>NC_056725.1:1990404666-1990557166 GCF_019279795.1 Protopterus annectens
CTTAATTAAACTACTTTGAAACAGCAGACTCAAACAAAATCCAAAGTGACAATTTATACATTAATTGCTCTTGTATTCACCTTGCTTGTAACATGTCTTTCAATTTCTCATGTGTAAAGTTTATATAAATTTCAAAGTTTCTATAGATATGTATCTCTGAGTTATAATGTATATACATTTACTTCCACTTTATATTGTAATATGATATGTGCTGTGTCTCTACATGCTCCATTAAGATCATTGCACTACTCTGGTAAACAAATTTGAAGTAAAATAGAAAATTTAAAAAAAAAGTCTTGGAATAAAAAAAGTAAGTAATAGAACCATAGAACATACAATGAATATTATATTTTAAATAATGTTTTGAAGAATGACATTCATAATACATTGTAGGGCACTTTACATTGATCTGGGTGTATATTCATGATTTGTGTATGCATACTAGCGAAAAGCAGGCAGCATATCTACACAATCATATTAAATGTACACAGTTATACCTGACACTGCAAATACCCATGCACTTTATAAAGTTATTTCTTTAATACTTCCATTGTGTGTGTGTGTGTGTGTGTGTGTGTGTGTGTGTGTGTGTGTGTGTGTGTGTGTGTGTGAACCTAGTTCACAGATAATATTTCAAAATGTCAAACTTCATACTGTATTTTTATTTTATTTTATTTATTTTTATTTCGCATTTGTTTACTGGGAGAGTTCAAATGGGCAAAAATCCTTTTTCAGCGGAGGCCTGACGAGAAAAATTCCACATTTAACATAGACATGTGCACATTTACAAATACAGGCACCATAGATAGTATAGAGAATTGTATGCATTTATATAATGACATAGAGTAATAAGCATATATACAGAGTCAAAACAGACATAAGAATAACATATTCATACATGAAAGCATTAACATATAATAAGAGGATCAGGAAGTATGCTCACATATATACACACTACAAAAAACTTGTATCTGTACAACAGGGCTTGGGACAGAAGTTTGCTATGCTTGTTGTGAAGATTGTTGAAGAATGAACATTCTACTATACTTAACTTTTCTCAGTCTGAGAGTAAACAGATGCTAACAGGTGTATGTAGGATGGTTGTTAAGTAATACAACCCCTGGGTCCAGGACATTAAATGCCTGGCTGATACTTCTGGGAAGTAACGAGAAAGTTACTCTGTTTTGTTAGTATTTCTAACTTAGATCTAATAGTTTTGCTATGGCTAATTGGGTGGAAAAGAAACTCATTTGTATGTTCTTTGAGAAGTAAACCTAGAGCCCTTTGCCCCATATGCTCTGTGGTGAGGTCAAGACCATATGAATGACATTTTAAAATGCCAAAAAAAAAAGTAATAGCACAGACAGTGCACCCGCCACACCCCTTGTTGTTATATATTCCATCTCAGATATCACATTATGGTGGGGAAAAGGGTAAATTCCCAGATCCTCTCTGTTCCATAATCTCAATACAAACAATTTGATTTTTACAAATGTCAATCAGATGGTCTTGGCAAGATGAAGTTGGACATCTTGTAAAGACAGTCATGTAAATTAGATCCATACACACCTACACACACACACACACACACACACACACACACACACACACACACATATAAACACACACACACACACACACACACACACACACACACACACACACACACACACACACACACACACACACACACACACGCATGTATATATATATATATATATATATATATATATATATATATATATATATATATATATATATATATATATATATATATATATATATATATATATATATATATATATAAAGAGAGAGAGACCGATGGAGAGATATAGAGAGATAGAGATATATGAGTCAACATTGAGATAACTGCATTCATTCTTTTCTAATAGCCTAGGACTTTTAGAAAACCATAACTGTGATTGCAGGAACTGTTATAATTCAAGTGCATTTTGGGGAAATGGAGTAGAACTCCAAAATTATGGCATCTAAGAGAATTCCCTCTTCTTTGAGGTACAGTGATATGAGAAATAGTATATTATGATTCAGAGGCCTGGGAGATGCAACCCACTTCAAAAATGTTTTAAATGTGTAACTAAAACAAATAACACACCACAAGTGGAATGTTAACTACAGTATAGTTAAGCACTATCATCTCTTTATTACAACACTGCTTCAGACAAAAAAGAGTGTTGAAGCATACAACCTTTGCCCTCATTTGTCTATTGTGTGACTGAGTAAGTCACTTAACCAGACAGTGCTAGTGGGCAATTGGGAATTTGGGATAGGATACTCAATTGTCCCCTAGACTATAAACCTACTATCTGTCTATGAAACTGTCTATGAAATCAACTTAAAAGCCCTCCCCAGATCACATGTCACATAACAACCAATCACAGCAAAGAAAAAATATTTTAGAATATATTGTAATATTTGCAAATATGTAACATTACTATACTTTGGCAGCTTTCTTTTTTCAGGATTTACTTGATATTCATGGAATCATTTATTCCATGTGAAATGTTGCTTTCAAGTGTAGCTGCCAGCAAAGTTTTTTTTTAATTACAAAGTGTTTCCTAATTATCCCTCTCATCATAGAGTTTAACCTGGCCCAAAACAAAAACAGAAATATTTTCTGAAGTTATTGGAAACCACTTTATGTTTAAAGAGAACATTTATGCTCTGAGTATTTTTAATAGCATGCACATGTTCATATATCCTCCATGCTAGCGTAAAAAATACCTTAGCAGCATTGAACATTTTTCAGTTGTCACAACAGGCAAGGTATACAACCAGTGAAGTTGCAAGTACAATTATGTATCTGCATATTTTGCAAAGCCTGCAGCCATATGTTTCTTTAGGTTTGCCAGTATGTACCATGTTAATCTAAGATCATACAAAATGTTTTTAAGAGTAATAGTTTTAAAATACACGGATCTAGTCATTACCCCTATTTTGCTGATCAGATCTTGATTCCATTTTAGGATATTCCAGTTCTTACTGACAACCTGAATAATAACCAAATTATCAGTAGTTAATTCTGAAGCCAATGCAATACTGAAGCCCAAGCCTGCAGAAAGATTCCTGGGGATAAGACTGTTCTTTTGTGAAAGGGGGCATACTCATTTGTTCTGCACCCCCAAAATGTCTTTAAGCATGTTATTGATTTTGGGCTATAGTACACTCTTTTTCTGAACATAGATTTTTAGTACTACAAGTTCACTTGTAAATTGTGCATCATAGCCTGTTCCTTAATGAAACTGTCATTAATAAAGTCTGGGTGGCTACTAGATGTATGCATACATCGGTGACGTCCCCATTCAGGGACAGTAATCAAAGAGCCTGAATCCTCACCATTGGCTCTGGGGCGGGACAATCACTTGGAACAAAAATGGATAAACCAAATATTTCCAGATGCATCTCTCTGCATAAAGCACAATTTCCCTTAAGAGCACACAGGGAACACACTCAGTTTGGGGTCTGGATTTTTCTATCTGTCTCCCTCCAGATCCCCAGTAAGACTGCCCACTGACACAGCTATAGAGTTCAGACCTCAACCGAGTATCCAAGCCAAGACCTCCAGCACCCTCTCTGTAAAATCAGTGCTTTGTGCCCCTGCTCCAAACAACTGGCACACACACACACACACACACACACACACACACACACACACACACACACACACACCTGAGAAAGTCTGCCACAGATTTACTGGCTATGCCCCCTTCTGCACAGACTATAACGTAGTTACACAGCCACCAGACATTCCAAAGCAAGCTACTCAAAGGCTCTTGCAAGGGTACTCAATATTAATATAAGTGGAAGTTTGACCAAGAGTAAGGTTTTCAGGAGAGGCCGGAGTTGTCACTAAATATATATATATATATAATTACTCTCAGAGATTAAAATATTCTCTAAAAGGCCAACCACTTAAAAAGTTTAAATACATTTAATAATAAATAAGAAAAGAACATGAAAATACTAAATATCTGTTTACAATAAATACCAGAGTTTCAGCCACAGGAAATATTAAAATAATACAGCCAAATAGATTCACACATATTCCGAAAAACAGTACTTAACTAGTCTCACTATAGTTTCCTGACTGATCTAGAGAATTTCTATTCCCTGGTCACTTACGACAGCAAGGCAAGGTGAAGTAGGTGAGGGGTCCTTCTTTGTCAGGTTCCAAAACAGACTGCAATAAGGTAATGAAACTTCTCTCTCATTTGCTATTAAAACATCATTTTTCTCCTAGATTACAGAAAGACTTTACATACATCTGGTCATCTGACTTCTGGTTCCCATATTACCCCCATTGCTAGAAACTGAACCAGAATTTATCACATATATGTTACCATACACACAGATAGAGCTTTTCTGAGATGTGTTATAGAATCTGGAAGCTGTAAAACTATAAAAAAAATTCAACTCTTCCTACAGGAGCTAATAAACTATTCTGTGGCACAGACATTTAGCATATGGCAGCAATCAGAACTGCAAGATACAATCTTTAAGGCCTAAAGTAGGAAATTTAATTTCTTACTATTTTTCAAGGTTAGATGAATTGAGAATAACCTCTATTCTTCCAATATCCTCTGTTAAAATGGGTTCACTTTAAATAATCGAATGTTCAGAACATTGATGTTCTGATCATCGAGACCAGAGCATCGATGTTCAGAACATCGAAGGTTTAAAGTGGAAGTGCCAGGTAAGTGAGATTGTGGAATGTTGGGTGTGTATGCAGGGCAGCAAGGTGCCCTGCATGTTGTGCATGTGTGTGCCATCTGAGTGTTGGCATTGCAGGTAGGGTACGGGAAATCTCCCATTTAGCGCTACCGCATATAGCGGTAAACAGGAGATTTCCCTTACCCCACTGTAGTGCGATCTCGGAGTTGGAATATTAAAGTAGGGGGTTGTGGGGGGCACCCCACATGGGGGGGTGCAGTGGAGGCTAAGCCCCCCCCCCTATATAACATAGTGTTTTTGATTTTTTTGTTGTTTTTATGGTTTATTTTGAACCTTCGATGTTCGGAACATCAATGTTCTGGTCTCGATGATCAGAATGCCGATGTTCTGAACATTCGATGATTCAAAGTGAATCTGTTAAAACATATGCATGTAATCAGTTATTAAATGTATTGATTAGTGTTTTTAACATTAGGGTTTTTATTGTGATGTTGGTATGTGCAATGTTTTTATAAGCTTTCATTTTTTTATGTGTGTACCTTTAAATGCTTAAAGTTTTGGTGCCTTTGAGGCTATTTAAACCTTGTAACAAAATGGTTGCCATGTTCCTGATGAAGTTCTGCTACTAAGAGGAACAAAAGCACTCAAACTGGGAATAATTAACTGCCATAAGCTGAGGTCTGGGAACCACTAGGCCCTTAGAAGTCATGGGTTCATAGATTCCCTGGGGTGCATTATTTTTAGCTGTTTTCTCAATCATTTAAATCAGTGATTGCTTGAACAAAATCAAGAGTTGTTGTTCTTCTTTCAGCTTTTCCCGGTTAGGGGTCACTACAGCGGAACTCCGGTCCACTAATGATTGGCAGTAGATTTTTACGGTGCCGAGGTGCCAGCTCGATGCCCAACCTTCAAAGAAGGCACGCCCATTCATGCATGTGTTTTGAATGAAAATCAAGAGTAAGAAAAGAAATGAAGTCTTAATGCTTTTCTTTCTATGAAGAAATGAGTGTGCCTGACAAAATAGGAGTTCACAATAAACTGAAGAGAAAAATGCTTGCAGGGGTACAGAAATCATACATGGGATAAACAGCCACCACCCTGTATTCCTCACTCTAACAAAGATAGTCACTTTCTGTGTATCCCATATTGGGATGAAAGTCTATACACAAATGGCCACAGTCACATATTTCAAATGGCTGCTGCAAAACATAGATATAGCCTGCTTCCTCATTCCTATTCTGAAAAGGCAGCCACATTCTGTGCATCTTTCTGACATTAACAGAAGGATAAAACAAAATGAATAAATTAACACAGGAACATATTTTGACCTATTGCTGCCAAACATATATAAATAAAATGCCTCCTTACTCATACCCTCAAAAGAAAAATAGCTGCTGGTATATGCATCTGATGTCTGTGAAGAAAGTAAAAAAAAAAAAAAAAAAAACAATCACAGTAATATATACCAACTTGTCTAAACAGTACAATTCCCCACACACACTATAGTGACCTTCTATGAATACCTCTGAAGCTTATGTGGGATGCTAATTAATGGCTATGCCGTTCACAGCCACAACACAAGCCAAAGTGACCTTCTGGACAAATATTTTAACTAGATGTCACTCCCTGGATGAGTCTAAGAAAAGTCCATGGAAATAAATGCTCTACTGTGGTTATAAAAAAAAATACTAAATCAACCCTTTAGAAAAAGAGATACCAATCAAATTGAAAACAATAAAATGCGCAAAATACAGATAAACCATGCCAGGTACTAAGAAAAGGAACTTTGAATGATTTTTAGTAAGTGCTGTTAGTCTATTAATAAAAAGTCTAAAGGAATATTTTTATTGAAAAGATAAAAGTCTTACAGACTATTATTAAAAGCTATACTTCAGTGTAACTGGCATGAATTAGCAGTTTTTATTTATTTATTTATTTATTTATGTATTTATTTATGTAATTATTTATCTATTCAGTGAATGTATATCAAATATCTATCCATTCCAGATGCAAATATTGACTACAGAATACTGGCAATGTTTATCATTCCTACACTAAGAAAGTGAATTGCTTTATCAAGACCCAAACTAACAAATCAATTAATGCATTTAAAAGAAGTGGACAACATACCTCTCAATTTATATTCAAGAATTGCAGACAAAGCCAGAAATAATGGTGAAGGTGATCAATGTATTAAAATGAGGTAAATTTTTACATATTACTCTCTTATGAAAAGTTAATATAAGAACAGTTTTTTTCATCAACATGCATTTTCTGAATAAGAAGTGTGAAACTGTAATATCTGGCACTATAAACTTGACTGTAATCTTCAACGATATCCCAGAAAATCAAGTTTTATGAGAGGCACTGCAAAAATATAAAGTAAAGTCAAGGACAGTTGAGAGTTATATTGGACAACCAGCCTTACCAGCTCAATGCTACTACAACAACCACATACTTTTTGTCCTTTCCGTCAGTACAGACTACTCCAATACCTCTCTTACTACATGCCCATGCGCTTCTTATTACCTTACTAAGCTTCTTAGCAGCCAAGTGAACTTTAAATCACTACTTTGGTTGCAATAACATAGCAAACAGGCAGATTATGAGATATCTAGAGCCACAGAAGAAAGAACAGATCACAGAAGTTGTAAATGTTTTTGGGACAACTCAAAAATAAACACTTCTAATGTGTTTCTCCACCAGAATGCATGTATGATGTTGGCCACTCTTTTTAGATCAAGAAAAGTTGGTTAAATTATAAACTCATGAAACACAGCTTTTAAAGGCTCAAAACAGAAGTTTCTGTATAACACATATAGTTGAAATATCTAAGGTACCACTGCAGCTTTGAATAGGGGTACTACGGAACATTTTCTTTTTTTCTTTCTTTCTTTTTTTAAGTAAAGAAGCAAAGCTACTGCAATATTTCTTTACTAAAAAAAAAAGGCAAACAAGCAACAACAACAAAAAAATGAAAGCACTCCTAGCTAAATGGTATCTTTGGCACCTCCCCAGTTTGCCTATATGTAATGCTGGCTTCTATAAAAAAAATATTTATTTATTTTTTATTTTATTTTACATTTGTTTACCGGGTAGTGTCCGACTGGGCTATTGACCCATTTTCAGTGGAGACATTGGGAAAAAAGCTCCAGAAAAAAACAATTACAATGATTCAGAGAGACAAGATGAAACAAAGTAATACTTATGGATAGGGTACATTCTAAGTATTACAGAAAACATGATGTAAAGATTAACAGAGAAATGAAAAATAAACATTCTAACAGTTACATACATAGTTACAGATACTACCTAGGTAAATATATAGAGATACAATGTTCAGGTTTAGTACTTAGGAATTTTTTTTTTTTAATTTTGAGGAGTGGATGAGGGGCAGTAAGTCTCATAGGGTAGAGCGAATGCTCATGATGTAGAAGGAACAAATGGCTGATTCTAAAGATACACATTAAGCATCACAACTGTGCATTTTGTTTAAAAAGATAATCACAGTAAGCCAGGATGTGAACCTTGAAACAAACAATAGGACAACAACAAAAGACTGCAAGGAAAGAGTATTTATCTATTCAGAGAATGTATATCAAATATCTATCCATTCCAGATGCAAATATTAACTACAGAATACTACAGCAATAACCCATGCCTGGGTGTGGGTAATGCGGGATTTAACCACGGTTGGCGTGGTTTGGTCCCGAGGGCGAAGCCCGAGGGACCAAACAAAGACAACCATGGTTAAATCCCGCATTACCCACACCCAGAAGTGGGTTATTGCTATTATACAATGACATTATTTAAGAAAAGAAATAATTACTTTTCTTAAATAATGGCATTGTATAATGCCTCTTTGCTGCCCTTCCGCAGCTGTCTGGTATTCCGCGGCAGTTCTGATGTACTGCGCATGCCTACGCAGTACATCAGAGCTGTGGGCAAAAGCAACGGGGAACGCAAGATCTCCATTGCTTTTTACTGTCTTGCTATGTTAAATGGGTTTAACATAGTGAGACAGCTTTAAAATAAGCAACGGAGATCTCCGTTGCTTATTTTAAAGCTGTCTCGCTATGTTAAACCCATTTAACATAGCGAGACAGGTTTTAAAAAAAAGCAACGGAGATCACAAGATCTCCGTTGCTTTTTACACACTGTGTCGCTATGTTAAAGGAGTTTAACATAGCGAGACAGCTTTAAAAAAAGCAACGGAGATCTGCGTTGCTTTTTTTAAACCTGTGTCGCTATGTTAAACTCTTTTAACATAGCGAGACAGTGTTTTATACTAACGGAAAAAGTCCGGGCAACCGGACCTTTTTCCATTAGTATATTGAGGGATTTACAACGAGCACGCTGGTTGGGCTGGCCAATCAGCGTGCACGATTTAGAGGAAGAATTGTATAATGGCAATGTTTATCATTCCTACACTAAGAAAGTGAATTGCTTTATCAAGACGCACACTATTTGTGATCTGAATGAAGGTAAAGCACAAATACAAGATGAGCTATAGGAACAATTTCACCAAATACAAGAGCTAACAGAAATAATAAGTGAGGGAGGAAAGGTGGCTTATTTATAAAATCAAATAAGAACAACAGGATGATATTTAGAATACAGCAAATGGTGGGTTACAGTGAACTGGAGCATGTACTTGTTCCAGCAGAGTTTCATGCTACCAGGAAATCAAGAGTCACTAGCAGAGAGGATATACAGGGTGGGATAGTGACAAATAACAAAAATAGCAGATCCAAGCATGTTTTAGAATGCTTACATTCCTTTGTAGTAAAACAATTAAATAATAAGGCAAGTAAAAGGACTTAAAGTTATCCTGTTTACAGTGATGTTCTTAAAGCTGGTAGAGCATTACTCAGTAACATTCTATAGTAGAAAATAAGCTATGCTAATGGTATTAAATGAGCTAAGAATGAATTTAGCAGTGAGTTTCAAATTTCCTGCAATTCAAGAAGCACAGAAGGAATGGGAATATTTCAGAATGCACAGTACGGTGGATGCCTAAAAGTTTAAACAAAATACTGCTACACAACCCAGGCAAAGACAGTCTGAATCCACTGCAAGACATGGACTGGGAGAACCATCTTAGATGTAGGAGAGGTGATATACATGGCCAGATTCCAAAAGGCTCACTCTCAGTGTAAGTTTTCTCTGATTCTGAAAAACCTACTCTTAAGTGTAAGTGACTTACTTCTTTGTAAAGTCTGTTAATAAACAAGCTCATTGTGGGGATCAGATTCCAAAACACTTGCTTTCAGCCTCTCACTTACACTGAGAGCAAGTATTTTGGAATCTGGGCCAGACACTTTGGGAGGGTGTGCAATATATGACACTGAAACCCCTTAAAGGAATAAGACAAGCCCATGTAGTGTATAGGGGCCACATGCCAGTAAAGCAGACAAGCAGGAAATAAACACATCACAAAGGCAACCACAAGGAGGTGAGAAAAGAAGCAAGAAGAAGAAGAAGAAGCCGCCCCAGTG
The DNA here is from genome assembly GCF_019279795.1 of Protopterus annectens. Lineage (NCBI taxonomy): Eukaryota > Metazoa > Chordata > Ceratodontiformes > Protopteridae > Protopterus > Protopterus annectens. Next base: position 1,990,414,854 of record NC_056725.1, read on the forward strand.
ACAATTTATTCATAAAACAGAGATAGAAGCAATGAAAGAAAAGAGAAAATTCTAGGAAGAAGGGAGATCATTGCGTCTGAAATTTCAAGCAGCACAAAATTGAACTGCTGAACATGAGATACACTTAATAAAGTCGATAGACGCATTTATGATGGATGACAGAGTCAAAGGCGCAGAAGGCAGGAATACGTAAGGAATGAAAACCACAGGAAAAAAAAAGAGAAGCAACAAATAAGTCGAAAGACTGGATACTGAAAAAGAGGGGACTGTGGGCAGGGTAGGAAGACTATTAAATGAAACTCATCCTTATCTTATAAAATACACCACAAGGAACACAGCATCAAAGCTTTACAAATGGTGGGGTGTATGTTCAAGCCTTGAAGGTAAATGATATATTTTTCATAACTACTTAATGATGTACAATAAACTTCAGTAAGCATATGTTTAATATATATGCCTAAGAAAAATAAATAATTATTATTGATGCAACAACTGGAGTATATGAAAAGGAATGTATCGGGGAAATTGGGAAGTAAGGAAAAGAGCAACCATGGGTAAATGTGAAATAAAGAAATTGTGGTAGTGTATAAGTAGCCTAGCAAAGAGCTATAAGACTACAAAGAAAAAAGAAAAAAACAATGTTGGATGGTCAGACACACAAAGCTGGTGTATCAGATAAGTAAGCAATAGTGGGGAGGGGAATCAATAAATGAAAATGGTGTGATACAAACAATTGTAACATCGATACTGCATCAGCATGTTTGGTATTAGTATGATGAATAGCTCAAAAGGGCAAAATAAAGTCTTAAAAGTCCCAAGACTGATGCATACCTATGGCCATGCAAGATCCAAACATGCAGGGATCTAGAGGGCAGAAGGGGGGAGAGGTGGTCTGGGGATATGTAACTGCCAAAGAATGCAATGTTCAGCTTGGAGCATAGGTCTATAGGAATAGTTAAGCTCGAGGGCAGCAATGAGGAAAGAAATGTTTGAATAGAAACAAATAAAATACTGTTAATTATTCAAAACAGTGGGAGTTCAGCAAACCTTATCAAAGAAGGGAATACAAGAAAAGCTAAAGGTGACAGGGAACCTAAAGATTATGGGAGAGTCATTGTTCTATTGAAAAATATGAAACTAAAAATCAGAGAGGTGGAGAAGATATTGTGTTATGACAACCCAAAGGGAGAGATGGACAACAAGGCATGAGGAGTAAAGAGGGGAGTAGCAATTGTATTTCAGAGGGGACTTCAGACAACCACAGAGAAAGTGCTAAACTTTGGGAAAGGCAGACTAACCGCCTGACAGGGAAGGGTGGGGAAGTTTCAACTGAAGAATAAGATACATATATGCACCAAACAGGGACAAAGAAGGATTCTACAACATCATTTCTACTAACTGGGCACAAACAAGAAGAGATGGAGTAGAGGTAATGGAGAGTGGTTTTCAATTTTACAATAGAAACAGGAAAAGAGAGTTTCTACAGAAAGAGTGAACATAACCAAAAAGGTAAGACAAGCTCTAGACCAAGGAAACAAGGAGAGAGGGTGGCTGGACATATGGATAAAACGTATGCAATCATGAGGGAATACAGCTTCTCCCAAAACATTTGTTACAGGCAAGTAGGTCAGACAGGTTCTTAGGGAAGGAAAACATAAAGGAAATAATGAATGAAATCCAAGTACAGGAGAGACATATATCAGATCATGCAGCAAATGAGACAATGCATGAATAGAAAACAGTGAGAAGGGATAGAAGTGGGCTAGCAAAAACGGAAGGAGAAAAAAAGAACAAAGAAACACTGCCAGGTCAAGTAATGGAGTCAATGAATGTAATAGGAAAGACAGGAACAAACTGGCAAAAAAGCTGGTAAGATGGGATCAAGGTTACAGTAAAAGGAAAACTAATGAGCACAGAAGTATAGAAGGAATGGTGAATGAGGAGCTGAAGAGAGTCACAGAGGTGATACAAAAAAAGTCTGAAAGCAATTAAAGGAGAAGGAAAGCACTACAGATCAGAAAAGCATTTCGAATTAGATTACATTGTAACATTATTATGGAGTAAGTAATTCAACAATGCTACTGGAACGACTACTGGTGGATAGTTAGAGTGAAACAAGGGAAACATCTAGACATAAAATATAGGAAATGAAGCAATTAGATTACATTGTAACATTATTATGGAGTAAGTAATTCAACAATGCTACTGGAACGACTACTGGTGGATAGTTAGAGTGAAACAAGGGAAACATCTAGACATAAAATATAGGAAATGAAGCAATTAGATTACATTGTAACATTATTATGGAGTAAGTAATTCAACAATGCTACTGGAACAACTACTGCTGGATAGTTAGAGTGGCACAAGGGAAACATCTAGACATAAAATATAGGAAATGAAGCAATTAGATTACATTGTAACATTATTATGGAGTAAGTAATTCAACAATGCTACTGGAACGACTACTGGTGGATAGTTAGAGTGAAACAAGGGAAACATCTAGACATAAAATATAGGAAATGAAGCAATTAGATTACATTGTAACATTATTATGGAATAAGTAATTCAGCAATGCTACTGGAATGACTACTGGTGGATAGTTAGAGTGGCACAAGGGAAACATCCAGACATAAAATACAGGAAATGAAGCAATTAGATTACATTGTAACATTATTATGGAATAAGTAATTCAGCAATGCTACTGGAACGACTACTGGTGGATAGTTAGAGTGGCACAAGGGAAACATCCAGACATAAAATACAGGAAATGAAGCAATTAGATTACATTGTAACATTATTATGGAATAAGTAATTCAGCAATGCTACTGGAACGACTACTGGTGGATAGTTAGAGTGGCACAAGGGAAACATCTAGACATAAAATACAGGAAAAGCAAGCAGAGTTTGGTAGAGATGAAAGTGGAAGGAAATAAATAATATTTAGAAGAAGTTGAACTAAACAGCAAAATATTTAAGGAATACTACAGGGAGAATTACAAGCAACAGGGAGGGACAGAAGTCTCAGAATGGAAATGGAAAATTAATACAGAGTGATATGCACTGTAGAATGAGGAAAGAAGCAAGCTGAATACAGAGGTGATGAGGGATGAGATAAGAAAAGCCACGCACAAGATGAAGTAGAGGAAAACTGGAGGACCAGATGGATTCCCTTAGATATCTCCAAATGAGGAGGGAAGAAAATGTGGAAGGTCCTACAGGAGGAATACAAGACAATACAAAACTCTGGCAAAATATCTAAAAGTATAAGGAGAGATAGCATAACCATGATACCATAATGGGAGGAGAAAGAGAGCAAGTGGGAAATTACAAGTCTATTTTTTTTTATTAATGTAGACATCAACATTTGGCAAAAGAATTGGTAGGAAGACTAGAATAAGTATTTCCCAAAATATAGAAACAGATCAAAATGGCTTTGTGAAGGGAAGAAAGGCAAAAACACTGATAGGACTTGCTGGAATGTATGCACAAAGAAGAACAGAAACAGTAATGGAAAGGCTGAATTGTGCTCTTCGCCTTGCAGAATGTCTTTAATATGATGACGTGCAAACTCCTATGGAAGAAACAGCAGTAAAGCCAGGGAGGGATAAGGTTCATTCATTGGATACAGACTGTATGCCAAGGCCCAGAAACTGAAATACTAATAAATGGAGGAGACTCTGAGGTGACAAAGATAAAGACAGGGACCAGACAGGGATATCTGCTATACCCAAGCCTGTTTAGGTTTGTGATATAGGAAGTGGCAATGGAAGTTAGACACAATTAAGCAATGCTGGGAGAAAAGGACAGCATAACAGTATATGTTAATGCAGATGACTGCATGTTGATATCAGAAGATGTGGCTGCAGCAAAAGGAGCTATAAGAAAGACATTTAAGAAGTTTAGGAAAAAGGTGGGACTCAAATGCAACACTAAAATAGGGGTAGTGAGAATAGGAAAGGGTTATGTGAGGTAAAAGAAATAGTGTTCCTCAAGTACACAGGGATCTATATTGAGATCACTGAGACACACAGAAAGAGAGTGAGACAGAGAGATAGTGAGAGACAGAGAGAGAAGAGTAAAACCTATTGGATGTTTCAAAAGTGGTAAGGTATTATCTACAGATAGGATGAAGACATACATTGCTTGGGAGAGTTAATGCAGCAAGGATGATGGTACTACCAATAACCCCCCATCCTCCACTTACTCTACAACAACAAGAAGTAATATAGGGCTGGGGTAGTAAAGGCATGAAGAAAAGAGTGAACAAGAGGAAAACTGAGACTGAATAAGAAAATGTGGACTGTGGGTACCTCATATCCTTGCATATGCATTGGCATTCAACATCATTGACTGAACAGAAACAGATGAGAATGAGGTTAACCAGAAGAGAGTAGGGGAGAGGCAGATGTGGAAACACTAATTAAAGGACATGAATGAAGCGGCACTAAAATAACTGAAATGAATGAAGTGGAGTGAAGAGAACCCTAAAAAACTAGGTGATTCAGTCATATAGACTGATGTCTCCCAAAAAACAATGGGGATCAAAATGGTAAGGGCAAAATAAGGAAGAAAAATAAGAAATGGGGAGGAGAGGTGGGATAGTTCCAGATAGTGGAAAAGTTGGTTTGCAGATAACTGGATGGTGGAAAAAGATTTAGAGCAGTGGAAGAGTTGATACAGAGGCCCATTGGTGGATTTACCAGGTACTCAAAGAGACGCAGAAAAAAAACACAATGCAACAGGTGAAAGGAACAGTCAAAAGAGTAGTGCAAAAGGAGAGAGGGAGGCACCTTGGAGGAAAAAAAAGAGGTTATGGATACAAATGCCCAAACAAATATATGAATAGCTAAGGGAAAGAAAAGACAATGTCACAAAGAAGAGACAATGCAAAAGATTTGGGAAAGGGAGGGAGGAAGGAAGTATGGATAGGAGTTACAGGATACTAGAAGAAAACAATTCAGACAGTGAGGCACATGTAGAAAGTACAAGAACCATGAGATCCAAGTCTAGGAGAACTGCATAGATGGGTACTAACCAGAGCTGCTCAGAGTTTGGCAACTTTAGCCAGAGATCTGGTGTGCATCTGAACTGAAATCCAGGGCATCGACTCCAAACAACTGAAAACTAAGTATATTTAAACCCTGCATTACACTTTGTTAACTGTATTTATTTGAATTACTGCTTCATATTTGCTGATTGTGCCTGCATTTTTTTCTGCACTTTAAAATTCTGTTGTTGTGTCTTTCAGCTTTTCCCGGTTAGGAGTCGCCACATCGGAACTCCGGTCTGCTAATGATTGGCAGTAGATTTTTACGTGCCGGGTTGCCAGCCCTGACGCACAACCTTCAACAAAGGTACGTCCATTCATGCATGTCTCCACACAGAAGACGCTCTAGCTGAAAATCGAACAGGACAATGTCTTACTGTGAGGCAACAATGCTACCGCAGCACCACCACCGCAGTTGCACTTTAAATTTATGTACTACTGCCTTAAATACCATAGACTAGATTCATACTTGCTGAATCTAGGCTGTTTTCTATCACTGTGCTCTAAACCAGTCATCTCACATTAAGAGGGCCTTCCTGCACCCATGTGGCATAAGTGTGTAGCTCATGATGTCCTTACATTCACTGCTGCAGTATTCATCACATATGGGATTCCCTGGCTTGGAAGCTTAATGTCCGGTCTGTCTATCAAAGCCTACCATTGCTTTAAGGTATGTTGAATGTCACCCAAATGCTCCTCGTGTAGAGTAGGGCATAAAAGTGGTGTTCAGGCATAACATCCTCAGAACGTCTTTGCCGTCAGCCCATATTCTATTTCTATCCATTGGTCTGTTTTCCTACTTACGTTTCCTGCCATTTTTACTGAATTTTTGTATTCAGTTGAATTCTCCTGTTTGCTGAAGTCCTCCCCATTGAAGATAAGCACCAAGGTAGGGTTTTGTTCTTTTTCTTGAATTTTTTTGTGCTGTTTGAGGTTAATGTCATCCAGGAAGGGTAAATGCCAGTCTGGGAACAGATTCCCCATAAAGACCACCACGATAAATGATTTTTTTTCCTCGGAGCTTCTCATGACCACACATCTTGTTTGATTTGTCAGGTGTTCATCCTGAAAATCCTTTGCAGTAGCCTTTCTTCCCTTTCACTGTATCTTGTGAGCAAGGGTCATAAACTTCTTGCTAAAGATACAAAGGAAGGAACTTCCTGCCCCGAGGGTCAGCTGTCAGGGAAGAAGAAGGTCAAACAGGTAAGACCAGAATCTTCCACTGTCCAGCCTCTGCCTGGTGTTTCTCCCAAGGCTGTTACAAACCCAAAGGCTCACTTGGCTGTGTTGTTGGATTTCTCCACTGTGACTGGGTTGAAGGCCAGTGAGGATCGGTTCACTGTTTCCGAGGGGTCAAGGAGGGTTCCGCAGATTCTTCTTAGTGGAGAAGTTTCTACTATGGTTGTTGAATCCTGTCCTGAGTCAGAGCCTTCTCAGTTTTCTGGAGCAGATGTTCCCTTAAAAAGAAACAGAAAACTAAACATGTTTCTTATGCTCCTAGGAATCCACAAAGTGAATGGCAGGCATTTACTCAGGGGTTATTCACTGCTTTAAACTCATTAATGCCTCCTCAAGGGGTTTTGGTTCCTGCTCCTCCTTGGTCCTCTTCTCCAATTAAAAGGCCTAGAGAACTGAATTCTTCTGAGGAAGAGCTGGATTCTGATGAATAATTCCTTACTTATTGTGCTCAGATTACTTCTCCTTTGGACGGTGGGTAAGAGGAGGAGGAGTCTTATAGTCGTCATACTCCTTTTGAGGAAATTTCCTTTGAGGACACACTCTCTAGGATGAGAGAATTTTTTAAGTGGGATTGTGCTCTGGTCTCTGATATCAATAAGAGGTACTATGAGTTACTGCAGATGGAATATCCTAAATCTACGTCCATTACTCCTGTTTTGGCTGCTTTACTGGATGTTTTTTTCCTATGCCCCTAAAGCACCTGATTCTCTGCCTCCTGCTCCCAAAAAGCCTTATAAGTTTTATGGGGTGCCTGAGGATTGCTCCTTTTTCTTCAAATGCCCTGCTGTTGATGCCTCTGTGGTGTCTGTAACCTCTGATAAGATGTCTCAATTGCTTCCTTCGTCCAACTTACTGCCTTCTGACAAGGACAGCAGAACCACGGGCAGGCTGGGTAAGAAGGTATATACTTCTGAAACCCTATCTTTTAGGGCTATTAATTATCATATCTATATCTCTAGGTATGTGTTGGCTCTTATTTCTCAGACTTGTCAGCTTTTTTCTGTTCTTCCAGACTATGAGATTAAATCTTATGCTCTTTCCTTGCTAGGGACTTTCTCTCAAGTAGTTTATCATTCTATCAAATGTAGTTATGGTGAAGCAGATGCCTGTTCTAGGGCTGCTGTTTTTTGTTCAGTAATAAGGAGGTATTCTTGGTTTAGGCTTCAACCTTTACCTGATGATATTAAGGCTAAGTCGATGCATGCTCCTCTGGATACTACATTTTTGTTTGGGGAAGCAGCTTCTGGTTTGTTTAAGTCTCTTCAGGACATGGGTGAGGTCTTACAGGAGCTTAAATATGTGTTTGTTTCTCCTGTGCCTAAATTTCAGAGAAACTACCCTTCTAAGCCAGCATTTGTTCATAGGCAACCTCGCCTTCCTGCTAAAGGTAAAAAGGGTGGTAAACAGGCTCCTCCTTCTAAGGCCACTCACACTGCAGGGATTCAGAAGCCTTCCTTTCCTGACAAGCTAGGTGCTGTCTGACTATCTGCCTGTTCCCAGCCACATTCCTATTTCTCATTGCCTTTCCTTTTCTCTTCCTATTTGGCTTTGAATCACTCAGGATTCTTGGGTCTTGTCAATCATTCGTCAGGGGTATTTTATGGTGTGGATATCCCATCCTCCTTTTATGGGAATTCCTCAGCTTCCTTGGGAACAACTTCCTTTTTTCCCCAGAGGTTCTTTGAGATCTCTTGTCTCAGGGTACTATTCAAGAGATGTCTGTGTCCCAAATGGGGAAGGATTTTTATTCAAGAATGTTTCTAGTGCCCAGAAAAAAGGGTACTTGGAGACCGATTCTAGAGCTCTAGCATCTAAATATTTTTCTGAAGGTGCCTTCCTTTTGGATCTTGTCCTTTCACACTCTGTTTCCTCTCTTGCTCCCTCAGGCCTTTCTGGTGCCTCTGGATCTTAAGAATGCTTATCTCCATATTCCAATCCATCCTCTTTGCAGGACATTTTTGTGTTTCTCTGTTGCTTCCTGGCATTTTCAGTTCTGTGCTTTGCCCTTTGGCATTTCTACTGCCCCAAGGGTGTTCGCTAAATGCCTTGCTCCTGTGATTGATTTTTTCAGGCTTCAAGGGGAACCAAATGTTTCCTTACTTGGACGACCTGCCGATTCAGGCATCATTCTGGAGATCCTTTTGCAAAATTTTCATTTTGTCATTTCTCTTCATCAGAGCCTGGGGTTCACAATAAACTTCAAAAAGTCTTCTCTGACTCCTTCTCAGGATCATGCCTATCTGAGTTGCAGGATTCAAATTGTGGCATTGCTGGCATCCTTGTCTCCTCCCAATGCCTTAACTCTCATTACTTACTTTCAACCTCTTCTTCCCATGTCTTCCATTTCAGCCGGGGAGTTTATGAGGGCTCTGAGTTTCATGGCTTCCACCATTCCAGTGCTCCATCTGGCCAAACTCCACACAAGGAAGTTCCAGTTGTTTCTGAGGTTGGTGTGGCTTTTATATGTGCACCCCTAGACTTTACAGTTCCTCTTCTTCCTTGGCTCAAGAAGGAACTTCTCTGGTGCATTCAGTATCTTCATCATCATCATCAGCCCCCTTTTCCCCATTTTTTTCTACATGGGGTCGGGGTATCATGTTAACTGTCACCATTTCTCTTGATTCAGTACTACACTCCTACCTTCTTCAACACTCATGCCGGACTATCACAGATCTTCTTTCACACAATCCATTCATCTCTTTGCTGGATGTCCTCACTTCCTCTTACCTTCTTCCTGTCTGTCCCAAATCTTCCTTACCAGATTTTCTTCTGCTTTTCTACACATGTTCCCAAACCACCGTAATCTGTTCTCCTTGATCTTTTCTGCAATTGGAGCTACTTTGGCTTCTGTTCTTATGTTCTCATTTCTTTGCTTGTCCCACAGTGTGCATCGTACCACCTGGTGCATTCAGCAGTTGTCCCTGAATCCAGGGCTCCCTTTTCATGCCTCTCTTTCCTCTCAGGATCTGTTTACAGATGCTTCAGATGTGGAATGGGGAGCAATATTTGTCTCCCTGAAGATACAAAAAGTGTGGTTGCCTCATCAGGAGAAGGAGCACATCAACATCAAAGAGCTGAGTGAGCTAATGCTGGCTCTTCAGGCCTTTTATCTTGTTTTCTCTCTGGGGCCTCCCAAGGTATTCGCAGACAATACCACAGTTATGTGTTATATCAACAAACAAGGGGAACAAGATCTTACCTTCTTTGCCAGTTGGCACTTTTAGTATGGGATCTGGCTGTCAAGTATAAAATAACTCTTCAGACAGTTTATATCTCTTCAGATCAGAACATTGTGGCCGACACTCTGAGTAGATCCTTATCTCTATCTTAAGAATGGCTGCTTCATAGGGATGTGTTTCTGGACATTGTTCATCAGTGGGGTACTCCTCAAATAGATCTCTTTGCCTCCCCTCTGAACAATCAACTTCCTCTGGTTTTTGCCAGAGTCCCAGGTCCTCTGGTATGGAAAGAGGATGCCCTCTCATTTTCTTGGAAGGGGATGTTTCTTTATGCATTTCCTCCTCTTCCTCTCATTCCAAAAGTCCTCTTCAAGATTAAACAGGATGCTCCCAAAATTTTGTTGGTGACTCCCTTTTGGCCACGGCAGCACTGGTTCCCCTCTACTTCTACATCTAGCCAAGGGCAATCATCACAAGTTACCTCACAGGGTGGATTTACTCACACAAGAGAAGGGATCTTTCATCCTTCCCCTCATGTCCACACTTCAGCTGACACTATAGGTGATAGGGTTTTGATGCCTCATAGACACCTTTTGCTGTGGACCTAGTCCTGCAGGAGGCCAGGAAACCTACTACTAGGAAATCCTACTTATCTAAATGGAAGAGGTTTTCTATTTGGTGTCTCTCTAGTAACCTGGACCCATATACTTTGGATGTTCCTTTGGTTCTCACTTATTTGTGTGAGTTGCTCAATGCTGTTTTGGCCTATTCTTTTATTAAAGCCCACTTATCAACTCTTTCTGCTTGTCTACCTTTAACTCCTTTGGCTTCTAGATTTGAGGCTAAGCAATTTCTTAAAGGAGTCCTTATTATTGAACCTCCCAGGAAGCCTGTTCCTCCTCCCTGGGATCTTAATGTTATTCTGGAGAAATTGACTCAGGCTCCTTTTGAACCTCAATAACACGAGGCGATATCCTGGACAGTCAGAACAGTTTATTGCTCACACCATAGACGAAACAGGCAGTTAGAAACAAAAAATAAAATAAAAATTCCACAAAAAATTCCACAAAGAAAATACTGAGCGCTTTCACCTGCTCGACTACCTGCGGGTTTCTTCAGAGTAAACAAACAAATATATAAACTGTTCTGACTGTCCAGGATATCGCCTCGTGTTATTGATACCAACGTTGCTTCTATTTTTCACACTCCTTTTGAACCTGCTGATTCAGCTTCCTTGCAGCATTTTTCTTGGAAGACAGTCCTTTTGCTAGCTCTTACTTCTGCCCGACGGGTGTTTGAGTCACAAGTCCATATGGCTTGTCTGCCTTTTCTGATATTTCATGAGGACAAGGTGCCCTTGCATACTAATCCTTCTTTTATGCCTAAGGTGGTTAACGAGTTGTCACTTAATCAGTCTATTAATTTGTCTACTTTTTTCCCCTCTCTGCAATGTGACAGTGAGTGGGTCCTGCATTCTTTGGACGTGCATAGACAGCTCAGATTCTATTTGGATAAGATTAAAGCTGTCAGAAAAGCTGATCAGTTGTTTGTTTCCTTTCATCCTAGGTCTTTAGGATTAGTTGTTTCCAAGCAAACTATTTCTACTTGGATTTAAAAAGCTATTTCTTTTTGTTACACTTTTTATGGCAAGAGCCTCTTTCTTCTGTGAAGGCTAATTCTACTAGGGCTGTGGCTTCTTTTGGCCCTTTTTTCAAGGGATTAGACACTAATTCTATTCCAGCTGGACTTCTGTGCATACTTTTACAAACACTACAAGTTAGATGGTATTCCCAGAGCTAGAGCTAGTTTTGCTAATGCATTCTTCATGGCGTCTTAGAGGGCTCTACTGCTGCTTCCTCCTCCCAAGTTTCTTCTTGAGCTTTGGCACTCTCCCATACATGATGAATACTGCAACAGTGAATGCAAGGACATAGTACAGTTGTGTAAAAACCTACCATAACAGTAGATGTCCTTGCCTTCACCGCTACAGTATTCAGTTCCTTCCTCCATCCCCCTAGTATTTTTCCTTCTTGGATGTGCAGGATCTCTTTGGTTTTCCTTGGACTGGTGTTCCTACTGGTGCAATCAGTTCTGAGGCTGGTATGCCTGAATGTCACTTTTATGCCCTATGTTACACGAGGAGCATTTGGGTGACATTCAACATACTTTAAAGCAATGATAGACGTTGGTAGTCTGGCTGGATATTGGGCTTCCATGGCAGGGAATCCCATATGTGATTAATGCTGCAACAGTGAAGGCAAGGACATCTACCATTATGGTAAGATTTTATACAACTGTACTTTCCATCTAAGTTGGGGATTTCTGGAGAAAGGCTCAGTTTGGGGCTTTCCCACTGGTAGTTTGTCTTAAAACTGTTGAATTTTGCCTGTATTTAAGCCTCGTGTTTGTGAGGGTTTGCTCTCAGTTAACCGGAGCTGCTCAGAATTTGGTGACTTTAGCCAGAGATCTGGAGTGCATCTTAACTGAAATCCAAGGCATCCACTGCAAACAACTGAAAAATAAGTAGAGTTAATGCCTGTATTGTACTTTTATCTGTATTTATTTGAATTGCTACTTCATTTTGGCTTATTGTGTCTGCATTTTTTTTCTGCGTTTTGAAATTCTGTATTACTGCCTTATATATCATAGGCTAGTTTAAGACTTGCTGAATCTAGACTGTTTGGTATCACTGTGCTCTAAACTAGCCATGCTACATTAAAAGCACCTCCCTGCACCCTTGTGTCAGAAGTGTGTGTGCTCAGGTTACATCTAAGTTGGGGATTGCTGGAGAAAGCCTCATTTTGGGGCTTTCTCATTGGTAGTTTGTCTTAAAACTGTTGGATTTCTCCTGTATTTAAGTCTCGAGTTTGCAGTTAGTTGTGCATTGCAGAACAGGTGTTAGCACTGCCCTGTATAGATGCAAACACCTAGAAACTTAAATTTTCCCTAGGCATCTGTCAGTAGATCCCTCTCAAGTCCCTCAACTGCACACTGAGCAGCATCACCACAACTCTACACCCTAAACCATCAACAGAGTAAGCCCCGTTATACCTACATCATAAACTGATCTAACTTGCTTACTCAGTAAGAGTGCTATAGTATAAACCTGCCGTTATGGATGGTCAGTTTCCAACCATTTCTCCGGCCAACCTGATTGACTTGGGCATCATGAGGCAATGTAGTAATGTATACTGGTAACCACTTAATCCTAAAACAAACAAATACCAAATGTGAGAGATATAATTACACTATCAATTTGGAAACAATCCTCTCACATAACAAAAAACAAGACGTCGAGCATTGTCAGCTCATGCACTTCACCTCTCACACAAGTTCAGAACACAACACATAAACTCACATATGTGGAGGTACTCACTAGAAGCCTACCAAAATATCAGAGACCTCCCAAGCACAAATTATCTGCACATACCTCAACATATATGGAAAATACTGCACATAACAACACACATATTAGTGTCTCACCAAACAAGTCCCTAAGGGAAAACACCTCAAAACCTAACATCTTGGACATAGGAGACTCCATAGTGAGACAAGCAGATGTTCCCCTCACCAGGCTGGACAAGGATAAGGTCACATTCAGCTGCCTATCAGGTGCCAGAATCAGTTAGATCATGTATACACTCAGGTCACTCAACAACAAGTACTGTTATGACTCTGTCATAGTCTATGTTAGGGTGAATGACTTGAGACATACCTCCCTGGACAATATGAAGAGAGACAGGACTGAACTTTCAGATTATGTGTCCCAGATATGTATGACCCTAGCCCTAAGCGGCATTCTACCTTCACCCAAGATGATGCCATAATTTAAACAAAAATTATTGATTTCAGCAATTGGCTTAGCTTCTGGTGTCATTCCAGGTGTATCCAGTATTTGTCAGCCTGGAAAGATATGGTCGACAGGCCACTCTGCTTTACCACACATGTTCTGTACTTATCTCCCCTTGGCTTTCGGAAACTGACTAAGGTGCTTGCCTCCCCCATAGTGCCTTTTTTAGGCAATGTCAAAATGACACAATTTCTGACAGCACAAGCCACTTGAGACAAACTGAAGGTTCTGCTCCATGACGCTAGAAGTCTAAACATGAAACTGCATTCCCTGGAAGTATTCCTCACCTTGGAAGATGCTGATGTCTGTTAAGTCACTGAAACATGGTTCAAGGCTACAGAGAGCACCCCAGTTGTGAAAGGCTACAATGCCTTCCACATGTTATGTCCTCAGAATGAGTGTGAAAGAACCAAAAGTGGAGGTGCATCCATCTTCATTAAAGCCAAGTACACCTCAAGATTGGTCAGACAGTATGACTCTCTCAAACTACTCCATACCCAATTAATTATAGGCAAAACACCCTACCACATCATTGCTAACTATATGTCCCCCTCCACGAACCAAGAAAAGCACAATGCCTACTTGGACTTACTGGAGTCACTTGCCATATAGCTCAATACCTTAGTCATGGGAGATTTCAATTTTCCCTCCATTGACTGGGTAACATACAAAAGCTCAAACATTGTTGCTTGAGGTTCCTGGACTTTGTCACTGCAAATGCTCTGGAACAGATAGTCTTCACCCCCACAAGGGGCTCTAATGTCCTTAACATGGTACTCACCCACATGGGTGGCATCTGCACTGCCACCTATGCTATGCCCTCACTGGTAAGGTTGAACCATAAATTAGACTCATTCAAAGTAACTATCGGACCCCACACCCCCAACAGAACAAGAAACATTAAGGAACTTCTCCAAAGCAAACTACAGCCTACTAATTGATGGTATAAAAAGTTTTATACCCCCTGTAATCACAGGCAATAATGACTCATATGCAGAGATGTACACAAATGCCCTGTATAATCATCTTAGCAACTGTGTAGACTTGGATGTACCTTACCGGATTAAAACCAAGTCGTCCTGAGCAAACAAGCCACCTTGGTCAACATTTAGTATAAACAGATTGTATAACAGAATGAAGAAACTGATGTCGAAAGACAAGAGGCAACTACCTCTGCAGAGGAAGAATTTCCTCCACAGATTGAACAAATAAATCGGAAGTCGTGTAAAGTCCTCTAAAGCTAATTATGAAGCAAAAATAGCATCCCTAGCCAAGGACAGTCATAAGGCATTCTTTAACTATGTCCAAAATCTAAAAGGGAGTGCCCAGCTATGTACTGAATTGGTAGTAGATGATATCACTCACACTATACCAGAGAGTATTGCCAGCCTGCTAGCTGAGAGATTTGGTGCAAACTTTACCCCCACCATCCCCACCAGCCGTATCCCAAAGCATTCCTGACACCAGTTATCTACCAAGCATCTCTAGAGACCAAGTCGTATCTGCACTCTCAAAGGTCAAAAACACGGCCTCAGTGGGACCAGGTAACATCTCAGGTTACTTACTAAGTAATCTAAAACAGGACCCAGCTGGCCCACTTGCTGTTCTTTTTAATCATATCCTGAGAACTGGCTTTGTACCAACAGAATGGAGAACAGCAACAGTAATCCACTTGCATAAAGGGGGAGGGGCATCAACTGACCCTGGTGAATATAGAACCATAAGTCTAACCAGACTCATCTGCAAGGCTATGGAAAGGATCATCAGGGACCTTCAGCTAGGACATAGATGACTTTCAAACTCTAGACTCAACTCAGTTTGGCTTTGTTCAGGGTAGATCATGCTTATTAAACCTGGTAGACTTCTTTGAGGAAGTCACCAAAGCCATGAATGAAGGTAAGACAGTGCATGCCTACTATCTGGACCTAGCCAAAGCTTTTGACACAATCTCCTACATGGGTATCATTGAAAAATTCTCCCAGATAGATGTTAACCCTTACATCACTAGATGAGTAGCTAATTAGCTCACCAACAGAACACATACTGTCAAAGTTGGTGACTCTAACTCTACCAGTAGACCCGCAACCTGTGGCGTACCACAGGAATCTGTGCTGGGCCATTTATTATTTGGAATCTATTTCTTAGAAGTCCAGGTTAAAGTAGACAGCCTTTGGCTTAGTAAGTTTACTGATGATTATAAACTAGGAGCAATCATTGTGTCGCCAACAATGTTAACATATTATGGGTGTGGCTAGCATAACAAATGACTGGTGACAAAGTCACAGTCTAAAACTAAATGCATAAAAAGTCCACTATCATCCCATTTGGCAGAGCCGAATTCCCCACTAATTACAATACTGACAGCACCCCTCTAAGTTCAAACCCATTTGGTGTGAGATCTGGGAACATGGATTGACAGCAATTTGAACATTCACCACCAGGTTTCCACGGTGGTAAGGAAAGTCTTCTACACTGTGCATCTCATAAATAAAGGCATCGCATCCAGGTTTAAGTATGTTATAGCCCCACAGATGTTTCTCATTAAGAAGATACAGGGCCTCCAAACATGACCTACATGGATAGACTGAAAGTCCTGTCATTGTACTCTATCATACAGGCTACTGAGAGGTGACTTGTGCCTGGCAAACAGGGCAGTCTCTGACCCCAACCTGATGGAAATGCTGCATGTATACAAATCAAATGGCACTAGAGCCACTTGCTCTAGCGATCTCAACCTTGCCAGTGACATTAGCAGAACCTGCTGGAGAGAGACTGATATGTGTCCTAGAGATTGCCGCTGCTCTGATATAAACATCTAATTCATGTGAAGGAAAGCTTCTTAATGACCCTATGCAAGCTCTTATAGATAGGTGACTACAAATTCACCTCAGGATTGGCACCCACGTCCTTCATGGACAGAGGTAGTTGATGCTGATCTGTAAAGTACATCCAGCTAACCAAGGACAATTGGGCAACCTGAGAGTAACATGGCAAGGCTTATAAAGGCTCTACTGCTTCTAGCTTAGTAACCTCCTATGAACTTATGAACCTATGAGATTGGTAAAGAAAAGCATAAAGGAGAATAATATATGTCAGACATAGGAGAAAGAGACAAGAATGATGAACATCTTCGGGGACTGCGAGAGGATGCAAAAAGTCTTGCAGCAGGTACAGATTTGGGAAGACATATTTTGAAAGGAAGCAAAGTATACCAGGGAATTCTGCATATGGGATACAAAGAAAGAGGGCAGCACCTAGGAAGAAAGAGAAGTGAACATTATCAGATTGCTAGTTATTGGGAACTGAAGTTTCATCACCCTCAGAGAAGACACTACAAGCCAAAAGATTTGCTACATGAGGAATGCTTACTTCCAGACGACTTAAGTCAGGTAGGTTTAGCTTATGGTATACAACATATCATATGTACTTATGGTTGAATTGATGTCACATTTCTCAGAATTCTGAGTTTGACTGTTTCATATGTTTTATGATCATGAGAAAATTATGTCTTTCTGTGAAGATGTTAAGTGAGAAGTAACAATGTGGTTAGGGATTAATCCTTCACAGAGTTTGGAGGCACGTGTTTTGAATGTAAGCAGAAAACTTTATTCTAAGTTAAATCCATATCTGCCTGACTTTCTATTTTTAAAAAATGTGGATACAGTAAGTTTTTCTAGCAGGAGACCAATCAGCAATAATATCTAACCCTTCTCTTACTCCCATTATCTGCGTCTTAATAACTCTACAATGTCTACACAATAAACTTGAATAAGTTAATGCCCTTATCCCCTATCATTTCTCTGAGCTGTTAGCCATTACAGAATCCTGGATTAAAAAAAGACAACCCCTAAATTCACTACTTCTTCCTCCCATGCAACTACTACTTAGATGCTAGACTTTGACCCAGGAATGGACAAGGAAACCTCCTACTTTACAAAGCACCTCCAATGTTCAACTCATAGCTCATGCAAGCCCACATTCTGACTCTCGTTCAAAGCACACAATAAAAATGGCAGTAGCCTACATCCCAACTCCTATTACTTTACAAAAATTCAAAACTCTTTTACTTATCTTCACCCCAAATAAACACATCAACACTCTTTTACTACTTGATTACTTTCATCTAAAACTGATAACCCTATCCATGTGATGTCATAGACCTCTTAACAGATTGCAGTCTAAAACAATGAGTGCAACAACCCTCTCACCCAAACATTAAAGCAAGCAACTCATTGATAGATATACTTATAGCCGAAAACCCATCTCTCATCTTGCATATCATAATTTATCCCATCACTAAGCAAACACTGGTCAATAAGCTTTCAGTTACATTTCCAGCCCCAAAAATGCATCCCCTAAACATATCTCTTTCAGATCAAAATCTAACTCCAATATCAACAAAAGTAAGTCAATCCATACAGCCAAAGAATGGTGAAATTTCATAAACATGACTGAAATCACCCTTGTAGGAGATTCTTTAGCTGATATCCTCAGAATTTACAAGATGCATGCTTTTTATTGCTAACTAGACTTTACAAGCCAAAGAAGAATGACTGATTCACCCCCTCAGCAAAAATCCCTGCTCATTCTCAGAGACAAAATCTGGCATAACTTGGAGGCCCTCCATCCTGGAAACTATAAAACAATTTACCCAAGTTAGAAACCTTTCCAAGCAATTCATTAGATGCCATAAAACCCTACTGATGAAAACACAATACTCATTAATTGACATCCTTAATTAGTAAAAGTTTAGAGACACTTTCAGGCGTTAATTTAGTTACATCTTACTGACACCTGCAGGCATCTAAAATTTACTATTCATATTACATTAATCATTCTAAAATCATGCTGCATACCAGCTATTGAAAGATTTCATTTTAAAGGTTACATGATGGACAATACGATTGCATTAATACTTTGTTTCAGTCCAGTATAAATTTATTTATTTTATTTATTTATTTAAATTTGTTGACCGGGAGTGTCCGACTGGACGTAGGTCCATTTTCAGTGGAGGCCCGGGGAGAAAAGCTCTACAGTAAAATAAACAGACAGTAGTTACATTGGATTACATAGCGATTAACAATTTAACATAGCAATTATTTACAACATCTTTACAGATGAAGAACATAGTACATCAGTAGACAACTAGAATCTTTATCTGTGAAGTACATAACAGACATTAACAAATGTTACAATGAGAAGTTCCTGCTGTATAATAAGTACTAGGCTTATGAGCATCTGAGCTTGCTATAATCAAGGTAGTTAGTGGAGTGGAAAGAAAGGTAGTGGTTGGATGGGGTGGATGATATTAGAGTGGGAGTTGCAAGGGCATAGCCAGCATGTTTTTAGGTGCGCTTTTAGTAACGTTTTGAAGTGGGTGCATGATGGTATGGCGGTAATTGTGGGTGGGAGTGAGTTCCATAATTTGGCTATGGTGCAAGAGAAGAGTGCTTCACCAGCAGAGTTATTGGCTTTAGTGATCTGCAAGTGATTTTTGTTGCTGGATCTTAGTGGTCTGGTGGTGTGATAGGGTTGGAGTAGATTCTGGAGGGATGGGACATTTAGTGGATGGTTTACTAGTTTGTGGGAAAGTGAGAGTTGATACCACTGAAGGATGTGAGGGAGTTCAAGCCAGCCCAGTTCAGCAAGTGAGAGACAGTGGTGACTACAGTAGGATGCCCCTGTGGCGAATTTGACGATTTTGTTGTAGCAGGTCTCTAGCTTGTTTAGATCACATTGCCTTAGGTTGGAATATATTGGAGAGGCATAAAGTAGGGTGGAGATAAAGTGGGAATTTGCTATTGAAATCTTTGCTGCTTTGGTGAGAAATTGCTTATTTCTGTATAAAGCTCCTAGGTTTTTTGTGGACTTTTTTTATGGTCATGGATATGTGAATGTCAAATTTTAGTTTATTGTCTATTTCCACTCCTAGCAATTTGGTGTGTTCAGTTGGGTATATAGTGGTGTTGCCTTTTGCTGTGATGTTAAAGTGAGAGTTGTTTTGAGTATGTTTGGTGGGTTGGAAGATGAGTAGTTTAGTTTTATTTGGGTTGAGTATTAATTGGGCATCGGATAACCATGTTTCAACAGAGGAAAAGGCTTCCTGTGTGACTTTTTGCAGTTTTGGTAGGGACTGGGCTGAGCAGATGATGGTCGAGTCATCTGCGTATTGTATGAGTGTGCCGTGTTTGGTGGCAGAGGCTAGATTATAGGTGTAAACAGAGAAGAGTAGGGGTCCAAGGATGGATCCTTGGGGAACCCCTATGGAGACAGGTAGATGGGGAGATATGTCATTCTGCCATACAATGGATTGTTGGCGATCAGACAGGTAACTTTGAAACAAGTTGGTGACTGATTGTGAGAAGGATAGGTTATTGAGGACAGAGATAAGTTGTTTGTGGGGACCATGTCAAATGCTTTAGATAGGTCTAGGAAAGTAGCAGAGGTGAGATAGCCATTGTTTTTATGCTGAAGGATAGTGTTAGTAAAGGAGAGTAAGGCAGTGGTGGTGCTATGGTTTGGTCGGAAACCATGCTGAGTACCGGAAAAGAGGTTGTTAGTAAGGAGGTAGTCTGAGACCTGAGAGTGTATGCATCTCTCTAGTATTTTGGAGAGTGGAGAGAGAATAGCTATGGGGCGGTAATCGGTTAATTCTGTGGAGGGTCCGCCTTTGTGGAGGGAAATTATATGTGATACTTTCCACAGTGTGGGAACGTAACTTTCAGACAGAGATCAGTTAATCAAGATGGATACTGGGTAGGCCAGAGCATCAGCTGCGATTTGTAGGTATTCACTTGGGAGGTTGTCTGCTGCTAATTTGGTGGGGTTAAGTTTAGTTAAGAGTTTTTTTATGTTGGAGGTAGGTACAGGAGAAAAAGAGAAGGCAGTGGGGAGATTATTAGTTGAAGGTGTGGGTTGGAGGGGAGGGGGTTGTGTTGTTTAGCTAGTGATAGTATGGTTTGAGTGAAGTGTGTGTTGAACGAGGTAGCAATATTTTCTGAGGAGTGAGGGATGTTAGGAGAAGGGGTACTGACTTTAACTGGGTGGAGGATGGAGTTTATGGAGGACCAGAATTGTTTGGGGCTGTGTTGTGAGAAGTCTAGGGCAGACTGGTAGTATTGGAATTTGTCCTGTTTTATTAGCTTTTTGACTCTATTGCGTAGTTCTAGGAATTTCTGTCTATCTGAGGGGGTTTTGGTTTTGCGCCAGTGCTCCCAGGCTTTATCCCTGTTTTTCATTTCTGACTTAGTGGTTTTCTGTAGCCATGGGGAGGGTTGTGCTTTGGTTCTGGAAAATCTTATGGGGCATGGTAATTAAGGATGTTCAGGAAGGTAGTATTAAAAATTCAACTGCATCATCTAGACTGAGGTACTTTAGAGGATGCCAGTTACATTCTTTGAGGGATGAGATGAATGTGAGTGGGTTAAAGTTTAGTTTTTTATGTACTTGACGGTAGATGACAGGTTTAGCTTGGTATAGGTATTTTTTGAGTAGGAATGTTGGGGAGTGATCACTGAGGCTATCTGATAAGCAGCCTGTTATATATGACTGGGGCTCTTACTGACTAGTATCCAATCCAGGGTAGTGTGCTTGCTGGAGTTTTTATTTATCCTGGTTGGTGACTGGACTAGTTGGGTGAAGCCATGAAGGTGTACATGATGGGTTGGATTGTTGCCAGAACAGGATTGCCAGTCAATATTGAAATCACCTAAGATGATAGTTTCTTGGGGGAGATGGTGGGTAGACCAGCTGAGGAGGTTTTCTAGTGGAGGGATGTTTTGGCCGGGTGGGAAGTAGCATCCAATTATGTTGATGGTTTTGTTTTGGTTAATTTTGAGGTTGGTATATATTATTTCTTCATTGCCTATTTGTGGAGCTGATGATTTTAAGATCTGGATGTTTAGATGCTGTTTAAATATTATAGCTACACCACCTCCTTTTTTGTTTAGCCGGTCTACTCTTAGTATGCCATAACCTGTAGGGAACATTTGCTTACTGGTAATGTGAGGTTTTAGCCAGGTTTCTGTCAGGATGACTATATCTGTGGAGTACATGTCTATGGTGGCATGGAGTTCATGGACTTTGTTGGATATACTTCTAATATTTAGGCTTAGTAGAAGGAAGTCACTTGGCTTTCTATTGGCTGTAATATGGGAGAAGTTGTGGTTTCTAGTCTGATTATGAGGATTGGGGTTGGAGATGGTAGGGCCAGGGTTGGGGTGGATGTCTCCACTTAGGGCTAGTTTTGATATGCATGAGATTATTAGTTTTCTCAGTTTTTGAATGTGTTTGTTTATAAGGGAAACATTATGATTGTGCTCTGTGGGTAATAGGTATGGTGGAGATAAATTCTTACTTCCTGTTAATGCAATGACTTCTTACCAGAACTGTTTACCTCATTCCCTCCAATGGAGTTCTCCATGTTTACTATATTTACATGTATAAATGAAGAGGTATTAATAATTCAGAGCATTAAAGTAATTAAAAAGGCTTAAATTATTGTCATAACTATCTCCTCAACATTACGCCTTCAAAGGTTTAATTAGAAAACATGAAGAACAAATAAATACATCAACCCTGTTTACAACCATTAATCGCTACATAGACAAGATGACCACTCAAAATCAAATATTTATGCTGCAATTCATTATTTGAACCAATTGTGTAAGGTATTATACATGAAATTAAATTCTGCATCCAGTTTCAATAAATACACAGTTTTTGTCCAACAATAAATCAGCAGCTGGATATTAAAAATAACTTAAAAGCTGAAATAACAGAAGCATGATGTTCAAAGAAATGTTGAGCAATTGAATTAGTAACAGACACATTTGCATTGTCCCTGATAATGTCCAAAATGATTTTCCTAATAGTACTAGATATTTATACAATATAATACTTATTACAAGGATATTTAGTTCAGTAAACTGATCCTACCTGATTCAATATCTTCATTTAAGAGGTACAACTCTGTGTCCATTAATGTACAGAAAGAGATATTATTTGCTGTTCATATAAGATGTATTTATATTATCATACATTTCATATTTCTGTAAATATCTCAACATCCAAATGGCAGAGACAGAACTGTTTAGCCTCTTGTGAAGGCTCTCTGCTGGATAAACAAAATGTTGTTGACAGTACCTGTGTATCTTGAGTGGTTGCTGAGATATTGTAACTTTTTTACAAAATTTTACAAATGTAATAGTTACTGTGGTTACTGTGACTTAATAAAATTCCAATTTATGTCCTAGAACCTAAAGAATACATTGCACTGAACAGTTTTTATTTATACTTCTTTATTAATGCATACATCTCTAGAGATATTAAAATGTGTTTGAAATGTAAGAAAATAATTTGATTTGGTCAAATAATCTTAGGCTCTGCCCAATGGAAGTTAAAGTGTAAACATGGAGAACTCCACTGGAGGGAATGAGGTAAACAGTTCTGGTAAGAAGTCATTGCATTAGCAGGAAGTAAAAATCTTCATCCATTCACAATACTTTCTATTTGATTTTGTCTCAGAATTCCAAGACTTCTGACACTATGTCCTACCACTTTTCTCGCCACCTGTGCTTCTGAACCCCATTTATATCCTATTATTTTATTTCAATCACATTAAAAACAAAGAAATGCAGCCTGACTTTGAACAATTAAAATTTCGCTGTCCCCCAGGCACAGAGGGTCTCTATTCTGTGTTCATCTATTATTGAAGAGAATATGTTTACTGCATACTCCAACATGTGTATAATCCCTGCTTAACAACAAACACTATGACAGCTTATGGACAGTAGGGATAGTTAACCCTTCCTGAAACAAACCAGTCCTTTCAAACTTTCTCATTACTGTCCAATATCCAGTGCATGTGCTAAAATCTTAGACAGAAATCACTCTACACCAACATTTACATCTTAAAGCACCAAGTACAATATCATCTCATCCAAAAAGCATGGAGTCTGATCAGGTTACAGCACATCAACAGTGAACTTGACTCACACAGACCAAACTATCTTAGGAATGGACAAGGAGGAACTTACTGGTGCTATATTTAATGAAGCGACCAAAGCTTTTGATCTAATAGATCATACTTAGCAATAAATCATCTACTTGACTTATGCATTAGTGCAGATGCATTGCTCTGTTTCCATAACTATCTTTCTAACCCCCACATCTGTGTAACAGTCAGCTCATCCTTCCTCACCTCTAACCAAAGGCAAATGAGGAGTACAGTGAGGCTCCATCCTTGACATCTGTCTCTTCTCCATCTACGGAAACAAACTATCCCTGGACCTACCCATCCTTCCCCTTCTTCTTTATGCTGATGACATGGTCTTATTCTGAGCTAACAAATCCTTAACAATCCTTCAGAAAATGGATTAGAAGCAAAAATAAATCTTCTGAGCTCTTCCAAAACAAAAACAACAAAAACAGTGGTCTTTGAAACCAAGCCAAAGCTTACCCCCACACTAGAATTACTAATATTTGATCATAATAACATTGCATTACAAAACTGATTTTAATTTAAATAAAGCTAGACTCACCCCTTGACTTCATCATACACATAGAAAACATTAGGGAAAAGATTAAGCCACCACTAGTTAGGACCAGCAAAATCTCTCCTTCTTTCCACTACTCCAGATTTGAAATAGGCAAAGGCATTTTACTAGCCCAAGTAGAATATGGACTCCAACTAATAATGTACTGCACAAAAAAAACAAAAAACTCCACAGTGATTCAGACAGTTGACTATGGAATCTGCAGAATCATCACACACTTGGCAAAGTGTGAACACCACTGGATTGCATGACAAAAAGCAAAATGGTTCCCAAAGAACTGACCTGCTCCTATGCTCTCAAATTTCAAACTCCTAGACAGCCAAACAATGTCCTCTTTGACAGCCAAACTAATAAAGGACTGTACTTCCTACAACCTCAGAAATCAAAGTAACCAAAGTCACACCCTACAGTCTTCTAAAACTACTCTTCATTGAACAAATCATTGCTTTTCCGTATTATGTTCTAAAGTATAGGAGCTTATCTTTTTACCCATAATTCCAAGCTCAAATAAAACATTGGGTAGCGTCACATTCAGAGCACATAAGAGCTGTTGGTGTGTGTGCAGACTGCAGCTTAGCTGTGATTCAGAGACAGTAGTGCAGCTGTTAGAAGCTGTTTGAGAAAAATTAATTCATATGAATTGTATATGCGAAATGTGTGAAAAGTCTGCGACTGTTCTGTGCAATGTACAAGTTCTTTCCACCTATGTGAGTCATGGTTGCTTTTTGATGTAAATTTACACTTTGCACACGTGGGTTATTAAAAGCAAATTTCCACAATTTCTATCCAATTTACATTCTGAAAAAAAATGTTTTCTTTCACTGCCAGATTAGCAGTATCAAAGTCCACATTGCCTACTTTAGTCATGCCAAAACCCAGTGCATAAAGTGGTTCTCACCTACACAGAAGAAGTTATAGGCAAAGGATAACTCACCTCAGATTTGCTGAGCATGAATTACTGGGCAGGCTTAAGTCAGACAATGATATAATATGGGCTTTGGTGGTCTTGTATAATCCAGATATAGGAACTGTTAGGATACATGACCGTCCTCTATCAGTAGATACAAAGGTTGCTGTGTCTTTCGGCTTTTCCCGGTTAGGGGTCACCACTGTGGAACTCTGGTCTGCTAATGATTGGCAGTAGATTTTTACATGCTGAGTTGCCAGCTCTGACACACAACCTTCAACGAAGGTACGCCCACTCACGTATGTCTCCACACAGAAGACGCTCTAGCTGAGAATCGAACAGGACAACATCATACTGTGAGGCGACAATGCTACCACAGCACCACCACCACAGCACAGTAGATACAAAGGTATAAAGGGTATAAAGATATCCCTCACTATGCCTTTAATGGGGACCTTTCAGAGACAGACTGGTGATGGTTATCTCACAAGCTTCTGCCTTGAGGATTCTTCAGCAGTTCTATGACATACTCTTGGGATATACAGACTGATAAATTAATTTCTCAGTGTTATCACAGTAGTGATTCAGTGCCTTGTGTACCTTTTATGGAATAGCATGTTTTCCTGAAGTGCTTGGAACAACAGTGTATAACCACTTTACTAAAAGAGCTCCATTTGTACCACAAGAAGATCAATAAAAGAACAGGAACAGATACCATTCTATCAACTGCCATGTATTGTGTGAATTATGGGGCTACATCACCAATATTTTGGTTCAGTATTCTGGAAGTGCCCACTGGCACACAGGCTTTTGATGTACCACCTCTTCCTACATGGTTGAATTACTCATGGTCAGCTAGTTTGTAAATACAAGCTCTTAAAATGTTGCTGACCATAGTTATTTCTGTATCTATAGTATGACATAGGTAATATTGCGTAAACACCCCAATTTTTTATTTGTCTCCTACCTGTTTTGTTTCCCAGGTGACACAGACTACCCACTCAAACCTTAACATTTGGCACCAGTCCATAACCCCCAGAAAGCTGTTGTGGAGTGCTTTAACCCCGCCCCGTCTCAGACACAGAACGTCTTTCAGTGTTTGGCCTGCTTAAATTCCATTTCTTTTGCCTGGTTTATTCAGTAAAAGATCCCATCAGAATGACCCTGTTATGAATGCAGGATGTGTGCCACCTGTTGCATTCTGTACAACATGGTCATCTGTTATTTTGATGTGCAACTGCCACAGCCAGTCAACATTAGTGGTAGTGCACCTCCCTCTATTATTTGTCCCAGCAGTGATGATAACTACAGTGGGCAGCCAACAGCAATGAGGTGGCTACTCTTGTGGAAGATGTATGCATGGTACATGGCTGCAAAGGAAAAGAGGTTTCATCTAGTCTGCAACTATGGACTATGACATTCACTACATAACAGGAAGATGTTACACAGATAATACATTTTGCATGCAGTGTTACTTGTGAGTGATGCTTAGTTGTGCATAGTGAACTTAAACCACACATCAGACACTTTTCCTTATATTATAAATAAGTTTATTTTCAGGAGGAATTAGTCATCATTGTACAAGAATGAGTGGTCAGTGACGCAGGTGGTAGTTATAGAGACTGACTTTGAATGAAGTGTAGAATAGCAGGTCTTATGAAAAAAGTCTAGTGCTATACTGTGAGTGTTTCACTGCAGTGTTTCTTAGAGAAAAGTAGCAGTTTTCAGTAATGAAATATGTTATCACTGCTATTTTTTTTAATTTATTTATTTATTTAGTTAGTTAGTTAGCTATTGGCTGTTGTCTGTTTAGTCTCTTTCATATGCAAGGAAAAACTGTAGCATTTGCCCTGTCTGCGAAGTGACTTGTGAGTGAGTTATGTTTTGTGTTACTGATGGTCAGACTTCTTCATGGATTTGGAAATTGTCATACACAATGTCTCCTAAAGATGGTGTAGGAGATGATCCTTTGGATCAATATGAGAGCTGACATGTGAGCCTTGTGCTCAGTTGCTCCAATGGCTTGATCTGCTGGGCACAGGGGAACCTCTTGACATTGGCATAACAGTGCTACAGAACTTAGAACTTGACTGAGATGTTCTGCTACATATTGTAGAATGTGGATGAGGTCTGACTGCCTTCTTATTCTTGGACTCCACATGAATACTTGCAGTTCTGTATTGTGATACACATGGTGTGTGGCCTACTTGTCCACTATGCATACAGACACTACCTTATCGACATCCATCTGCATCCCCAGTGTATGTATGGTAAATCATTACTAGTGTGCACATGGATGTGACATGGATGCATTGTGTGTAACCACAATGGGCATGATGATCATCATAGTATTGTCACTGGCCTCCTTCTTTTCTAGGTACTGGTGGATTTCCTCACACATACCCTGTAGCACTCTAACCATCTCAATCTGGCTTTCACTGACAGTAACCTGTATGACTGTGTATTACTGTCCTCAGACTGTGTCATGACATGAAAGTTATGGCATCATCAGCAACAGCCATTCTGGTATCAACTTCAGTCTGCTATAGGGCAGCACAGCATGCAATTGTTTCTTATGCTGGTCCTGCAAAGAAATATGTCAAGATGTGGCTAATGTGTTCTCTATGATAGTTCAGTATGATTTGTTCTTTAAGGTATGATGTCCATACTTACCATGCAGTGTCTGTAGAGTTTCTATCATACCTGATGTTAACAGAACCTGATGAGGAGACATGTAACAGTTATATGTACACATGTACCATGACAAGTGCACCTGGTATGCAATTAACAAAGCCAGTTAAACACAAACCACTGACCTTCTACAGTGACTGACAATAACTATTACATGTTTTTAAAAGTAATGGTGTCAACACCACCTCATATGATTCATGCAACATCTTCATCTGCATAAATGTTATCACTGCCTATAGACAGAAGGTAGTCCTCAACCTCCATTAAAAGCTGGAGTGTGGAATGGACACCGCCAGTGATGCTATGGACAATTGTAGCCTCTCTAGCCTCTATTTTGGCATGTCCCCCTATGTTATTAGCCCTTTTCCATCACTGCGCCAAAGTGCTATTCCTTCTCCATCTAGCATTTATATTAGCTACTACCAGATTCTATAACTTAGCTCTCTCTGCCTGCTTTGGCATCCTTTCCAAAAAGACTTCTTCCATATGTTCTCAGCTCACCCATAAAGACGTGATTCTTCTCAGGGCTGTTGGTGCATCTCCACTGTCTTGCCCCCTGGTGCTGCAACATCATGTAATCTACAAGTACATATTAGCAAACAATCACATTTTCATTGTGTATATAAAATGTATTGATTTGTGGTTATGCATTTCATTCTTTAATTAAAAAGTAGCAGAAGCAAGTGAAGCATTAATTATGACTTCCAGGTTTGTCTTTCCTGTGCAGTACTGTTTGTGGTAAGCATTCATCTGCTGCAGTATGTGCATAGTGAAATGTAGACCTACAAGAGTGGATCTGTGCAGTTAATTGATTATTAATTGCCATGTATGCCATTTCTAAATTACAATAATGATGTCTGTAGTGTGTTCCTGGCATTTCCATTGCCAGAGACCAATGAGTGCTGTAATGCTGTTTACATGTAATAGTAATGCAGATAGAACTGAATATGATACCCTGCACATCCCAAATCTTTGCAGGTAGAGGCATATAAGTACTGGAGTATTTCCTGAATTATCAGTAAACCAGAGTTTAATCCTGAATACATCACTCCAGCAATCCACTAATAACTACCTTTTTAGTGATGTTATAATCTCTATGTGATTTATGAACCTTTTCAGTTAATCTGTACTTTCCTTCCACTGTTAAATTACTACAAAGCCTAACAGAAATTGACATGGCAATCTAAAAAAGCCTGTTGAAAGTTTACTCACATTTCCGAAGTTCTTAAACAAATGAAGCTTATTTATACTTAGTTTTATGAATCTCATCGAAACACGCAAATGTAAGTGCTAATATTGGTAAGGCTGACTTCATACTGCAATAGACGAGACGTACTTTGCTTGTACATTTGCATACATACTGTGTAAGTCTCAGCTTAAGAGCTTGATGCTGATACATGTATATTTTGTTTATTTATTTATATGCCTTTGTCCATCCAGCTCATGGCCACACAGGATGTAAGGGGTTAGGCAAGGTGAAGTCACACCCTAGTAGGTGTGGTTCATATCCTAGTAGTTTTGGCTTCATATCTCTACACCTTATTCAGAACATGGACCTTAAAACAATGGAATCAATTACAGCCAAGTACTATGCCCTAAGCTGGTCTCTGAAAGAGACCAAAAGATCTCCAGTAACTGCTGCATAAGCTGTATCTACAGAAACTGAAATGGGCCTCTTCCATGAGGACCTGACGGAAGACTTATAGCAGGGGATCTGTGGAAATTGCCTCACTTTGGTGATGGGGATGACCATTCAGGTGAGCAGTGTTGTCACATATAACATGACTTCCTAAGGCAGAGGAAGAACCATGCTCTAGTGGATTTTGCAGGTACAGGACCAAAAGATAGTGTATAATGGTTAAGGAATCTATTTTTTATAAAATAAAGTTATATACTATGATATCAATATACATATATAGCTAGTTAAGTTTATCTCTCTGTAGGGGTATATATATATATATATATGTATATACACATAGAGAGAGAGAGAGACCTATGTACAGTATACTGTGTGTGTGTATGATATGTTATCTTTAGATGTACAATCAAAATGTCGCATGTCAGTTATGCGACTAGAAAAGTCAAAAGGCAATTTTCTGAGGTGTGGAATTTAAATTCAAAAAATGACGAATCCACAAGAGTGAATGCTGGTGTGCATTCACCCTTGTGGATTTGTTATTTTGAATGGAGATCGCGCTGTAGTGGAGATCTGGAAATGTACCCTTTCCTTCACTGCAGTGTGATCTTGGAGTTTGAATATATAAGTAGCAAGGGGTGTCGCCCCCACTTGGGGGATGCTGGGGGGCTTACCCCCTGTAGAATCTTTGTTGAATGGCAATGTTGTAAGTTCGAAAAATGTCAACAACTGACATTTTTTGGTTCGTTATTTTGATCGACACTGTCGTAAATTTTTCGTCAATGTTTTTCAAGTAAGTAATTACTTGCAAAAAATATTTTCAAAATTTTGATAGTAAACCGTATGTGCATATGTGTATATATATTGATAGATAGAGAGATATATATAGATGTACATTGACATATTTGCTGGCCGAGTTGATGCAGAGGTTAGAGTTGTCGCCTCCCAGCAAGAGGTTCTCTGGTTTGTTTATCAGCTAGGGCACCTTCTGTGCATTGTCCGCATGTCCTCTCTATGGTCGAGTGTGTTTTAAAGGCATGCAAGTAGGTGCATGTGCCTTCTGTGTTGGTTGGGCACCAGTATGGCAACTCAGCACCATAAAACTCCACTACCAATCAATCTGTGGACCGGAGGTCCGCTGTTGTGACCCCTAACTGGAGATACCGAAAGACATTGCTGTTGACATAGACATATTTAGGTATATTATCCACTGTTAATTCTTACTAGGTAAGACAAGCAAGTAAAACTATAGAGATGTGCCAATGTGTCTGATTCAAGGTCATAGGTGTTGTAATACTTAGGAAATCTTGCCACATTACTGCCAAGTTACATTCACGTTTGAATTACTTGTGAGTAGCTTTTCATTTGCTGCATGTTAATCATTACAGTTCAAAGTGTTTTATTCTGCTGATTAAATTACTTGTGCAAGATTAACATGTTCATAAATCAGGTTTTTCTCATGTGAAATTTTTAGTCAGAAATTATTTTAAACTGTGCTTAACTGCGACATGTAGAAGCACCACACACTTCCTATGGGGAAATCCATATTGGCCATTAGCTTTGCCTTAATATTTATTTATTTAGTTAGTTATTTAACATTTGTTTACCGGGAAAGTCCAACTTGAAACAAAGCTAGTTTTCAGTGGCGGCCCAGGGAGAAACACTCCAGATGCATGTCTTTGTTTCTAATAGAAATTGAAATGCTTCAGACTTTCATTAATGGAATAGAAAGATAATAATGAAGACTTTGCAAAATGCTAAAAGCACATATCAGAAGGTGAGCATTAATGACAATGATTCCTTGCAGCTCAGAATAGACACTTGAAAATTGTAGTGTGAGGTTGAATGATAGTGAAGAGATAAGAATTTTTCAGAGTTGTGCTGTAGCTTAATGGTTATAATTAGTTGTGAGTACAACAGAGAATTTTTTAGTTTGAGGCAGTTTACATCTTTTAGGAAAAGGCAGTGATGTGATCTATATTGTTGATTGGTTACGAATTTGGCTTCTTTATTGTAGCATTGTTCTAATTTGGTTGATAGAGAGAATTTGAGGTTGATTCGAATAGAAGAGGCATATACGGGGTAGGGAATATAAAATAAGTGGTTATGTTTTGTCTAGCAGAATCAGTAAGGTAGTGTTTTACTCTATAGAGCCAGCCTAAATTTTGATATATCTTCCTTATGGCTTGCTGGAGGTCGAGATCAAATGTGAGGTGGTCATCTATAATCACATCTAGCAGTTTGGTGTGGGGTACTAGTTCTATATTGGTCTTATTGGATAACAGTATATTAAAGGTATTTTTTTGGGAGAAGACACAGCTGTCAATGAGCAGCAGTAGTTTAGTGGGGTTTTTTTTTTGTTTTTTGTTTGCTTCAGGAGGAATTCTGAATTGCTGGGCCAAGATTCTACAGAAGAGAAGGATTTCTAGGTGAGTGTTTGGAGCATGGGCAGTGTCCTAGCAGCAAATATTAGAGTGAAGTCAAGAATGTACTGTACTATGGTGACCTACAGTGACCTATTTGATTGCTGTGTTTAGGTTATTGATAAATACGTTAAACAGTAGTGGTCCTAGGATAGACCCTTATGGGTCTTTGATGGATAGAGGAAGGAAAAAAGAGAAATCATCTTGCCATTTCACTGCTTTGGACATCTTAGTGAAGTAACTAAGACACCAGTTAACTGAGGAGAGTGATAGCCCATAGGAAGGGTGTTTAGTTAGGAGAATGTTATTTACGTCAAATGCTTTGGATAGAGCCAGAAAAAAAGGTATGATGTTTGAAGACCTGAATTTCTGTTTGCTATGACAAAGTAGAGCTCAAACCTGGCTTAATTAGGGACTGGTGATACATTTGGAGAGATATAGGCATGCATATGCACTGTTACGTCATTTTCTGGGAGATGGGCTAGGGTCCTTAGTGACAGGTGCACCTTATCTTGTTACCATGTGTTTCCTTATGTTGGGAAGCAATGAATATAATGGTACATTCCCCAAGTATACCAGAGTAATTATCAGTACAAATGTAGCTAATGATGACAGTATAAATAGGTAGGTGTTAAGTGGGAAAAAGCTGCACAATATAAGTATGGATGAGGGAAAAAAAAGATTGGTTAAATAAAAAGAAGATACTGGTAAGAGTTAGTCTACAAGAAAATGACAAGAACAACCTGAGCTAATAAGTTTGATAGAAGACAATGATAATGTGTCAGCAAAAGGATCACAGTACACAGATAACCATGAGGCTGACGCAAACGAGGTAAAACAATAATTTATGGAAGGGAAAGGAATGATAAGAGGGCGGCAGATAACCTTCCATTCAAGCATATCAACAAAACAAAATGAGAAAAGGTAGTATAAATCACATGGAAAATGGATACAAACCACATTAGGTAGTGTGTTCATGGTGGAGGAGGGGGACTTCTGAGGTTAAGTGAAACACCATATAATAGGGATTATAGCCATATTTTGATGTTTCTGACATAGGTGGCTATTTGTGGTGAGTTGCTTGGAATGGAATATGTCTTCAGATGTCAAGATGGTTCTAGGAAGACACTGTGGAATTGCCTAGAATATGGCTTCTCTATGTTAAAGGCTAATGACATTTAGAAATACGGATACATTTTTTAACTTTTTAATGTTTCTTTTCAATTGTAATGTTTTCATGCTCAGCTCCAGCATCAGATGAACAGATGTTTTGAAAAAATACTTATGTTTTATGAAATATATTTTCTTATTTAGATAAATGGTTTATGTGACTATGACTTTGCACATTTCTATGTTGCAGGCTTGATTTTCCTAACAGTTCTACAGTTGAAGTCTAGTTGTGGATTGGCTAATGGACAGGTATTTCTTTACACAGAAGATAAGTTTGTCAGTGTATTTCTCTCTCTCCCTGTTTCTCTCTCTCTCTACATATACATATGCCAGCTTTTAGTAGGCAGAGAACTACTAGGGACTTTAGGTATGGTGAGGTGGAAAGAAGTAGTCAGCATGGAGTGGTGCTCCTAGCAAATCAACATTTTTTGGTAAAATGTTACTAAATTTTATTATTTGATAGGATTAATAATAGGGTGGGACAAACATTGCTTGCTGGCAAAAAGGTGGAGTAATGAGTAATGTACCCACACTTGTAATGAGCCAGAAACCTCAAACCTAATTAAGGTCAAAGTCCAGGAAAGATGTTGGGGTGTCTGTGTAGATGGATGGACAGCATAAGGAAAAAGAACCAAAAAATTCTGACATTTTGTTAGCTCTTTTACTGTTTGAAGAATTAGCATGCCAGCAGCTCCAAAAATGAGATGTTGGACTGGTTACACGTGCAATGAAATTTCAACAAGTTTATGAGGGAAAAGTGAACTTTCTTTACATCCATAAGAAATGGTAGTTTGGAATAATGTTTTGAGCACACAGTTACAGTCTTTGCTTTTAAAGATGGATGACACTGAAAATTGATGTAGATGTTCAAGTATGTGAAACTTTGCAATGATATCAAATATAGAGTAGAAAAAAGATTAAATCTCTTCAAACCAGGATGTCCAAGGTAATTCAAAAAGGTTCTTTTGATCTTAATATCATAAGGGTACACCAGTCTTTGGCAGATAAGTCACATTTTTTTTTAAATGATAGATGTTAGTCACTTTTTTGTTATAAAAGCAAAAGGCTCACAGTGTATGAACTGAAGCTGAATTTTTACTTAGTTATTAATTCATTCTTCTGTATTAGGTTCATACATTGTGAGCCTATCCATACATTCATACATACATAGTGCAAATATTTGGACAGTTATAACAAGTTGAAAAAGAACAAAAAAAAAACAAAAAAAAAAAAATTCCTTGTTTCCCACCTTTCTGTGCTAGTATAGTCCAGTTTTCAGGCTACTGCTGAATTCAGGGCTGTGATACTAGTTTCTGAGTTGCCCATAGAAGGAAGTTTCTCTGTTCACCTGTGAGAGAGGGGAGCTTTGAGCAACCTAGCTGTCCCTGGAGGAGTGGTTCCAGCCCAGAGGTTAGTTTATTGGCCATTTTGGGCTAATTTCTATCTATTTTCATTTCCCTACTATAAAAAACGCATTTGCATGGTTTTGCGCACCGGGCAGTGCCGGTTAGCTATGGTTAGATTATTCCTGGCTCCACTAAGTCTCTTCTTCAGTTTTTCCCTTGAAACTAGTCTAACTCTCAGCTTAAGCACTCAAAAAGAATCTTACATCCCAGCACTTGCTCAGACCTAATAGCAAGCACTAATATACCCTGACACTAATTGCCCAGCAGGGCAAGGCTCTTTATTCACCCCTCACCAACTAAGCAACTAAGCAGCTCATCCTACTATTCAGGCATCATGAAAGGGCAACTTCAGGTGCACTCTCCAGTCCAGCTGGTGAATCTGGGTTTCTTGAGGCAATGTTACAACTGCCTCATGTATACAGACAACCCTCTTCTCCTACCACAAAACATTAACATATGCGAGAGATGCAATTATACAGCCAAACTGGAAGCTAAGCTGTCTCCACCAAAGACTGGAACAGACAGCCAAGAGGAGAAGATTAACACTTGCACCACAACTCCAGCCGCACACAGACCTACAAAAACAGCACTGGCAAAAAATACACATAAATACACAAAATCATACTCGGAGGCTCTAAATAAAAACCTGCAAAAGCATCAGAGACCTCCAAAGCAGACACCCAAACAACCTGCACTTCCTGTCACAAACCAGACAACACATAAAACACAAAATCAATGTGCCGCACTATCACAGCCCTTAAGGTGAAATAACATACCTAACACACTAGTACTAGGTGACTCTATAGTCAGACACACTGATGTCCCATTCACTAGGCTGGACAAGCAGAAGGTTACTGTTAGCTGCCTGTCAGAGCCAGAATCTGCCACATAACACAAGCAATCAGGTCACTCCAAATCAAGTACAAATATGACTCTGTCATTGTTCATGTTGGTGTGAATGACCTGAGACATACCTCCCTGGACTACATGAAAAGAGACATGGAAGAGCTCTCTGATCATGTAGCCCAGGCTGGTATGACCCTGACCCTGAGTAGCATCCTGCCCTCACCAAGAATGATATCTCAGTATAATGAAAAAATGATCGATTTCAACAATTGGCTAAGCTTCTGGTGTCATTCAAAGGGGATCGCGTGTCTGTCAGCCTGGGACAACATGCTCGACAAGCCTCATTGCTTCGCAAGAGATGGCTTGCACCTGTCACCCCTAGGCTTTCGAATACTGGCCAAGGCTCTTGCTACCCCCATAGTACCTTTTTTAGGCAAGGCTCAAAAGTCAAACCCACCTCCGTAAGCAGCACAATTAACAAAAAACTGAGGGTTATGCTACTCAATGCCAGGAGTTTAAATCTCAAAATGCACACGCTCGAAGCACTCCTCAGTATGGAGAACATCAACATCTGTGCAGTAACTGAAACCTGGTTCAAGGCTCCAGAGAGTACCCCAGCACTACCAGGTTACAGCTCATACCATACATTTCGGCCACAGAACACGGACCGAAACACAAAAGGAGGGGGTGTATCCATATTCATCAAGGATACCTACACCTCCAGGTTAGTGGCACAGCATGATACCTCTGAGGTCATCCATGTGCAACTAACATCAGACAAATCTGCAATGCAAATTGTGGCCTGCTACAGATCACCCTCCATGACCCAGGACCACCACTCCACCTTTCTGGAGACACTGGAAAACATGAAGGTCCTACCAAACACCCTGATATTGGGTGATTTCAATTACCCTACCATTCACTGGGAAAACTACTCGAGTACAGATTCTCAGACCCAGCACTTCCTGGAATTCATCAACTCAAATGCCCTGGATCAGCTGGTAAACTCCCCTACCAGAGGTGAAAACATATTGCACCTGGTCATCACCAACATGGGCGACAGGTGTTTTACACTGGAGGTCAACCCGTTACTGGTTAGATCAAACCATAAACTAATCACTCTGGATGTCCACACCCCACCACCACCCCCAGCTAAGGAAACCACAGTAAAAAAAAACTTTTCTAAAGCAAACTTCACCTTACTTAAGACAGAGGTGGTAAGTTTCACAGCCCCCACACTAAAGGATAACGCTGCCCAAGATGTAGAAACCTTTACAAATGCACTCTATGAGCACCTACAAGGATGCATGGATCATGCCATCCCTAGCAAAACCAAGACTCACTCTTCTAAGAGAAGGAAACCAGTTTGGTGGACCCCTGCAATAAACAGGCTATACAATAGAAGGAGGAAACTATTTAAGAAAAAAAGCAAATCCCAAGAAGGAAAGACATCCCTGATCAGTATCAGTAAGAAACGGAGGTCCCTCATGAAATCATCCAAGGCTAACTTCAAAAGAAAAATAGCCAAGGATTCAAAAGATAACCACAAAGCCTTCTTTAGCTATGTTAAGACGCTAAGTGGCAACTCGCAGATATGCACTGAACTAGTGCAAAATAGCACAAAATATACTGAACCTACTGATATTGCCAACATCCTGCTAGATAGATTCAGTGCAAACTTCACCCCCCCTCTCACCTCCACAAGGGCCCACAACAATACCGGAAATGTGTAGTGTCCCAAAAATAACAGACACACAGGTGAAAACAGCCCTTTCAAAAGCCTAAAACAGAGCATCAATGGGACCAGATGGTGTCCCAGGCTGCATCTTGCACGAACTACAGAACAAACTAACCCCCCACCTAAACACGCTGTTCAACCTCAGCCTCTCCACAGACTACGTGCCCATAGAATGGCACACAGCAACGGTTATTCTTCTCCACAAAGGAGGGGCCACAACTGACCCTGGTAACTATCGCCCCATAAGCCTGACTAGCCTGATCTGCAAGGCTATGGAGCGCATCATCATGGAACTCATTAACAAAGATGTTGGGAATCTCCAAACACTTGATCTGACCCAGTTCGGCTATGCTAAGGGCAGATCATGCCTACTAAACCTGGTTGACTTCTTTGACACAGTCACCAAGGCCATAGATGAGGGAAAGGTGGTTCACACAGCCTACCTTGACCTCACCAAGGCTTTCAACACCATTCCCCACTCGGGTATTACAGAAAAACTCACCAGCCTGAACATAAACCCCTACATCATGAGATGGGTTGCCAACTGGCTTACAGACAGAATTCACACAGTAAGAATAGCAGGCTCCAGGTCCGACTCTAAACCAGTCACAAGTGGTGTCCCACAAGGCTCGGTCCTGGGACCCCTACTGTTCGGCATATACTTCTCAGAAGTACAGGCAAACACAGGAGGACTATGGCTAACCAAGTTCGCCGATGACTGCAAACTCGGAGCCATAAGTGACTCTCCGGCTGACATGGACATCCTCCAAAAGGGCCTTACTGAGACGGACACCTGGTGTCAAAGTCATGGCCTCAAGCTAAATGCCAAAAAATGCATAGTCATCCCATTTGGGAAAACAAAACACCCACAAATTACCACATAGGTGGCAGCCCCCTTAACACAGAAGAGGTAATAAGAGATATGGGGACCCAGGTAGATAGTAATCTCTCCTTTAACAATCGTATTGCCAAAGTAGTTAGGAAATCCTTCTATGTGGCCCATCTAATTACTAAAGGGTTTGCATCTAGAAATAAAGAGGTTATAGTGC
The DNA here is from genome assembly GCF_019279795.1 of Protopterus annectens. Classification (NCBI taxonomy): domain Eukaryota; kingdom Metazoa; phylum Chordata; order Ceratodontiformes; family Protopteridae; genus Protopterus; species Protopterus annectens. The sequence continues at coordinate 1,990,452,591 of NC_056725.1, forward strand.
CCCTCTACTCATCACTCATTAGACCTATCATAGAGTACAATGCCCCATTTGGGATGTACCTCACAAGACACTTCCAACATCTGGAAAGACCACAAAAGTACCTCACCAAGAGGATTACTGGTCTCAAACATATGTCCTATGGAGCCCGACTGAAAAAACTCTGGCTGTACTCAGTGGCATATTGCTTACTCAGAGGTGATCTCTGCCTGACTTGCAAAGCTATGTCCAACTCAGAATTGATGGACATGATCCACCTAAAGAAATCCAAGTCACTGCGAGCCACTCGCTCTAGTGAGCTAAACCTCACCACAATAATGAATAGAACATGCTGGAGGGATAGATTCCTGTCACAGAGACTCCCCATGCTTTGGAACAAAATTCCAAATTACATCAGGCAAAGCCCCTCACTAACACTCTTCAAGAGAAACCTTGATGAGTGGATGGGTAACAGAAAATACACCCCTGGGATCACTTCATTGGCTCTGCTTGACAGAGAATCAGTTAATTAATCGATGGGGTGGTGAAAGCCAACACACTCTGGCTAGGCTTATAAATGCCCTCGGGCAGATAGCCTAGTATCTACCTATGAACCTATGAACATAAATTGTAAATTAGATAACATATTCGCAATGTTCAGTTCATAGAGATATTAAACACACTGAAAACACTCTTTGGAACAAAGATGAGATGATAACATAACCTAGGCAACGTTCTTTGCTTAAGAGAAAGCCTGGATGAAAGAAGTTGTATGTTATGTACATAGATGTTTGAATACAGTAAACATCACTTTAAATAAAGAAAAAAGCAAAGGACTGACTAATATAATCAAGATAGGAGGAGTATAATTTTCAATGAATGAAATCTCAGTGTTAAGAATAAGATTTGGGGTAAAATGTAAGTGAGAAACAATGGAATAGGATAATAAATGAAATAAAGGCACTTAGATTTTTTTTTGGGGGGGCATATACGTTTCCATTAAATAAAAGGTTTATTTGATTAATTCAGTTATACTTGGAAATCTTGCATATTTAACAGGTGTTTATATGTTGCCAATAATCTATGAAAAAGAAATATTACAAGTAATTTTTTTCTCTTATATGGGGGTTCATGAGTGAAATTAGTGAAGAGCTGAGTCTTATATATGGATAAGGAAGATAGACATTTAGGATTAATAAACTCAATTGACTATGCAGCTTCTTTGAATTTGTATAAAGTGTTGTTTTGAATAATTGATACAACTAGGAAGTTAATTGTGGATTTACTAAAGTATAAATATGAGTGGCATTGGGGTATGATAAATATGTAAATATGAAGTAATTAAAATTTTCAAAAGATGAAATGAATCCATAAATGAAGAAATCAGATGTTATCAAGAAAGTATTCTTTTATGGAAAATAAAAATTGATTAAATTGAAAATGAGAGGAAAGTGTGATGTAAAAATGTCATGAAGCAATGTGATTATGTTAATACCTGGGCTCAGCTAACAACTGAAAAAGTTTAATCTATAAAAGTATGAAAAGCACGGTGCAATAAGGAAGAGGAATATCAACATTTCTTATAGAGATTATGATGAATAAATTATCAATAAAAGGAAATGTGTGATATAAAAGTGAGTGAAAGAGACTGTGTATATTGTGCTAAAGAACAAAGTATAGAACATGTTTTCTTAAATATATATATATATATATATATATATATATATAAGGCTTGCAAAATTGTGGGAACAATTATGTGAAGAAAAGTCCTTTGAAAATATAAGGGATTCATAGGTTCATAGGTTCATAGGTTCATGTAAATGAAATAAATATGGACATGATTATGTATGGATATTGCAGACATAAAAATAACGAATATGATAGTCAAATAAATAAAAGATTATTTATGTTGTGTGGACCATTTGTAATGAAAGGATAAATTAAATCATGTTTAGTGGTAAATGGAGACTAACAATATTTTAAGAAAAAATAGATGGAGCTGTGTAAAAAGGAGTGGGAATGTCAAGGATAATGAAGATAGAAGATTAAAACAGTGATGAACCTGAGATATTTGTGATTGCATAAGAATAATGGGAAGGAATGGGAAAAGTGTGCACTGTATTCATTTGCAAGTAAGTAAATATATACATTTGTAAATAGCATTGCAAATAATATTTTAAATAAAGAACCCCTACTCTTTTCAATATTTGCTATGGAAGCTTTTACATCCATCTGAGTTATCTTCAACATAATGTGTTTAGCTTCTCATCTGTAGAATGACATATTCAAGATTGCAGCATCCTAATACTGTACTATAATGGGAACAATCCAATCAGCTGGAGTGAGAATAGAACACACAGCCTTCTGGTTTTTCAGCAATAAAGATGAGTGTGCTACCTGTTGCATCACTGACAAATCCAAGCATATGACTCAACTGGAAAGTTATTAAGCATTTTAAAGCAAGAATATTTAAGGCCTTAAATCGTTCGTTTCATGAAATACTGATATTACTCTCCCTGTGCTCAGTAGTCTACTGGCCGGTTTGAGGTGACATGTATCTTTCTTTACAAGCTGTGAATATCCAAACCTATTTGTCCCATTTCTCTGTAAAACCAGTAGATCAGTAAACACCTGTACTATGGAAATAATTATAAACAACAAATAACAAGACTGACTAGATAGATAGGTCCATGATTCAATGCATTCCTAGACTATGACAATGAACAACTTTTGCTACCTTTAAGGGAAATCTTGTTGACCTGATGGCTAGATACAAATTCACTACCAGGTGTATTATCAATGGCCCTGTCAGTTTGAAAGATTAGCAGTATTAAGTACTCTAAAAGGATGGAAAGAATGTTTATGTATGCCTGCTTTATGGTGTATATGGTTAGGCTACACCTGGTCCTCACGATTGCTTGTTTAGTATTGTTCCTACGTTCTTATTTATGTTTCTTAAATGTCAGGAGTACCATATCTAGCTACTTCATTATATGAATGCTTGACTATCATGTTTAATTAACCTTTAATAGTCATTACTTCAAGATGGACTGTTAAGTTGCTCATGTTTTGTCAAGTCCTTGGACATGTAATGTTTTGTAAGATGACTTGTATGCATTCAGCGTCTTTATCAGTTTTATCTTTGTGTTACATTTGGCTTGGCTGCTGTACTTAGTCATGGCATGGAGGCTTTAACTTTGGGACATAACTAAGTTTGTAAGGCCTTCAGAATGGACTTGTGGACATGTGTGAATTATTTATGTTTTGCTTGTGTAGTATCAGTGGATTGTATTTTTGTTTTTCCAGTATTATTTCCCTTCTTATTCTTCATATCTCTCCTTTCTTCTTTTATATATACCTTGTTTTCATATATTTCCCTTTATTAACCAAGTTTTATTACCTTGCAAGAATTGCCATTTGGAGATACTGACTGAACTCGCACGTTTGGTGGACTAATAGTTTATTACTTTAATACAACAATGTCTAACAAGCCAAACTAAGGCAATTCAGTTTACTGTTATTCTTGTTTTCTGGTTCAGATGCTATTTCTCAAGAACCTTCAGAGATGGCCTGTATCAAAAGTTGCTTAATTTTGTAAGATTAATCTGCTAATTTAACAATTTTGGGAAAAAAACATAAACCATGGAGTTTTTTTAACCACTTGCTAGAGAATAGTGTTGTTACATTTAGTGACTTACAAAATATGTATCCTTTGGCAGTTACTGCATCGATGAAATAGTCAATCAAATGCAGTTGTATTTGTAATATATGAATCATTCTTAAAGGACTGAAGGGGAAAGGAAATGGCATTTGGAAAAATATTTATTACTGCTAGGAAGACTTAGCCTAGGGTTTTCCTGGAATCTTCCTCCTTATTAGTGGGTTATAATGGTTAAGATGTTTGCCTCACAGACAGAAGGTATGAGGTTTGATTCTTGTCTTGGGGGGGGGGGGTTGGCTAGACTTAAAATGACCCACTGGGGCAGCTAGCCTAGTAAATAGCTCAGAGCTATATTACAAAGAGCACTTTTCACATTCCTAACTTGGATGTCTGTTTATCTGTGACTACTTTAGAGGAGGGTGTTTCTATTGTTAAGGTTAATTTGACTGTGTCACTTTGCACAATCTCTTTAACACTTCAGTTTTAAGAGTTTGGCAAAGGGAAGATGCTCTACTTAAGAAAATAGTTTTATATAAGAGTCACATAGATAAGTGCACTACACTGATTATGATAATCACTGGAATAATGTTGCTGAACCTTGCTGGACTGGTTATGTGCCTTGCTGCTTTTGGGGTTAGAAGCTTTAACTTTTATGTCACTTAATTCATTAAATGTGGATAAGCTTAAAAACCCAGTGAAGCAGAGTGAAGTGTTACATTTTTAAGTAAATGTAAAATGGATATAAATTTAATACAAGCAATACATTATAATAGAAAAATCATGAAATGCTGATTATGGCTTGTGTCCATTGCTTCCTTCCTATCAGAAAAGAGGAGGGGTATAGTAATGTCTTGCATGCAGACATTAGATGTTGAGATTTCAGATGCACAGCATGAGAATTTAGGATGCATGACTGGATTGATGTGCTGATGGACTGGTACTTATATTATTGAAAGATCTCTCTCTCTCTGTCTCTTATATATATGTATACATCCCTCTATACATATATATATATATATATATATATATATATATATATATATATATATATATATATGTGTGTGTGTGTGTGTAAATATTTGATAGGGATCTATATCATATAATCAAAAGTTGACAATGTCGAATGCTCTAAAGAAGATATCGGAACTCAAACTCCTTATTGTGAGGGGCTGTGCCCCCACACTAAATATATATTCCAACTCCGAGATCGCACTACAGTGAGGAAAGGGCAAATATTCCAATCTTTACTGTACTGCAATCTCAATAACAGAACTTCAAGTTCCGGCATTTTCGCTCTTTAGAGCATTCAACATTGTCAGCTTTCGAATATATGATATAGACCCCTTGATAGCCTCTCCAAAGACTATTAGACCTTTACTACTTAGGTTTAGTAAAGTTTATTTCTCATGTACAGAAGTGTCTTTGTTTCACAATTAATTCCATTTCCAGTTAAACATCTTATAAAAAGGGTGCAACAGAATTTGCAAAAAAATAAACAAACAAATAAATAAAAAATAATAAAGATTATTGTCTGTAGACTGATTTTTTAGTTTCACTGTTTATTCAGTTTTCTCATTTTTTTTCCATATAAGCACACTAATAAAGTGATGTCACAATAGTTATTGAGCAATGAGTTGCATACAAGTGTAAAACATTCTGGGTAAGCAAAAAACACCATTCCTCTTTAGAAGAGCAGCTTCTAACTTCATTTTGGTATTACTACTAAGTCATTATGTCTTACTTTTCAGTGTAAAGAGGTCCATCTGCAAGGCTTAATTTACAACTTGTCCTTTTAGGAAGTAAGAAACTCCAGATGTTACATTTACCATTAAAAGATAGTAGCCTATATATTGATTTAGGTAGTGAAGCATTGTGACACTTTTCAAGAAAAGTTTCAGGGGGATTTCCTTATCAACAAATCAAAATGCAAAAACAGCACACTTTCTGCAACAAAACTGTATAATCTGGTATTGCTTACGATAAGGAGGTTATGTCTAACTCCAAAGGTTTGTTACTTATACTTGTTTCTGAACATGACCAGTACACTTTAAGGGATAGAGGACAAGCTTGTATTGGTGGTGATTATAACTATTTTCATTTTGTAATTATCTGATCATATCACACTTCTTTGGATAAGAAACCAAGATTACCTGTTCTTTCTAAACTGATAAGGGGGTTAACACATCAATTTTCTATAGTAGATGGTGAACTGCATTTCATACCATAATATACAGTATTTTATAGATGCTACTTGCCACTAATGAACTCTGTTTCAGTTGACAAAAGATATTGGTCCAGCTCAACAATCAAGTTAATAAATAAGAGCTTCACCAGCAATAGTTTCTGAACATTCTCCTCTACTAGTCCACCTCACCCACAAGGAAAGTCCCTACCCAGTTCATGGTTTAAATGAACTGGCCTTGACTCTCCCTAAACCTGGTAAGCTCATACTATAGACATATACGTAAGAGAAGTACTTCTTTTTCATATGTTATAGAGCATTGAAAGATTATCTACATAGAGGGTAGCAGGGATTTGCAGATAATCTAAGTAAATACAGAGCCTGAAGATATACAGTAGCAGTTAAATCTTAGATCTATTTGGGTGTGATGGGGAAAAAGGATGGAAATATGTGCAAATAGTTTGTCACATTTCATCAGGAGATGCAGGAACAATTATAAAATAAATATCAATTTATTTAGAGAATTTGAGGTGGAGCTTTAGGACACAATGCCCTCAAGCAGTAAGGAAGGTTGCATTCAGATCCTGAGTTAATGTACCCAGACATACAGTTATTAGAATTCAAATTTCAGCTTTGATTAGGGAACAACAGGAGATTATGAGCAAATTTCACGACTACTTGCAATAAACTTACAAAGAACCTTTATATGATATTAACCTTCATGCCTATGTTTACTTGGAAATGCTAAACTTACTAGTATTATTACATCTAGATAGACCAAGGTTCATGGCCCCAGTAATGGAAAAGGAAATATCAAGAAGTCTTCACAATAAAAAAAAAAAAAAAGAAAAAACAGACTGGACAAATTTACTGGTGAGGTATATAAATATATTAGTAAAATCATGTCTGAGGATCTGCAAATGTTTTTCATATATTTCATAATGAGAAGTGATACAGACCTCATGAAAAACAGTGGCCAACCCTATGGATGTGAAGCCAGCTAAGCCTAAGGATTTATTATGCTGTTCTGGGCCTATTGCACTTTAAATATAGATAATAAAATATATATGGGCATCTATCAGAAGTTCATCTGATAGGTCCATAGATACTTACTAGGCTATTGAGCCATGAAGATCTTTAGAAGACTAAACTCACATTCCCATGAAGGTTTTTTTTTCTTTAGATAATAAAACCATTTACATAATGTCCTTATCCATGAGGAACAAGGAAGTCAAATCAGGGGTGAATTTGGGGTTAACCATTCACTTGTCCAGATTACATCTGAATAGTGTAAAAGAAGTATGCTGTTTTAGGTGGAGAGGAAGAAAATTCTAAAATAGTGGTAATTGATGTGAAATATGTCTAGACTTCCAACACCTTCTATTTATGCTTCAAAAGAGATTTAGATCTCTTCAGCAGGTGCTTATGCCTCCACTGGACTTGGAATGTGTAGTAGGCCTGAAAGGACATATTCTTTTGGGGCACTGCAAATAAGGCAGAGAGCAACACTTAGTAGCCTGTATGACACTAAAAAGAGGGACAAGGCTTTGAGATGGTCTGAATTGGTTTTATAATTTAGGACCTTGATTTTTAGAGTAAGAAACTGCTGTGGCCATTCAAGTTGTGCCAAATGCATAAACAGGTACATACCAAAGGGGGGATTATACTAAATGATAAGCCTGATGAGTACAGAGTATAGTGGAATGTACCAAAGGGGGGATTATACTCAATGATAACCCTGATGAGTACAGAGTATAGTGGAATGTACCAAAGGGGGGATTATACTCAATGATAAGCCTGATGAGTACAGAGTATAGTGGAATGTACCAAAGGGGGGATTATACTAAATGATAAGCCTGATGAGTACAGAGTATAGTGGAATGTACCAAAGGGGGGATTATACTCAATGATAAGCCTGATGAGTACAGAGTATAGTGAAATGACCAGATCCCTTGACCTGGATGCCATATCATTGGTAAAAAGCTGTACAATGAAAAAGCAGTTTCTTACAATAATAGCTACATGGTCCATGGGGCTCCCCTTCAAATCATCATATACCAAATGAGCAAACTACAGAATGTTGAGACCAAAACACCGAACTTGCTAATCAGTGAAACATCACAATGCCAAAAGTTCAGAATGCTGAAATACTACTACACATGTGCCGGCACTAGCACCAGCCTAACTGTCCTGATAGTGTAAATTCACTCAGAGCTACGAGAACAGGTACATTATAGGGTTTATGTTTTTAAGAGAATTTACCTATTGCAAGGATTGTTGGTGGAGATTACTGTACAGTGAGGATCAGGACATTTATCGTTTTCCCCAATGTAGTGCAATCTTGGAATTGATGTATATAAGTTTCAGGGGGTGTGGGGGCATAGCCGCCCACATGGGGGTGCAGCCCCCTTGCAAAAAACATTGTGAAGTGTATTGTAGTCCATTTAGTAGTTATTTTTTAATTGTTTTGTAACATTTGTAACTATTTAGGTTGACACGTGTAGTAGTGTTTCAGTGTTGTGAACGTTCAGCATTGTAAAGATTCACTGATTAGATACTTCAGAGTTTTGTTCTTGACGTTCTGTAGTTCACTGACTTGGTATGCAATGGTATGATGTATATCTGGTCATGGTGATCAAATGATGATTCATTTATTACATAGGTTCCTAGGTCTGTGAATACTGGATCCATTTTCAAAGGTGTGTTGTCAATGTGCTCATTACAAGGAATGTCTTGCTTGCGAATGGATACTATTATACATTTTTTTGAAATTTGTTTTATTCCATTGCTTTGCACCAGCTATTGGTCTGGGAAAGGCCCTCTTGGAGGATCCTCTAGCGGAGTTTATGATAGTAGCAAATTTACAGTCATCTGCTGACTTGGTTGGCCTTGATCACTTAATAGCTGGTTTAAACTCTGAGAAGTAAATTCCAAAGAGGAGTGATCTAGTGACTGAATCCTTTGATATATTGCTAGTGATAGATCTTTTGGAGGAGGGTTCTATGTATAGGCCAATCCATTATCCAATCAGCTACATAGGGATTAACATTTAGTTGGGGCAGCCTATCTATGATATTTGAGTGTTATCTGGGATGGTGTTGTACATCTCTTTGAGGTCTAGATATGCAGCTTGTATTACTGATTTGCCCTCATCCATTGCTTTAGTAACATTCTCAAAAAGTCAACCAGGTTATGCAGGCAGGATCTGACCTTAACAAATCCAAACTGGTTTGGTTCAAGAGTTTGTAGCTTAGCAGTGACCTTATTTATTAATTCCCTAATTATACTGTCCAAAGCCTTACAGATGAGACTGCTTAGACTTACAAGTCTATAATTTCCAGGGTCCATTGATGCCCCGCCCTTGTGCAACAAGATGATATTTGCTGCAATCCATTTGTTTGGCACAAAACCTGATTGAGGCAGCCCTCAATAGTCAATTCAACATTCAATAGCCTCTGTAGGTGCTCTGATAGGTCCTGTTTCAGGCTTACTAGTAAGCAACCTGGTATGTTATCTGACACCATAGAAGCAGTGTTTTTGGCCTTGGATAGTGCTTTGAGGACTTGTTTATGGGAGTTTTAAAGGAGGGTATAGATTTTTATGAAATCTTTGGATCACCCACAGATTTCTATCTGGGAACTATTAAATCACCATGCCTCAGTTGCAGTCTATTCTATTAAAAGGAGATAAATCAAAGGCAGGGAGCATTTTGCATTTCATTGGTCTTCTCAGTCTATTTAATATCTAGGGACTCTTTATCAGGTTCTATGACTTTAGTGGCAGTAATTTGTTATAGGTTGGGTTACAAAACCCGAGCAACTCTTGGATGCTTGGAAGTAACAGTTACATTTAGTGCAAATGATATTGTTTGCTTGTCTGACACTTTCTCCCAAATGATGAAGTGCTGAAAGTATTAATGGTCTTGCTGTCCCTAAATGTTATTTATATTGTTGGAAAACAATAATTTTAAAGTTTAGCATGGTTTTCAATTAAGGTGATGGTTTGTGAAACTTTTCATTGGGAACTTATATACTTGAGGAGATTAGGCCTACTGGACCTGTCTAAATATATCTGGGGTACTGATTTAGTAATCTGTTTACTTTGGTAGGATATATATTGATATATGGCTTGGAAGAAACTGGAGCTAACCTCATGACCTAATAAGTTGGATAATTAGTGATAAAGAGGTGTCTATGGTCCTCTCATTGGCTTGGTTAAAACCAAGTGGTAAATATACTTTGATTGCACAAGAAGCTGCATGGGACCTTCATAGCTATAGGACTATAAGTCCATTCCTTGGCACGTTTCAACACTCTTGTCAATATTTCTTGTTTGGATGCTTTTTTCCCTCCTACTTTATTCTGACAAGTCATTCCCAGTGTCCCTTTCCATTGCTGGGTCTGCTGGTACTCCAATTTACCTCTAGACTATATTTGTATAATTTAACTATGATCAACATGGAACCTTAGATGTCCTTAAGGGGGGTTCTACCCTTCATCTGTGAAGGGATTTTTACTTTTTAGGTCCATCCACAATTTGCCCTCCCTCTGCAGCCACCTGGTTATGCTGTGAGGAGGCAGGCAAGCAATAGGAACATGTGACATCTTACCCCCACTTCCTCAGAAACTCAGCCAGGTTCCACCCTAATTCCTCTTAGATCACACCCTCTCTGAATGATTTCTTACAGGAAAATCATGGGGACACCAATGCAGCCTTCCATCCCTTCCACCCTAGGATGAACACACCTCATCCCTCCCTGCCTATCCGTCAGTCAACCAAAAAGCAGGTCATTTTTGTCATTGCCAGGGCTTTATTCCTCTTCTTCACAGGACTGGCAAAGCAGAAATTTAGAGATCTTGTATTCAGGTCTGAGTGTGTGGTCACAATGGGGAAAATAAGGACTGGTGAACGTTTTTAGCTATTTTCTGTTCATAGCTTTCATTCTTTAAAGCATTTAGTGGCCCAGCTTGTTTTATCCTATAAGAACATTTATAAATAGTTATAGAGAAGATGTCTAATCATTCATTAAATCTGGATTTGGTCATTCCAAATGACAGTAGCACAGTTTGTAGCAAATTTTGCACTGTGGAAGCTTCCTTCTAGAGGCCTGTCACTTAAGCTGCTGAAGGGCTTGATGGGGTTAGAAGGATGTCATCCTGTGGATTCCTAAGACCAGCAGAAATGGAAGCTAGGCATCATTTAAAAGTTACAAAAAAGGAAAAAAAACTCTTCTGTTTTGGTATACATACCATTGAAAGTTATTATAGTTATTTTTTAACCCCACAGACTCTGTTATATGTTTTTGTCTTCCACTCTGTTGTGATGGTAGTATACAGCCCATGCTTGGATGCTGCAGTTTTTAGGCATGTCACGGACTTGTGAATTTTAGGAAAGGTACTTAGATTAGGTTCTAAGTAATATGGTGATCTAGAGATAGAAAACCTAAAAATAAACAGAAAGCTGCTTATGATGACAGAGGCAACAGAGCTTTTGTTCATAAGAGATTTGAAAAATCTAGACCTTAATGTAAGTATTTTAATAGTGGATAGGAAAGGGCCATGAAAGCACTGCAACTCAAATTTTTAAACATTAATGCTCTTTCTTGGTAATTACAATCTTTCTTCTTCTTCTTCTTCTTCTTCTTCTTCTTCTTCTTCTTCTTCTTCTTTCGGCTTTTCCCGGTTAAGGATTACAATGGAACTTCAAAATGTTTTCAAGTGAAAGCTTACCTTTTCTAATGAAGAATTTCAAAACACCATATTAGCCATGAATTTAGTATAGCTATTACAGATTATTTTTTTTTAATTCATCCACAGATTTATGTCTTATGTTACAGAACATTTACCTTGACAAAACAGTATTCTATTACATAAATAAGTACAGTAGTGATTATTGTTACAGCCTTATTGAAAAATGAGTTATTATTATTATGCTTTAACAACATGTGCATGTGTGTATACATGTGCACATGTCTGTGTGTGTTTGTGCACACATCTTTGCTTCCATGATTTATTTGCGCACAATCCATTTTACTGTTGTTTGTTTCCAAAGTTAAGCTAATGAGAGCAGAACACTAGGCAACAGTCAGTAATTATGTTTAGTCAGTTTCATAAACTATATTTGGTACTAACTTTTGAGCTTCACTTGCTGACCTTAGATTTAGCATACATGAATGTTTTTACTTAAAATGTCTGCAGTGCTTGTCTGAACTTTATTTTACTGCACTGCTGTTTATATTTCATCTTTTATTAGTAGTTTCAGAAGGTGGCAGTAGTAATCTTTCGTTTGCTGCTCTTGGATGTAGTGCATACATGCAGAGATGTCACAAAATAGCTATAATATTAGCAAGTATTCCACACTTTATTTTTTTAGAGATACTATACGAATGAATTCCAGATGACCAAGTTTCTGGATTTCTTTAAACCATTAACAGCAAAATATTGTTGTTTAAGTATGTATACATAATAAATTACTATGCCCTTTAAGGAAGCAAATGAAGAACTACAGTTAGAAAGTAGAGGAGTCTGAAATGTATCACAGCTTATAGTGTCATAATTGCGCATCTATATTTCAAGTAAAGATAATACAGTAATGATTCACACATCTGAAACCAAATAGTTACACATATTATAGTTTATAAAGGTAAATATCCAGCTTCCTTTTCTCAGCAACTCGAAAAGATATGGTATATATAACATAAAGACAGCTTCATATTAAAAATTTAAATGTGAACTGTGAAAACTAATGCATTTATATAAGAAAAAAAAAGAAAGCATAGAATGAGATGTCACCTGTCAGTTTCAATTTAAAAGAACATGCTGTTATTTTCTTAGGATATGTTGCAGTCACAAAACTATATACAGGTTTGGAAAATATGCTTGGAGAAAGCAGATGAATACTACTTAAATTATTTTTTTTTAAAAACATATATTACAATCATAATTCAAATGAAATTATTTAATAATATTTGCCTTAAGCCCGGCTAGTTAATACCCGCTATAAAGGAAACATAGATTACTGCCTTGAATTTGATGTAAGATAATTTTTGAATTGTCTGTGATAAAATTTGATTCCCTTCAATTTCTGTTTACCTTTTCTGTAACTCATAGCAGGTGAATTAACTATACTGGTCTTTGGTTACCATACTGAAAAGAAGTTATTGTGCCTAGGGGTTAACCATTTAGCAAACATGTAAAATAAATGTATAATAAAATAAAATGTAATGAGGTAAGGAAACTTTTTCTTTGGAAGTAAAAGTGATCTGGCGTATGATTTATTTAGCTTGTGGCCAATGTGATTAATAATCAATACCTACAAAATAAAAAGGAATAAAGCTGTAATGAAATGCCTTTGGCTGCAGTCCTATTTGTGTGAGTTTATCCTACTTAATGCTGAGAAGGTTGACATTGCATGGTGTAACAATGATAGCCTCGCCATGCTTTTCCCAGTTATTAATCAAACTCCCTACATACACTGCTATTCTCAGGTGTGCCATACCGCTCCAAAAACTGGTACCAGTATCAACTCTTCCACATGTACTAAAGTCAGATCAGCAGGATACCTCACCACTTCTTGTGTACTACACAGTCATTGCCATTGCCTCATAAAATGCCTAATATCACAGTGCTGAAAGAATGCTAAACAGATCACTGCAAACTGTAAATCCAATGTTTTACTAATATATGATACATAATATAGATAGTCAGGTGATGCAATTCTAAAATATAAAAAACAGTGGTATAAAAATGCATTAGATCACATTTATTTTCTTGATGCTGTATACAGAAACTACTGATAAATACAATAAGTGCTACAATTGTCCTGTCATATGCTGATTTATATGTGTGCCTATAACGCATGTGTGTGTATGTGTGTGTGTGTGTGTGTGTGTCTGTGTGTGTGTATTTCTCTGTATGTGTCAGTTATGCATATGCCTTTCTTCATGTGTGCGGCTACATAGACTAGATAAATCAAGCTCTAGGAAAGTACAGAATTTCACAAGTAGTGCTTGGTGAAATAAGAAGAAGCAAGTTCCACCTAAGTAATAATGAGTGTGTGGTATAGGTAAAGGTCCCACTAGATTGTTGAGAGGACTTACCATATATGTTACCCAGCTGTACAAAGGCAAGCACTTATATTTAGTCTGACACTTATGATGTGTATGCAGTCTGTTTCCTTTTGAGTTATAACTGCTTAGTATCCCACACTGGAAATCACATCACATCGTTTGATGCTTGTGGCCTTTTTTTCCTGATTCTGTGTAGCATTGTGGTTATTCAGGGTGTTTCAGTCAGGCTGCTTGTTATACTTCACAAAACAGAGTTCTCCATTCCTCATCTACAGACTGTTCATATAAGCTGTGATAAAACTATGAATGATGCCTAAATGGCAGATGTAACATTTATAAATTTCTGGCTATGATCTGGGGAAAGATACATCTGAATATATATTTAAAAGAGAGATATTAGAAATAAAGCCCCCACTATGAGTGATGAGTAAAGAAATCCCCTCCAAGCCTAAAATAAGACAATCTCTACTAGTTCATTTATCTATCTGGGACATTAATACATAATGCTATGCTCATGTGAACAAGCAAAGCAGGATAATTACTACTCATTAATGAAAGCAAAATAGTAAAATACTAACTACATTACATAACAACAATGAAAATACTTACTTTCCATATATATTTTATATATGACTGTCATTTATATAATTATAAAAACTATAAATTCCAAGAACTTATTGTGAAAGTATGTTTCAAGAGAATGGTCTATCATTGTATAAAGCACAGCTTCTGAAGCAACACAACTCACTAAACATCACTGCTGGCTGATTTCACAAAGTGTGGTATTTCTGAGTCATTCCAGCACAGTATTACACATAGAGTGTCCTTTTAGGCTAGCATTACAGCACAACAAAACACTGCCAACACACAAGAACCATACACTAAAGGAGTGCAGAAGTGTTAGAAGTGTAGAGAGTGCAAGAAACTGTCAATCACACCACAGTGAAGTGTTCTACCGTGCTATAATAAAACAGCATTATGAGAGTGGAAAAGTAAGCAGCCATAGCATACTATGAGATTGATGGTACTGTGCACGCATATAAGAGTTACCATGCTGCCTTTAATCATAAAACTTTTCAAGTATGGTAGCATCTTAGAACATAACTACAACATTTTAAAATGTTTAATAACGCTATAAGGAATATCAACCATTATGAAAAACAGTAAGATAAAGTATCAGAAGCTGTGCTGGACCCAGAACTAGCTACAGTTCCTGCTGAAATTCTGATTAACGTAATTGCATTTGACCAGAGAATAGTAAGACTAAATGCATGATTAGGGAAATATGCATTAAATCCAATGACTTAGCATTAAAGAAATAGGGCTGTGGTGGTGCAGTGGTTAGTGTTGTTGCATCACAGCTAGAAGTTCTCCAGCTCGATTCTTGGCTGGAATGCATTCTGTGTGGAGTCTACATGTCCTCCCTATGGTTGAGTGCATGTTAAAGACATGCAGTTAGGTGTGTGTGGGTGTTACTTCTTTGAAGGTTGGGCAACAGACTCTTAACCCAACACTATAAAAATCCAGTGATCTGCTGTGGCAACCCTTAACCAGGAAAAGTCAAAAGGCTTTTTTTATATATAAAGAAATAATAATTAGGTATGACAATCCAAATAGCCATGGAAAGTACCACATCAGTCATGGCAAAATAAACAAAGTAGTGACACTGGGTGCTGAAATATAGAAAACATTATCAAGTACTAAAACAGCAACATGTAGGCCAATATTTTTGTTTGTTTTTATTTCACTTGTTACAGAAATTGACATAACAACATATTATTAAGCTATCAATAAACAGATGCATAGATAGTTACTGCAAATGTAGTCAAGGAGACCATTAAGGAGGTAGTCCAAATTCCTAGTTGCCCCAAAACACTGACTGGTTAAGTGGCTTGTTCAAGGTCACACAACATGCAAACTAAATCTTAAGGAATCAAACCCTCTGCCATGAGAAGTAGTTCATTAACATCTTAAAAACATAATCCCCTGCATTAAGTCACCTCTTCAAAGTAACATAATTTAAGTAGCCTTCAAATCTCATATTCCAAAAAAAGAAAGGCTGGGATTGAGAAAGAACAGTAACATGGGCGCACAGCATAAAATAGTATAAACAGTGTTGTAAAAGGTGGCCTGGCAACGATTAAGCATAAAGTATTGGAGAAGGTGCACAGATATTCTGGGGACAGGGATGTATAAGCAGGCAATTCAATGACAAAAGGAGCACAAATCTCACAAAGGGTGGGCAGGACTACAGCAGGTCATGTAACTCTGTAGGGTGCATGTAGCATACCTGTGACAATGTACAAACATCCATGCATCTAAGTGCCACTACAAGAATGGCTGAGGTGCCATACAAGAGCTACACAGCAAAGTCCCAACTACAATTATCTTGTACATGGGAAGGAAGTGGGCAGATTGGAAACCAAGACAGAGGAGAGAGTAAGCAAAGGAACACACAGAAGCACAACAGGGAGGGAAGAGAGGGGATGGAGATGGAACATTTTTTTCTTTTTGTGGGACAGATGCCTATTTTTTGTTTTTTTTTAAGAAGGGCAGAGTAAGAAGGTAACATATGGATTGTGTGGGTAAGAAGGAAGCTATAGGGATTACAAGAAGATGGGCAAACTCATGAAAAATTCAAACAAAAATAGACATAAGAGATGCTGATACAAACTGGAGATTGCAAAGGAGAGACCCAAGCAGACAGCTAGTAGACAAGTGGTGATGGGGAGGATTGTTAACAACTGGGGAGGGGGGGCTGTCACACAAGGAAAGGCTACAGCATGATGCAGGATAGAGTGAGGTGAAGATTGACTCCCAAGCTGCATGATGGCACTCCCAACCAAAGGTTACTCCCTTCTGTGATTGCCATAATGGCTGAGTGCAGTCGCACTGATGGGACAGTGGTCAAGACAATGCAGCAGCATGCCTCTGCATGTTTTGCAAGGATGTTATCCAGGATGCCAGTCTGGGTGTTTAGCCACAGGCCTACCACAGATATGACCAATCCTTCCACCTTTATTTGGGTTATGCTTCATGATAAAGATCCTGCACACTGGAGAAACAGCACCAGAGAGCAGAAGTGAACCTTTCAGTCACCTTTTGCAGGACAACTTTCATCATACTGCAGGCAGGCTGGCCTGGAGACTGAGTGGGAAACCAGCAGGAGGTGGCAAAACAGGTGCAGGGCACAGTGGCCAACATCACACCCCATCCATCTCAGTGGCTGACACTGCATAAAATAAGAACATAAATGGAGTGATACAAAACAACAAAGGAAAATAAAAATAAGAAGATGAAAACAAGAAAGTGAAAAACTACGCAAAAACAATGATCACTAGGTTGTGCTTCCCCTGTTTGCACAGAAACTACATACATATCTGAAGCAAACTTGCTACAGAACTTTGTGGAATAAAGGGTAGCATATAATGGGTGCAGCCCTGTCACTTGTGTGTAGGACAGTGGCACAGTGCATGAGTATCAAAAGTGTAAGTGTAAGTACAACTTAGCTAGGCAAAAACAGGAGGTTATGAACCACTGGTATACACCATGTGGGATGTATGGTTCTGCATAGAATCAGGCTACATATACCCTGTCTCAGAATACTAACATGAATACACGTTGGACATTTGAACCCTGTGATAATGCTGTGCCATGACATTTTACAACCTATTTTTCACATTATAGGACAGCTAGACATTCCTCTGCCATTAATTTACCATGCATAACTGCCATAGCCATGGAAAGAGGAATGGGCAGTCAAACAGCATAGTATAGTATTTCAGGCTAATAAGAGCAGTGTGTATTACCTGTATGGTGGTGAAATAAATATGAGGTACTTAATAATGCCAACTGCACATGCATCACACCTGAGACCTACACCATGAATTGCAGTGACATACCAAACATTAGTGCATTCTGACTTACCTAGTTACCATGAAGAATGCTTGGCAGTATGAAGAACAGTAACATGGCAGTATGAAGGACAGTAACATTTTTATACTTACAATTATAAGTTAGTTATATAACACAAAAGCAAAGCAAAATGCAATTATGACATTTAATTGATGAAATGCAAACAAGGGCAGTTAAGCAGGTGAGTCAGACAGCAATCCCATACACCTACCCCAATGCCTGAACAGGCATGCTTGCCACATTTTATGAAGGGGATGGCATAATGCTTAAGGTGTTATCCTCACAGACATTAGATGCAGGGCTTGATTCTCTCTTTTGAAGGAAGTAAAATGGCCCACAAGAGCAGCTAGCCTAGTACTTATCAGGTCTATATCAGTTCACCATTTTTTTTTCAGCAAACACTTTTCCATCAACCCCATTCACCAAAATTCACTTCTGCAATTCGCTGAACTTACTAAGGGAAAGGAAGTAGTTGGCCAACTAAACTTTGCCCTTTTACCCAGTGTAGAGTGATCTCGGAGTTGATATTTATAGTTGGGGGGGGGGTGCAGAGGGTACAGTCTCCCACAAGGGAGGTATGGTGGGTTTGATTTCATTAGTTGTAGGTTCCGTTGTGCTGTGGGGCAGTTGTTTCCTTGCCCTTGGTAAATTCCATGAATCAGGGAAGTGAATTTCTCTAAGGAGGGGTTGACAGAATTGTGTTCAGTGAAAAAAGCTTTTGGTGAACTAATATAGACCAGTGCTTATCTATGAACCTATATGACAGATCGGCCCATTTTCCCAGCATTCTCAGGTGCTGAAAAGAATGAAACTAAAAACAAACAATGTTTGCCAAAGAGCATCAGTAGCAACATTCAAATGTAAAAGAAAGCCTATGTTTCTAAGAGCAGTTATCAGGTAGTCATAATATAATATGATGGTTGACCTCAGGCTCTCTCTCTGTCACCTTTTCATCTTCCCATTGACAAGAATGCTGGGAGGCACCTCTGCAGGTTACTGTACCAACAATGGCCCTTTTCACCACAGTCGTTAATCACGGTTTTGTCAAGACAGTGCCAGGCATCGACCTTGTACTGGGGAACTGCATTTGAGTTCCCCAGGAGGTATAATCAGGGGTGTAAATATAGAGGATGGAGAAGGAATTAAGTCTCCCTGCTGCTCCATGGACCTCTTTCAGTTTCAGTCATTCCTCCATTTCTCATGCCATAGCCACTTGCCAGTTTAATTGTGAAAGGGAAGTGGCAGCAGATTTGTGTAACTGCACATCACAGAAACTATTTGATGTGCATCAGCAGCTAGCAAGATAGTGTGACACAGCCCAGTATCAAAGTAAAGCAGTGCCTCCACAACAGCCATGCATCTAGGGGAGGGGCTGAGTTATACCTGTCACACATGGTACCATATGTCGGCCAATATTTATGTTGTAAATTGGCTTGTCTGTATACAGAAAATCACAGCACTGATGGATCATTGCTGACCTATAGGTCACTGTGCGAACTGTAAGAGTCAGTAGTGTGGGTGTCACAGAGCTACCTAGGCATGTGCAGATGTGCATGCTGAGCTATTACTGAAATTTAGAAATGCTTAAAAATTGCCTCATTAGCATAGTGACTACAGTAAAAGCCACGCTATAAACAACTGTTGCCATTAAAGAACTCAGCCTAATTGTATTTTCTACAGTACATCAAGGAGATTTTCAGGACAAATTATTAAAGTGGACCACAAAATGCAAAACTGTACACATGCCAAGGGCAGATAGGGGCGGCAAATGGATTTTTGGTGGGGTTGTTGCACAACAGCAACCTGTAGTTGAAGGGATGGGAAACAGTGAGGTGGAACATAGAATGCAGGCAGATGAGACACAACTCCATTCGTCCATAGACTAGCAGATGAATAGCAAAGAGAGGGAATGGTGGAGTAAACCCATTGGTTGGCAACACTGCACACCCTCTGATATAATGTTTTAGCTGACTTACACTGACAAAAGAGTGGTATAGGGAATGCAGACCATCTACTTGATGTAGGCTGCAGATATTCTTGCCAGTCTCACTGCAGTGCTAACATTATGGAAACATGTCTGTTTACTCAGATCACAGCGTGCATGCTAGACAATAGTCTACTAGTCTAATAGCCTATGATGTCCCAAATAGACTGCTGAGGGAGTGATAATGGTTTATAACAAGCATGATAATTATTGTTGCTGAATAGATGCAGGACTGATACAGCTGATGGCGCAAGTATCTTTGTCCAGTCACTGACCATAGGTGTATATCCCCACACACAGAGATGTAAATAGTGCCAAAATAGCATATGACTGGGTTGAAACGTTCAGGCTTCAGGTTCTACTTGCACATGGATGTCAAATTCTAAGAACTGATAAGGCTGCATGTCAAGTGACACCTTGCTGCAGATGACAATGATGTAGATGGTCAAAACAGATTAGCACACCAGTTTTACCATAGGATCATTGATACTGCATGTCTGCATGAATTAATGGATCCATTCACAAGAGGGTGGCTACAGGTTGAAGTCTACCATGAAAGGCCACCATCTATGACACAGAGTACCTCCTGGTGACACTGTATGTGACACTGTATGTTGACGTTGAGAGGACATTGATACCTAGTTGAGTACTGGAAATGGGGAGATGAACTAGTTGTAACATTGCATGTCAAGCATACACCAGGTTAGTATGACCTTAGGTTACTACTAAGGTCTTCTGCCACATCACTGCCATGAGCTTCTGAATGGTGAACACCACCATATCTCTCCTATATGGATGTCTTGCATGAAAGCATGACAGCATATCAAACTAGGTATGTTTGTCTTCATTCTAAGCACAGTATGATCGCTTAAAACATGTTGCAGCATTGTGGTATTGAATTGTAACATATCTACAGTTATACTCACGGGTGTTTCTCTGTTTGCCTTCACAGATGCAACAGTCATAGATGTCATCATCAATAAAACAAGCTATGTGTGATAGCAGTGCAACATCATAGCCTGATGATAATAGTAGCCTAACCTTTACGCATTCTGAGAACATAGTAACAGTGTTAGCAATGGGAGAATATGAGGACAAAGTAGCACCGACATCCACTAGAAGAGCTATGTTTCCTGTGGAACCTGTCTGTGCCCCTCCATTTGACATGGAAATCAGGTCATACCCGGCAGCCACACATAGGTTTCTCATGCATTGGTAGTAGCCAATGGCACTACCACAGAACATGATAACAACACTAGGGAGCAACCTGTTGGTGGTTGTTAAAACCATAGCTGCCATTCTGTGTCAGAGCTAGCTTAGGTGTCACACTGGGCATTAATCAGTGAATGTGCAGGTCAGTGATCAAGGCATGGATGGACAGACAGACAGACAGATGCTACCAATGTCATGATAAAGTCGATTAGTTTATTGCATGGTATGTGTGCATATATGATAGTATGCAGCACTGGAATCACCAGATCTGTCCATTTTACAGACCTATGGTGGTCATTGCTCTCTCCATATGATCTTCTGTCTTTGCATGCTTGGGCTGCCATTCGTCTATCTCCTCTGTGAGCACACCCAGAAGGGCATGTACCTCAAGTTCAGAGACTGCCATACCCTAGACACAATCTACCAGTGGTGAAACTGACTTAGCAAGACAGGGTGTCCCTAAGAGATGTAGTCTATGTGGAAGTGTTGGTGGCAGTGTCATTCCTAGAAGGAGATGCCACTGTGACTGAGGCTGCAGTGGACCCACAAACCATGAAACATACATGTCTATGCAGCAGTATACTAGTTGCTGCAGCTGTGTCCACTGACACTAGCAATGTACAAGTTCCCACAACATCTGACCACCTGCCCAATGCAGGAAGCTCCACACCCTGGGTATATCTGGGTATACCTGCAGCATATACTCAGCTCCCCCAGTCACATGTTGTGCAACACAGTCTGCTACATATCCATAGTCCTTTCCAACTTCCACCTATGTAACCATTGTTGATCGCTGTCACTGTGCACCTTCTCTCTGTGCAAATGACAACTGTTACCTGGTGACTCAGCAGTGTTTCATATGTCAGGTTATGTCTGATCACGGTAAGTCAGTATGCTGTACTGCATACCCTGAGTGGATTAAGGCATGCATCAGTTTTACTCTTTGTTGTTTCTGTTTCCCCCACAGTTGTGGATTGGGTATCATCTCTTTGCCAGTGTTACAGCATATTTCACACAACTCAGCCTCACATGGATTTCTCCTGTAGCTGTTTTTTTCAATGACTCCTTATGCAGTACCTTCTTTCGTAAAAGCTGAGTCACTTTGTCATGTGATGGTGATCCCCTGTTCCCACTGTCTGTGCAGTGTCACTGTTGCATTGTTGTACACCAGTGCAGAGAAAGCAGATATCTTGCTGCACATATCTGGAATATACTGCAGTGTACCATCAGAGGAAACTAGGTAATGGAAGTGGGCATTCAACAATATGAATCACTCCTGACAATGTTTTGGGGCTGTTACAGTGAAGAGTTGCATGTCATTTCAGCCATGCTCTGGAGCTGCTGTATTGGTGTTATGAGCCAGCATTGAAGGGCATGTCCATCACTCCCAGTAAGATCCCTTTTGAAAAATGACCTTGCACTCATCACTAGCATAGGTTAGATGTGTACCAAATGTGAAAATCCTAGTAGGGTGCCTGGAGCGTGCATAGAATCATTATAAGTAATAGCCTGTTTACTGCATCCCACCTTGTAGTTGAGGGAGTAGATGTACTTCCAGTTAAATTACTGATACAAATGTGGACAAGTTGGGGCATTGATACTGATGTGCAGTTAGTGGCCCAGAGAACCTCAGGGAAGAGAGATATTTCATAGAACATCCTCTTAATGGTGTTTTTTCACCTTGGTGGCCTGTGTCAATAACATGTTCTCATCTACACATGGTAGCATGATATTGAGAAGTTAGTGTGGCATTCATTGGGTTGATGCCTGCAGTATATCCATTGTGTCCCCTTATGGCTGCTGGGAGCTCTTAGTAGCAATGACGGTCAGTGCTGCACAAACCTTAGTGTTCACATGGACTATTCCCCAGATATAAGGAGACTCCATGTTATGATGGCACATGCCTTCTGGTATGCATGCATTGTCTTTTTCTGCATGATACTGGCTAACTGTATTCCTGTTTCAGAACTGCTGGTATGTTAGACTTGGACAGCTCTATCTGTGATGCAAATGGCCATGGTACCCATCATCATGGACACTTGCTTTGAATACAATCTCTAACAAATGCTGTCCTAGTAATGAAGATGATAATTCTAATAGCTAATTGCAATTTCTCCATACTTCCAAGTGAAAAATTATGCTGTACAACATTGCTGTCTGAAGTGCAGAGCCATTCTAGTTATACATGTTTCATAAGAGCTTCACTATGTTGTTTATCCTCATATGCATTTATAACGGGGCATATTTGCATAGCATTGCTCGTTTGCATTTCATTATGCAATTATTTTCATGTGATGCTGACTGTGCGACTTTCTGGGTAGTTAGACCTTGTTACTCATGTCCTTGAATTGGCCAGACTCTGTACATCATTGCTTGCTGTGCTGTTTTGTGTTACGCATTGCACAAATTGTGTAAATTCCAGCCAAACTGTGTCCATTTTTAAAGTATTATGGTATTCATAACATAAAAACAATAATATCCTTACTACTACATTGAACAAATGTACTGCTTGTACACAATCACATATATAGGTTTATGAATACACACTGTATAACAAAGTCAGCCTTAGGCATATAGGAATGAGAAAAAACTTGACCATCAAATAGCATTGTTTAAAAAATTAATAATGCTTTTCTGCAATTACACATAGTTATTTAGATATATAATCTATCTATCTATCTATCTATCTATCTATCTATCTATCTATCTATCTATCTATCTATCTGTCTATCTATCTGTCTATCCATCTACCTATAGTGAGAGAGATGGATACATATTATATATGTGTATGAGCATATTTGAAAAAGTAGACACATAAAAATGCAAACACTCAAAATACAGGAAAAACACCTAAATCCACATTAAATTAATTACAAAAAAAAAAACAGGCAAACACTCTACTTCTAGGATCGGTTTACACTAAAAATGCAATCAAATAAAAAAGTAAAAGAAAAAACAAACCATAAACCATAACAATACCACAGAACATGGTTTGTCTGAATAGTGATAGTGTTACAGAAAGGGTTTTGTCTAAGTTAAGGTGCAGGGTTAATGGTATGAGAAGAGTTAGGGTTAATGTTAGAAGATATTTGTAAGGTTGCAGGGATACTGACCCTAACCTTGCTCCCACCTCTAACTGTAATCCTTCACCTTACCTCAGAAAAACACTTTCTGTAAATTACCTGTATACAAGACAAGCTCAGTGTCAGGCACATGTACCCACAAATGAACACAAAACTAAACCTATCTCCTCACCCTACTCCACCACATTCACACAAACACTTTATATATATATATATTTATATATACATACAGTGGCTATAAAAAGTGTACACACCCCTGTTAAAATGCCAGGTTTTTGTGATATAAAAAATGAGACTGCAATAAATCATTTCAAAACTTTTCTCACCTTTAATGTGACCTATAACCTGTACAATTCAATTGAAAAACAAACAAATCTGCTAGGGGAAAATATAAAAAATAAAAAATGTACAATACGCTGGTTACGTAGGTGTGCACACCCTTAAACTAATACTTTGTTGTGTGTGCACACCCTTAAACTGATACTTTGTCGAAGCACCTTTTGATTTAATTACAGAATTCAGACTTCTTGGGTACACACCTGCCATCAATTAAAGAGACTGATTAATCCCAAATAAAGTTCAGCTGCCATGGTAGGTTTTTCCTGACATTTACTCAGTTGCCTGCTACAGCAAAAGCCATGCTTCACAGAGAGCTTACAAAACATCAAAGGGATCTCATTGTTGAAAAGTATGTCAGGAGAAGGGTATAAAAAAATGTCCACAGCATTGTATATACCATGGAACACAGTGAAGACAGTCATCAACAAGTGGAGAAAATATGGGACAACAGTGACGTTGCAAAGAACTGGACGTCCCTCCAAACGATGAAAAGGCAAGATAAAAACTGGTCTGGGAGGCTACCAAGAGACATACAGCAACACTGAATGAGCTTCAGGAATTTCTGGCAAGTACTGGTTGTGTACTACATGTGACAACAATCTCCCATATTCTCCAAATGCCTGAGCTATGGGGTAAGATTGCAAGACAGAAGCCTTTTCTTACACAGAAAAACATCCAGACCCAGCTAAAATTTGCAAAACAATACATCAAGTCTCCCAAAAGCATGTGGGAAAAAGTGTTATGGTTTGATAAGACTGAGGTTGAACTTTTTGGCCACAATTACAAAAGGTACATTTGGCGCAAAAACAACACTTCACATCAACAAAAGAACAGCATCCCCATGGTGAAGAATGGTGGTGGCAGTATCATGCTTTGCATTGCTCTTCTTCAGCTGATACTGGGGCTTTAGTCAAGGTGGAAGGAATTATGAACAGTTCCAAATACCAGTCACTTTTGGCCCAAAACCTTCAGGCATCTGCTAGAAAGCTGAAGATGAAGAGGAATTTCACCTTTCAGCACAACAATAACCCCCAAGCATACATCCATATCAACAAAAGAATGGCTTCACCAGAAGAAAATTAAAGTTTTGGAATGGCCCAGCCAGACCCCAGATTGAAATCCAATAGAAAATCTGTGGGGTGACCTGAAGAGGGCTGTGCATAGGATATGCCCTCACAGTCTCACAGATTTGGAGTGCTTTTGCAAGGAAGAGTGGGCAAATATTGCCAAGTCCAGATGTGACATGCTGATAGATTCCTACCCAAGAAGACTGAATGCTGTGTTTAAATCAAAAGATGCTACAACAAAGTATTAGTTTAATGGTGTGCACATACAACAAAGTATTAGTTTAAGGGTGTGCACACTTATGCAACCAGTGTATTGTATGCTTTTTATTTTTTATATTTTTCCCCTAACATATTTGCTTGTTTTTCAATTGAATTGTACAGGTTATAGGTCACATTAAAGGTGGGAAAAGTTTTAAAATGATTTATTGTGGTCTCATTTTTTTATATCACAAAAACATGGCATTTTAACAGAGGTGTGTACACTTTTTATATCCACTGTGTGTAGATATATATATATATATATATATATATATATATATATATATATATATATATATATATATATATATATATATATATATATATATATATATATATATATTTACAGACATATGTATATGTTTATCTTTGCTTTATCTACCCACAGTTCATCTAAAGTCATAATACCCAACCCACATTTGAGACCATATACCTTCCAATTTTTTTCTAAAACAAAAACTCTGAATATTGATTATCATGGTTACTAGATTTATTGTGGTTACATGTAATTTGCTGCAAATTTTCTCTGTTAGCAGCCACTTAAAAGTATAACTCTGTCCAAAAATAAATTAAAGAAAACTATGCCTGTTGCAAATAATAGAGAGTTGACTTCACAAGTATACCTTCAAACTGTCTTTACAACATTTGTTGTCCACTGTACCCCTAATCCCTTGCTTTAAACATATTACATTTGAAATCTAACTCCAACATTTCTGTACCATGGGTTGGAGGAATACTGTATTTGCTGCAGTTTCAAACAAATCTCATAACATATGCGTTTCTATATTATTTCAGATGTTGTGGTCTTCATATGGTCATTAGACGTTCTGGTCATGAGTTTGTACTTTTAGATATTACAGGGATAGCCAAAATGAAGGTAAACCATATATATATATAAAAAGCATAAAATGTAAAAATCTTTAAGTATATTGTGAATAAATACAAGAATGACACATGATGTTTTCAGTCAATATTTACCGCTGGAGTTTCAACAAGCAAACATGAATAAGAAGTTGAAGTCTGTTAAGACATGGCATTGCTTTCATTTTTTAAATACTGACGTTGTATGGTAGGAATAGTCCATGCTAGGAGTTGGGTAATAGTGGCCAATGTCAAATGTGGTTTAATATTAAATTAGATAATGAAGGGTACAGAAAATCGTGGTGTAATTTACTCCCAGTTTGAGTGTTAAAATTTGGGTAAGAGTCTCATAAAGTAAAGGTAACTGAATTATGGAGACTTGTAATGAAGTAGCAGCTGCAGTGTTGAAACAGGTTATATAATAGTTTAATGCACTGACAAATCGCTCATCTGCATCTCTAAGGCCAATAACAATGCTGGGAAAGCCCTTTTCTCCCATACTATAACACTGAACTGGAACAACCTCCTCCCCTCTATAACTTTTGCCCCCACTAAATCACACTTAATTAACACTCTCAAATCCCACCTTACAAATAAATGGCTATGCCCATGTATTGCATAAACTTCACAGCCTCAGTAAATCTTTCAGTTCCTTCTCACCATCGCTACTGTAAGCCCTTACAGATAAGCATATTATTGCTGACTAGCCAATGCTTTTTTTTACCATGAGAAATTAATTATTGTATCCTGCGTGTATAAAAATTATGTTTTTCTTTTCCATTTGTTGTTAAAAGTATTTCTGCTGTTTTGATAGTAGTGTTTGTAATCCCTGCCTGATTTCACTTCACGGTGATAAACGTTTTGTACTAGTCTGTTGATTGTTATCTAAATGTAGAGCTTTTCTCCCTGGGCCTCTGCTGAAAATGGACATATATCCAGTCAGACTTTCCTGGTTAACAAATGTAAAATAAAATAAACAAAAATGAAATGATGGTACAGTTCAAGTTGTTGTATTAGTGGATTAGGAAGGAATGAAGGGATGTGACAGAAATAGGGTGCGAAATGTGGAGATGCAATTCAGAAAGGTTCACAGAAACGTAAGTTCATGTGTTATCCCTGCATTTTTATGTATGTAATTAAAAAAAATAAGTTCTGAGTTCAGAAATGGGTTGACTACATAGGTTTAATTTTAAAGGCATCACGGAAAATTCCACTTATAATGATTAAAGGTGGAGAGTTTCATACTGAAGGACTGACATTCATGTGGAGAAATGTAATTGTTTTTAACTGTCTGAGAAAGTGCAAGTTGAAGAGATGGCAATAACAATGACATTTGTTTCTATGTAAAGGAAACATGAACTAAGTTTAACTTCATTTCAAAAGAAAAAACAGTTTGGTTTATTAGTGATGTGCACCTATGAGCTATGTCAATTACCATTCACAAGCCTTCAACAGAGCTGTAGGTACTAGAGAGGTGGTATAGTAGGCTATTTTTAATCCAGGGAGAAAAAATAATGCTTAAGTAATTTTATGCATTAGAAGATGGTTGGTTATGAATGCCTAATATCTGGAGATCATTTTTTTGTGCTACTCTCTGAGACATCAAGTTATCTGTTGTATGTTAAGGTGGTTACATCCACATGATCATTACAAGTGTAGTTATGCTTTGCTATGATGCCATTAAATTTGACTGATCTGTTTCAATTTTTGTATCCTCTAATGAGTAAATTCTGACTATTAAGATGGCAGAGATGATTGGGGTACATGCCACTTAGGTTCATAATTTGGACACATACTATCTATGAGGACAATAGGTACAAGTTTGTTTCTCAAGTGCTGATCCTTGAGTGCTCTTAAGTAACACATTGACAGTAAAGGACCACATGTTAATTGTTACAAATTCTTTATATTTTCAGTTTATGAGCATCTGCAGAATTAAGAACTTTATACCACCTTCCAACCTTCTTACAATAGTCCATGTGCTGATAGTCTTCTAGTTACTGCAGTTGTCTATATGTTGGGATGTATGATAATTGAAATTATTCACTTGCATTGAGTGTAATCTGTGCAGTAGGTAGGCTGACTAAAACATTATATTATGAACATACGGTTCCTGTTCAATATGCAGTCATACTGCATACTCAGTGGGGCTCTGTCACATTTTATGATTCCGGTTTCTATCTGTAGAGGCCCACATGATTAAGACCCTTTGTAAATAAAGAAGCCATTGATCCCATGTACCACATTCCATCTGATTTTACCTTTTAGGGACAGGCCGAGAATGAATCCATTGAGAAATTTGGGAACATTGCCTCGTACTTCCTTTGCACTTCTAACACAAGCACTTTGGAAGTCAGTGCTTTCCTTGCTGCAGGCTTGAGAGACTTGCTCTTCGTTTAACAACTGCCTGAAAAGCAATGTATTCCTCATGTTGGATTTGAATGCAAGGTAATCACTTTAGTGCTAATCTAGTCTGTCTTTTCTTCTAATTTTATTAGTTTCATGTTTTTATATTGTATGATATTCATTGTTTTGCGTATATTCAGCCACTATGTAATAACGGACTGTGTTTTAGTTTCAATAAACAACACTGCAAAAACTTTTAATTTGTTTTTTTTTTCTTTTCCCAACAACTGTTGACCTGAATATTATATTTTCTTTTATTTGGTTTAGTGTTATATTTCTATTACAGTTGAATCATATTGTATTGGTGGTTGATGAAGATTTGAGTTTTTTAGCATGTTCTAAAAGTACTGTACAACCCATACTCATGGTGAGAGTACTACTTGTAAAATGTTGGCTTAATTCATTAATATAGGCACAAGAAAGCAAAAGAGCTACAATAGAAACCTGCAGTATGTCACAGGTAGGAGAAACTAATGAAGCCATGCACGATTCCCATTTAGTATGTTTTATGTGCTTGAGATAAATAGCAAACCTGTGCAAGAAATGATAGCAAGAGTTTACATTATTTAACATATTTAGAAGTAAGCTCTGATTAATAGTGTTGTGTGTCTTGGATAAGCCAGGGAATTGTGCAACAGTCACTCAGCCATTGATTGTTTGATGAAGTATAGCAGTGAATAGGCTCCTTTTAGAAACCAAGATATATGTCTGATACAGAATTTTGGAAGGGTTTTTTTTTCCTGGTAAAAGTCTAATAAGAGTTGTTTGGAAACAGTTGACCTTATATTTTTAAATGGAATGACAATTGAGAGTGGCTAGTGATTTTTAAGGTTATATGTGTCATTACCTTTGTGAATCAAAATACATGCATAGAAAAAAGACTCAGACTGCAAAAAACAATTCATTTAATCAGGTTTAGTACTTTTATCTTGCATTAGATATCATCTGAAAAACATCATAATGTTTATCATCTACTTAGTTACTAAACAATTACCTTTCCAACAAATCACATCACCTTATATTAAATTAAACTCATAATTAATCAATTGTAAATATTTGAAATAAATCACAGCACACAAGTCTCAACTACTGCCCCACTTGTGACTTTAATTGAAAAAATATCCCTAATAAAATTGACATCCTTGAGTTATTTTGCTTTAGCTACCAGTTCAACACACTTTTTGGAAGGGATTTATAACCAACTCTCTTGACAAACAGTGTAACATAATCTGATACTGAAAACTTAAATTATCTAAAATTCGGACACATGCTGCATTATGTCTATGGAGAATGTTCTCTGCTTTTTCTTTAAGGGATGCTGATGTTCATAAATTCTTTCATTTACCTCTTTGTCAGCATTTTTCTCACATAGTGAACTTCATATGTGTCATAGATAATCAGGCAGACAACACCATTTAATAGTTGCAATGTTATGGACAACCTATTGATTCTCACACTCAGCTACTCTGACATATGGACCCACGTTTAGAAACCCACAATGACAACATGGGCAAATGTGCCTTTTGTTAACTTGATCTTGTTGTTATTTCTACAAAGCCATATTCCAGCAACTATTACATTTCTGCATATATTTTTTAATCAGGTCAAATTACCCTTTCATATTTTCCAGTTTCCTACTTTTTTTGCTCTACCGTCAAAACTGCAACTTTCAACCATTGCTGTCATTCAAATCTCTACTGAGTTTGGACACCATGTTTGAGATATTACTACTTGCAATATGGGCTTATAGACATTTCCTATGTTTTCATACATCATTGAAAATATTTAGTACTACTTTCAATTTCTTACATGTTTGTAGAAAAAGATTCTCTAAAAATACTATAGCTTCAGCATCCTTGCTGGTTAATCTAGATGCCCTGATGGCCTGATTATTTACAAAATGTCTTTTACCTGATCACAGAATGTCAGTAAAAAAGTATATGAAGATGCTGGTAAATGCAGCTTTGCAAAATAATCTATAAACAAACTCACCATTTTTACCATCCTTTAAAATGTCAGTTTCCAAAAATTCAGTACTCATAAATAATCATTTACAGGCAAGCTTCAAAAATTGCAGGCCATATAAATTTTAGCATTTGAAAAATCAGTCCTGGCAATTACATAATCCCCCCAAAATTTTAAATCCTATTTAACTGTTTTTGTAATTACTGTTACTCTAATTATGTTATTCAACCATTGTTTACTATGCGCTTTATTTCTGGAGCTTTTCTTCCTGAGCCACCACTGAAAAAGGACATGTGTCCAGTCTGACTTTCCCAGTAAACAAATGTAACATAAATAAATAAATAAATAAATAAATAAATAAATACATAATGTGAAATTGTAGTAAGCAGTTCTTTAAAATCAACTATCACTAATAGCATTTCCTTTATGACTTTATTTATATATCTTATTGTAACTTGTAAACAAGAAGACTCTCTAGGCAACCTTGGCTTCCTGTTCATCACTAAACTTTTTAGCACCTGATCTATGAACATGTGTATTGGTTCCATTTTGAAACTTGTAGCTGTTTATTATTTTATGTATTTTATTGACAATATAATTATTTTATGGTTCATTAGAAATATTCGAATGATTGTCTTGACTGATTTGTTTTAAACATGAAGAAAACTATACAGACTAAAGCAAGTGGAATAAAACTGAGTAATATTGGAAGATATGGAAGATAAGATGCTTAAGTCTGAAGGCATCTAACATATTACTGGGTAAGAGCAGGTGACATATGCAAGTAGTGTGAGAAGTTATGAAACAAAGAGATAAAAGCCAAGTGGACATCCATCTGAAGGGTTACTCAGAGATGAAAAGAAAATCTGATGCTGCAAAAACCTTTACACAACTGGAGTTTGGAATGTAAGAAGTCCAGACTAAAGTAAACATTATGGTTAAGGAAGAGATGACAAGAGATGACAAAAATAAGCAGTGATGGCTCTATGTTCACTTAATGAACTGAGAAAAACACTAACAGCTAAACCACGAACAGGAAACAGCTAATGTGGACATTACCAAATGATGACTTCTACAAAAGTAAACACATCAAATAGCCACAGTAAGCCAACATCATGAACACAACCAACCAAGGTGGGGGCCTTCACCCCCCCCCACACCCAACTATGTATACCATCTCCAAGATAGCACTACAGTGGGATATAGGGCAAATTTACAAGGCTTTCCTTCACATACCTTATGTGTCTCATTACTTCCTGGTTGTTGGCCAACCATGGCCATTCGATGTGTTTATTTTCATAGATATTGTCATTTGGTAATGTCTGTATTTGTTGCCAAGTTTTCAATTTAGCTGTTCACATTTTTTTTTCCAATTCAGTGAGCGAGCATAGACCCACAGTGACATCATGCCCCTGTGCTGCTAATCAAGCTACCAATTAATCCAAGGGGGTGGCCACATTCCAGGAAGCCAAGATAATGGTTTACACTCTTGCCACCATCCTGGCAATCAGAATATTTAGTTTTTTGCATTTTTATTAGCATATGCCCTTTACTGGAGGAGACATGAGCACATTCTGTCACTGTAAGGGCTGTCTATCCCCTGATGTTATATCCAGAAGGTACAGCGGGTCGTCATAGAGCTGTTAAACTTCCATCTGCTCAGAATCTGTAACTGGAGCATAGACTTGTGTCATTGTAATGTTTTAAAATCATAACGGACCCAAACATCTGCCCCTAGTTACCACAGAAAGAGTCAGTCCAGAATAAAAAAATAATAATCCACAATCCAGACAGCGAAAGGCACCACACAAGTTGCAGTCAACTCCACAGTAAATCACAAACCAAAGTAAGATTGTTTATATATGCTCTCTTAACTGCTCCTAGTTGCCTGACAAGTTGTTGATTAAAATAAAGCAGGCCGTCAGAATAGATCTTAACCAAAATGCCACAAGGATCTGTTTTTTTTTTTTTTTTTTTTTTTGATGTGCAAAAAATATATTTTGTTAAGGGAAGATCTTGTTTTCTGCAACTTGTAACATTTTTGAATATGTAACAACAGCATTTAATGAAGGGCTGAGCATATATACTGTTGACTTTATGCCAAATAAGGGAAAATTTGAAAATGTAATATCATAAAATGTCAGTTTATGTGTAATTTAGTGGGTAATGCAGTGGATAATCAACAAGACATACAGAATAAGAAGAGGCTACCCTTCTCTCCAAACAGGGGATAGCAGTGATGTACCACAATGTTGCACACTGGACCCACTTCTTCTTGGAATATTCTTCACAGAAACAAAAGTAGAAAATAAATTTAAAATTACCAATATGTTGATGATTGCAAAGTAGTAATATAATTGTGACAACAAAAGCTGCAAAATGTTTCCAAGGCTGTCTACAAAACATAAACAACTGTTGCAGCAGTATTGACTTTACTGTTAATATCAAATAAAGGTAGCATCATAAGACATGACAAAAATTATGTTAACAAACTAAATGGTCAAATCATAAAAACTGACATCATCATTGAATTGTCTTTCATCAATGGTATGTACCAAAGATAAGAAAGAGTATTATGTGGCTAATCTAACTTTAAAGGGCATGTTTAATCAAGCTAAGATGATAATACATATATCACGTTATACCTAACTGCTTCAAACCATTATTGAACTCAATGATGCATTATATAACCTTTGAATAAGCTACCCATAAAAATGAGTAGGGGTACAATGATTCCTTACTGAAAATGGTACAGTATTGGAAAACTTGAATAATGAATAAAGGCTTAAAAACTGTCAGTATACTTTTTGTTTTCAATGATTGGTCTAATTCTATTTGTAAATCTATGAATTAAATACACTGCTAGAAAAAATAACAATAAAAAGATATGTTACACAATTTATTTTATTTATAATTTTTTGACCAGGTTAGTTCCACTAGGCTATTGGCTTCTTTTCAGGGGAGACCCAAGTTGACATTTATATTACTATGGGAAATCTGTTCAGGGTAGTGGGGAACCCTACTCTTTACAATAGGTGCCATGAGACCCTTTTAATACACCTGAGCTACCACTAATTCAGACAGATAGGACCTTGGTTTTAATGTCTTGTCTGAAAAAAGCAGTGTGTCAGCAATTGATCTACCTGGTGTGGGAAAAGAACCCGCAGACTTATGAGCCAAAGGTGGGTGTATTACCTATTGCACCCCTGATTCTGCTAGCAATCCTAGAATTTAGAAAAATGTACACCACACCCAGCAATGGCCTACCACAGGAAGAGCAATTACTGTGACAGTGAGAAAGTGCAATTCAGAGACAGGCGTGGCTGCAATGAGAAAAAAATTATAACAGTCTCATTGGCATGCCTCTGAATGACAATTTAATGAGCACTAACACCGTCAGACCTGACAATGGTAGTGTTCTCTCTAGAGGCCTATGCATCATGTTGGTAAAGGCTCCCCAACACTCACACGTGTATATACACGCGCGCATACACACAGACACACACACACACACACACACACACACACACACACACACACACACACACACACACACACACACACACACACACACACACACACACACACACACATATACACACTAACACACATGTATGTGCATAAATACACACTCACATATGCTCGAGCACACACACACACACACACTCACACACATGCACACACACACACACACACACACACACACACACACACACACACACACACACACACACAAACACATGCAAATGCACACACACAGACACATGCACTCATACACATGTGTGCATGCACACATACATGTATTTATAAAGGCAGACAGACAGACACACATACGCATAAAAATCACATCCATCCATTGTGCTTATCATGGCATTTAATGGGATCGAGTCACAAATGGTCAGTCACACTCATGAAAATACTATTTTATCTGCATGCACACTACCACAGACAGGCATACAAGTGCACACACACACACACACACACACTCACACACACACACACACACACACACACACACACACACACACACACACACACACACACACACATAAACACACACACACACACACACACACACACACACACACACACACACACACACACACTCATTCATGCAACTTTACTCATACCCCTACAGACATCGACAGCCATAGCCAAACACACACTAACACATCCCTCAATCCCACATCTTCCCTGAACTTAATGTCATTGCAACTACTTCCATGGGGGTTAGTGGGTGACCTTCAGGTTTTGATAACATTCTCTTTTTTACCAAGAATGAAAATTTACTCAGCTGAACAAGTCAATTTTAACTTAAAGTCACTGACATTTCTGGAGGAGAGCACATGATTTATTATCTGCTCCCCCGACTGTCACATTAGCATGCAGTACTTTCAGCAAGCCAACCCCCTTGCTAGCAGAATAGCTCAGCAGTAGTCTATAAATCAGGAAAGTTTACTATGAGGATGGAAAATGTCCATGTTAAACTCTCACCTCTTATCAAGCCTTTCTGAATCCCAGGCAACATCTTTCATGTTTATGGGGTAAACTTCCATTTGCTACCTATCAGAAGTTATTCCATTAACATCTTGCACATATATATCTAGTTATGCACACACACAGATATAGATAGATATAGATAGATACAGATATAGATATAGCTATAGCTATAGATATAGATATGTTTATACATAGATTCATAGGTAAGTACCAGTCTAGCTGTCCTTGAGGGCCATATTAAGCCTAGCCAATTTCCCTTTTTCTGCTTGAAATAACATCTCATTTGGTTATAGATTTAGCCTTACCCATCCCATGGTCAATAATTATATATTACCCCTAATGAGACTAATTGGGATCACACCATAGATCATTTGTGGGACCACTGCATAGGATAATGCATTTAAAAGTACAGGAGGCAGTCCTGGGGTGTATCTTCTGTTTCCCAACCACAGATCTAAGTTGTGCTTGAAAGTGGACAAGGATGAACTTTAATTTATGTGGATGGGGAGTCTGTTCATCAGCAACGGTATCCTCTACAAAATATACCTGTCCCTTCAAACCATTCTGTTGATGTTGCAGAAGATATTTAGATCCCTAGACACACCATTTCTGATGTCATTTAACTTGCTGATGTGCAGTAAATCTATCAGTAATGGGTCAGAGGATGCCTTGTGCCAAACATAGGTTACCTCTTAGCAGCCTATAGGATACAGAGTCCATATATGACATGTTATTTACACCTTGTATCCTTTTAGTAAGATATCTCTGTGTATATCTTTATAAGGTATATCTATATAGATAGATATAGTTATATAGATAAGATAAATAGATAAAGAAACACAACACACAATGCGCACACACACACACACACACACACACACACACACACACACACACACACACACACACACACACACACACACACATATATTTATACAACAACCCCTCCATTAATATTCAAAAACATGCATGCTGATTGGTCAGCGTGCACATTGTAAATCCAAGTTATAGTAATGGAAAAAGGTCCGGTCGCCCAGACTTTTTCCATTACTATAACTCTTACAGCAACACTGTCTCGCTATGTTAAACGAGTTTAACATAGCGAGACAGCTTTAAAAAAATCAACGGAGATTCTTCGTTACTTTTTTTAAAGCTGTCTCGCTATGTTAAACCCATTTAACATAGCAAAACAGTTTGTAAAAAGCAACAGAGATCTTGCTTTTTCCGTTGCTTTTTTCAAAACTGTCTCGCTATGTTAAATGGGTTTAACATAGCGAGACAGCTTTAAAAAAATCAACAGAGATTCTCCGTTAGTTTTTTTAAAGCTGTCTCGCTATGTTAAACCCATTTAACATAGCAAAACAGTTTGTAAAAAGCAACAGAGATCTTGCTTTCTCCATTGCTTTTGCCCACTGCTCTGATGTACTGCGTAGGCATATGCATGCGCAGTATATCAGAATTGCCGCAGAATACTAGACAGCTGCGGAAGGGCAGCAAGGAGGCATTATACAATGTCATTATTTAAGAAAAGTAATTTTTTTTTTTCTTAAATAATGTCATTGTATAATAGCAATAACCCACTTCTGGGTGTGGGCAATGCTGGATTTACCCATGGTTGGCTTTGTTTGGCCAATCGGGCTTTGCCCTCGTGACCAAACCACACCAACCATGGGTAAATCCAGCATTACCCACACCCAGGCATGGGTTATTGCTATAATATATATATATATATATATATATATATATATATATATATATATATGGTCCTATTTTATAGTTGACCAATACCATACATTTTTCTGAAGTGCTATGTATTAGATATCTGCTTTGTAATAATTGATGTAAAGGGTTTAGGCTTATAGGTTGCAGGACACTTCCCTTTGTGGTCAATTAGTTAGAGACATAAGGCTGAATTGTAGTTCAGCCCCAGCTACGTATGACTGAAAAAAATTCATGTGC
Organism: Protopterus annectens; assembly: GCF_019279795.1. Lineage (NCBI taxonomy): Eukaryota > Metazoa > Chordata > Ceratodontiformes > Protopteridae > Protopterus > Protopterus annectens. Next base: position 1,990,490,027 of record NC_056725.1, read on the forward strand.
ATGCATCCCCAATCAGTTGCTCTAGGATATGTCCGACAACATACAAGCCTAAATTCTTATTTCATTTTAAATCCAGTTTTTGTAGCTATACTAAAACTTAACACCTCTCTTCTGTAACAAAATGTATATTACTTTAATCTCTGATATTATAATAACTCTACTGATTTATTTTACATAGCTTCTGTTTTTTTATCCTGAAATGATATATTCATTAAGATTTTTAAACATAAGATTCACTCTAGCTTAGTTAATGATTTAAACTGCCACTCTTTCATGGTTTATCATCAGTGGCTGAATTCTTATGCCACCGGAATATGATTATAGCACCTGTTAGCTATGCATGTTGTATGTGCCTACTTTTTTATATTTGTAACTTGGAGTTGTGTTTTAATGCTTTACTGTGTTGCACTATTTCTGCTACTAGCTCAGGTCATGCTTGAAAAGAATCCTTGAAAGTAAACCCACCCAGTTAAATTTAAGTAAACAAATAAATAAATAAAGCAACTGACAGCTATAATTTTGTTTTAAAATAAATATTTTGGAAATGTTGCAGTTTTTCAATTGGTAGTGTTCTTATAGGTTCATAGGTTCATAGGTAGATACTAGGCTATCGGCCCAAAGGCCTAAGTAAACTTAGCCAACAAGGTTCCCTGGCTTACACCACCCAAGAAAGTTATTTTCCTGTGCCACTGTCGAGCAGAGACACAGAAATGATCCCCGGGGTGTATTTCCTATTTCCCATCCACTCATCAAGACTTTTTTTGAAGAGTGCTAATGAAGAACTTTGCTTGACATAGATTGGTAGCCTGTTCTAGAGTATGGGAAGTCTCTGGGACAGGAATCTATCCCTCCAGCATGTCCTGTTTATTGTGGTGACAAGGTTTAGGTCCCTAGAGTGTGTAGCTCTGAGGGATTGGGATTTCTTTAGGTGTAGCATGTCCAACAGCTCTGGGTTTGACATAGCTTTTTATGTTAGGCAGAGATCACCTCAGAGTGGGCGATATGCTATGGAGTAAAGCTGGAGTTTTTTGAGGTGGTCAGTGTAGGGCATTTGTTTGAGGCCAGTAATCCTCTTTGTGAGGTACTTCTGTGGCCTTCCCAGCTGCTGCAGATGTCTTGTGAGGTACATTCGAAAAGAGACATTGTTCTCTATAATGGGTCTAAAGAGTGTCGAGTAGATGGGAACAATGACCTCTTTTTTCCTGGATGAGAACCCTTTTATGATGAGGTGTGCCATGTAGAAGGACTTCCTGACTACTGTGGTGATGTGACTATCAAAGGAGAGACTACTGTCCACCTGGGTCCCAAGGTCTCTTATCACACATTCGGTGTTAAGTAGATTGCTGCCTATGTGGTAGTTCATGGGTACAGTGTTTTTACCAAAGGGGATGACACTGCACTTTTTGGCATTGAGTTTGAGGCCATGGCTCTGACACCAGGCATCTGTCTCAGCGAGACCCTTCTGTAGGATGTCCACATCATTTGGGGACTTGACTATGACTCCTAGTTTGCAGTCATCTGCGAACTTCATTAGCCAGAGGCCTTCTGTGTTGACCTGTACTTCAGAGAAGAAGATACCAAACAGGAGAGGTCCCAGGTCGGAACCCTGTGGTACTCCACTTGTCACTGCTTTGAGGTCAGAGTTGGTGTCTGCAACTTTTACAGTGTGGGTTCTGTCAGTGAGCCAGTTGGTAACCCATCTTGTGACATAGGGATTTATACCTAGTTTAGTTAGTTTAGCTATAATTCCAGAATGGGGGATGGTGTTGAAAGCCATGGCAAGGTCAAGATAGGCTGTGTGAACCACCTTACCGTCATCTACAGCTTTGATGACTGCCTCAAAGAAGTCGATCAGGTTCAGAAGGCATGATCTGCCTTTCACAAACCTGAACTGGGTGGGATCCAGAGTTTTGAGGTTACCAATGTCTTTGTTTATGAGTTCCATGATGATACGTTCCATGGCCTTGCAGACCAGGCTTGTCAGGCTAATAGGTCGATAGTTATCTGGATCAGTGGTGGCTCCCCCTTTGTGGAGTGGGATAACAGTTGCTGTGTGCCATTCAGTGGGCACAAAGCCTGATGTGAGGCTATTATGGAACATGGTGCTTAAGTGGGGAGCCAGTTCGTTCTGAAGTTCATGTAAAATGCAGCCTGGGATTTTGTCCGGTCCCATGGATTCTGTTTTTTTGGCTTTAGAGAGTGCAGCTTTTACCTGCGTAGTTGTGATTACAGGGACTCTGCATTCTTCCTGTATAGATATGGGCCCTTTAGGGGGGTAAGGGAGTAAAGTTAGCACTGAACCTATCTGCCACAATGTTGGCAATATCAGTTGGTTCTGTAATTTTCATGCCGTTGTGTTGTAACTCAGAGCAGATCTGGGTGTTGCTGTTGAGATTCTTGACATAGCTATAGAATGCTTTTTGGTTGTCCTTAGAATTAGTGGTGATTTTGTTTTCGTAGCTAGCTTTGGAGGATCTTATAAAGGAACTCAGCTTCTTACTGAGGCTGACCAGGGAGCTCCTAAACTCATGGGATTTTACTCTCTTTTGCAACAGTTTCTTCCTTCTGTTGTACAGTTTATTTATGGCAGGGGACCACCAGATTGGCTTCCTTTTTTTGGAGGATAGTGTCTTGGTTCTGTCTGGGATAGCATGATCCATGCACTTGTGTAAGTGCTTATAGAGTGCATTTGTGTAGGATTCAGCAGCTGTAACTGTATTGTCCATCTGCATGGGTGTCATGAAGTTCACCACTTCTGTCTTAAGAAGCATGAAGTTGGCTTTGGAGAATTTTTTTCCATGGTTTCCTTAATGGGAGGTGGGGGCGGGATGTGAATATCAAGGGTGATTAGCTTTTGGTTGGATTTGACCAACGAGGAGTTGACTTCAGGTGTGGAGCACCGGTCATTCATGTTGGTAATGACTAGGTTTAGGATATTGTTGCCCCTGGTGGGGGTGTGGATAAGTTGATCCAGGGCATTGGAGTTTATGAATTCCAGAAAGCGTTATGCTAAGGAGTTGGTGCATGAGTAGTTTTCCCAGTTAATGGTGGGGTAGTTGAAGTTGCCCATTATTAGGGTGTTTGGTTGAACCCTAATATTTTCCAGTACATCAAGAAAAGAGGAGTTGGAATCCTAGGGCATGGTGGGGGATCTGTAGCAAGCTACAATTTGGATTGAAGTTTTGCCCAGAGTTAGTTCCACTTGGATAACCTCAGATGCATTATGTTGAGCAACTAGCCTGGAGGTGTGGATATCCTTAATGAATATGGACACACCTCCACCTTTGGTGTTTCGGTCCAGGTTAAATGGCCGAAAAGTGTGGTATGAGTTATAGCCTGGTAGTGCAGGGGTGCTCTCTGGAGCCTTGAACCAGGTCTCAGTCACTGCACAGATATTGATGTTCTTTATTTAAAGGAGTGCCTCGAGTGAGTGCATTTTGAGATTTAGACTTCTAGCATTGAGTAGCATTACCCTCAGTTTTTGCTTGCTTTTCAAACTTAATTTGACTGCCTGAATAAAAGCCCATATATCTAAAATGCTATTAGATTTTTTATATTATTAGAATAAAACACATCAGAGAAACAGTATAATATAATAGTAGTAAAGAAGAAGTAGACCAACACCACGATTGATGCAAAAGCTTTAATTCATATAAAAATCCAGGATGTAAGCGCTTTCGCGTGCTGCCAAGTGCACGCTTCTTCAGACAAGTTTAAAACACTCTAAAATACTACTGACTTATATATCATTCAACTATATCCTTTAATTGGTTAATTGATCCATAAAATGAATCAATTATGATCTTAAAGTCAAAATGCTTCTTAGAAGTAAAGAATATTCCTTGCAGCTACAGCACATCAGCCCAGATCAAAACAAAACGAACCAAGATGTGCTGGTGCATATATATACAGTTAACATATATTCATAATAGAAGCACTTACATAAAGTTTGCATTTTGTTTTTCATTTCTTGATATTATTTAGTGAAAAAACTACCATAAATAATTAAATTTCATCTCAAACGAATGTAAGTATAATATAATCACCCAGTGTTTGATAGCACAACAAAGTTAGTGTAAACTGGACAAACAGGGAATAGGCATGGCATGGCTCAGTGCTGTGTAATGAATCTTCACAGGCATGATAATGTCCAAAGCTGCATAATTGAATGCGAGTGATCATGTGACCTGAGAAGCTCAACATGTAGATGGCATTCCAAATGCTATGTGTATTCATGTATGCATCAAAACATCCCATGGTTATAACACGGATACACTGAGCGGCTTAAACAATGGCACCGCAGCAAGTTGTAAACTGACTTTATCATATAAACAGAAAGAAAATGGGGAGGTAGAACCGGAAGAAATGGAGATTCACAAGCAGAAGAACATACAAAAAAATAATTCAGAGAAAAGTGATGTAAGTGAAGAGAAGACCATGCATTTTTTATGGGGACAGGGACCCATTTTCATTATTTTTATTTATTCTTTAAGAAGAGTAGAGAGGGAAATTATCAATGAGAGGGTAGGAAGGAAGGAGGACATAGGACATTAAGCAGGGGTTGACATACAGGCAGAGAACACAGACAAAGACCAACAGAAGAGGTAGTGACACATATGGAGGACAACAATGGAGACATGCAGACTAACGGAGAGAAGACATTTGGTGATGGGTAGAACTGTGCTTTACATGATAGGAGAGTGACACTGAAGGATGGAGAACACAATGATGGGAGATAGGGAAGCAAGAGGAAAGGCTGTCAAATGGACCTGGAAGGGAATTTCTCAAAAGTCGGTCAACTCTGTGGTTGACATCATAGGTATGTTCTGCCTTTGGTGGCTTGATGTTTGGGACTGACCAGCTATGCAGTACTACAAGCCACATGCAGAGTCAGTCCAGGTGCCAGCATGGGCATTCAGCTGCTGATCCTTGGTCCTCACTAGCCATCATACTTCCCACCAGGTGACCTAGCACAGCCCTGTACACACCAAATAAGGAACCTTCATTTCTCTCCTAAGATGTGACACTGAAGGCCACAAGTGAACCCTCCAGCTTACCTTATACAAGTTGACCATCACCATCTTACAGAGAGACAGACCTAAGGGACTGCTGGGAATACAGCTGACTCACAGGCCAATACAGCACACATTTCCTGCAGCCTAACCTCTGCATCACAACTGACATTGTGGAAAAAGAAATTCAATAGACGAAAACTAAACAAAAATAATGATGCAATAAATAAATTAAAAAAATAGAAATTTAGATTACTACCAGCAGTATGCTACACTTAGAACCATGCCTGGAAAACATGCCTCACCTCCTATGGCAAGCATCTTCTGTATGATGAATAACATGGAAAAAAACAAAAGAAAATGAGTATACCATATCCTTGATTGCAAAAAAACAATTATAGCTACAGGTGCTAGAACTAATGTACAGTGCCAGTCTGAGTAACTTAAAAATGTGGTTCTTTACATGAACCTCTTCTTCCCTCTGGTGGAGAATGTATGGGAGCAACCACCTCAGGTCACTGCATCTGTGGTAGTACTGACTGCCTGAGTGAGGGATGTTAGTAATATCACACAAATCTCTAGCAGCCTGTTGCCAGGCACCTACTTTATAAAGGGGTCTGTCATAGACCCCCAGCAGGTGTTTCTGATGGTCCCTGTACAGCAGGTGAAGAAAGATTTTTGCACTCCCTGTAAGAGTCTTTCCAGAGTCTATTCCTCCTGAGGCCATGACCACTAACTAGGTCAACTCCAGGAGAAATACTGATAGTCAGACGGCATGGACACATGTTGCAGATAACACTTGACAAACACTGATGGGCAGCAGGGCGGCATAAAGCATGTGGTCAGTTATGCATAGATCATGATCAGTAACATGATGCAAAGTGACATTAATGCATCCTGATTTCATATCTATGCATACCTTACCTAACCTCCCAGCCCATGAACAAGTAGTAACAGGTTATGTAGCACAGACTCGGGGGGGGTAATGTGTTCTGTTTTCTGTGAAATTCAAAGACAGCCATAGGTTCATAGGTTGGTACTAGGCTATCGGCCCTAGGTCCTATACAAGCCTAGCCATAACAATTCCCTGGACTTGGAACAAAAATGGATACACCCATTACTTCCTAATGCAGCTCTCTGCATCAACCACAATTTTTCTTGAGAGCACACAAGGAACACACTCAGTCCAAGGTCTAGGTTTCTCTCAGTCTCCCTCTAGGTCCCCAATAAGACTCCCCCACTAGCACAGCTATAGAGATGAGTCCAAAGCAGAATGTCCAAACCAAGTCCCCCTCCACCACAGTCTCTGGAGCAGGGACACAAAGCACTGGTTTCACAAGCAGCTGACACACGCACACACACACACGCACAAACATACACCCACACCTGGGAAAGGCTGGCACAGATATACTAGCTATACCCCCTTCCGCCCAGATTATAAGGTAGCTTCTGCCACCAGACACTCCAAAGCCAGCTATTATAAGGCTCTTACAATGGTACCCAACCACACTGAGTGACATTCACATTAATACAAATGATATAGTGCTTGGCTAAAGTAGTAAGGCTTTCAGGAGTGGCCAGAGACTCGCCAAATAGATACAAGTACTTTCAAAGGATAAAATAGTCTCTAAAGGACCAGTCACAATGAAAAGTTTAAATATATTTAATAACAAAAGAACATGAAAAAATCTATTTTATAATAGATGCCAGAGTTTCAGTCACAGGAAATATTAAAATAGCATGGACAAACAGATTTACACAGATACAGAAAAACAGTACTTAACTAATTGTAGATCAGAGTGTGTGTATGTACCTTTAAGAAGCATTTCCAGATGTAGCACATGCATACAAATACTGAGCAGCAGCGCCATTTTGAGAGAACAGCCAGAGTGTTAACATGTATGAGTGCAGTAGTCAGTTTGTTTATAAGTTTATTAAGTTTAAGTTACAAAGCCTCATTTCTGATGAGTCTGTGTGTAATAAAGCTGCTTGAACAGAACCCACAAATGTTCGTCTGTTTCATCCTGACCAGACGAGTGACATGGTGTCAGAACCATGATTAGAACAGCAACTTCTATGAGCCATAAAGGTGCAGAATTGAAGGTGAAGGCAGACTAAGCAGGTTGAGTGAAACAGAGCACAGACAAATGAAAAAGGGCCAGAAATGAGCTAAAGGTAAAGAAAACTGCACAAATGATATGGCAAAGAAAATGAAACTGTGCATTTATAAGGCACAAAATGGATTATTAATCAAACGAGTAGCACAAAACATATTATTAACCAAACAAAAGGCACAAACTGCATTCTTACTTAAATGAAATGTTTGAAACCACGATATTTGGCAAAATTATGCAGATGGGTCTCAGAAATATCTTTGGTTTGCATAAAGAGCATGTAAAATGGCACAAGAAAAGTATAATGAGCATAAGAGATGAAAAGATCATAACAAGTACAATAAAAGGGCAAAATTAATCTTAAAAAGCAAGGTGACTGCATATTTTAGTAAAAGACCGGGTTCGGGCACAAACTACTATTTCTCATTGACTGAAGCTATTTAAAGCAAGACTAGAGTTTTTCGAAGTATCTCAGTGTGTATAAAGTGTTTGCAGAGTGTGTGCTTTATTACGGTGTAATTATTTTAGAGAGTTTCAAAAACGAAAGGAAAATGTCCAAAGAGGCTGCAACTGTAAACTAAGCGAAAAAAATAAAAAAATAATCAAAAACAGCGGGTGTCTCCCAAAACAACCCCACCAAAACAACCAAGGCTAAATCACTGTACTGTGAGCCTGGATTTAGCATGATATAAGCAGCACCTGCCATTTTGCATGAGAAAATGTTTTTTTTTTTTTTTTTAATCAAATATCTTTTTATTGAATATTTTCTCTCGTAAAATGCAAACAGAAAAGATAAACAACACATAAACATATGGTGCAGTTGATGTCACAGGTTGCTTAACATGAGCAAGTTATTTAATAGGTATTACACACTTTACTAAATAACATTCAAAATAGCTAGGATTACAATATTGGATTACCATGAGGTTATGCTTATGTTATGAGTTAGTCATAGTAATGTTATATTATAGCAGCTCACTTGTACATTATGGTTACAAATGTGAGTAATACTAGAAGTATAACATCAACCTACAGAATGACAACAGCCTACTCTACTATACCTAATACAGATACTGTATTTCTCCATAAATAAGACCTAACCAGAGAATAAGGCCTAGCATGGTTTTCCAGGGTAGTCATGATATAAGCCCTACCCCAAAAATAAGCCTCAGTTAAGATCGTTAACAACACACGACAGATGTGTTGAATTATAAAGTAATAATATTATTGACACCTGTTGACTGAGGTTATCATACTCTGCTCGCCATTTTCGGACCATTCGGACACCCAACTTCTTCTCTTTGCAGAAAGTATTAAGATTCTTTCCCCGGGAGTCCTCCACGATTCTTACCATAACACTAATCCTCACTCACACTTGACATTTGAGATCTTTGGCCCATAAACACTGGCAGGTGTACTTTGATTGGTCAAAGTACAGACAACGCACGTAAAGTGTGCGCACTTGAAAAAGAACAGATGTGGTTGTGTCTTCTTAAATGTCATCATTTTTGTTGCCACTCCTGTATCGTAAGTCTTCAATTACCCCCCCCCCCACAAGATGAGTGGAAAAAGAAAGAGCTATTCCATCGAGTACAAGAAAGAAATCATGGAGGACTCCTGGGGAAAGAATCTGATGGCTTTCTGCAAAGAGAAGAAGTTGGATCTCCGAATGGTCCAAAAATGGCAAGCAGAGTACGATAACCTCAGTCAAAAGGCCAACGAGGGAAATGCTAAGAAGTGCAAGTGTGGATCAGGTCGGCAACCATTATTTCCTGAGCTGGAAGACATCATCTGTGAATGACATGCTAACAGGAGAGCAAAGGCTTTAGTTGTGCGCATGGCTGATATTCAAGCATTTGCCCTTGCAATGGCACCACAGTAAGAAATATCTCCAGAAGAATTCAAATCATCACAACATTGGCTGGATGGCTTCCTTCAGCGGTATGAACTGTCTCTAAGAAGATCGACAACACTGTTCAAGCTGGAAGATACTGAAGTTATTAAACATGCAATTGCATTCAAGTTCTTTGTTGATGGCATTGACTTTTCTAAATACCAACTCTCCAACATGATTGCTATGGATGGAACTTCAGTGTTTATGGGCCAAGGATCTCAAACAACAATTGATCAGAGGGGTGCCTCATCAATCTACATTCCCTCCACTGGTTACAAAATTGCACGTGTTACCTGTATTTTGGCAATTCATATAGATGGAAAGAAAACCCCACCTCTAGTCATTAATAAGAACAAGAAAGATAAGACTGAACGTGTTTCAGGCATTTACATTCTTGAAACCTAAAAAGCCTGGTGCACACAAGCAGTTAAAAGGAAGTAGGTCGATGTAATGTTGCCACTTGTTTTGCAAGGTGGCGAAAGAGGTCTGCTAGTCTGAGATTCAGCCTGCACTCACCACGATAAAGACATGAAGAAATTCCTTGCACGGAAAAGAATAGATCAAATAATGATTCCCGCAGGAATGACTGCCTATCTCCAGACTCTTGATATTGCAATAAACAAGCCATTCAAGGACCATTTGTGCATGGAACTCAATGACTACATTGAAAATAGAATGGAGAGAAATCAGCGTGAAAACTTTGTGAAGACTAGCCTGCAAGAGGTCATGACTTGGGTAAAGAATTCCTGGGATAAAAATCACTGACAGCTGTGTTGCCAATGCACTATAAACAGGCTACATGGACAAGCAGTGCTCATTTAAGGAGAGCTCTATTGCTGGACATGACAGATTGGGGCCAATGGTTCTACAGGAAATGGAGTTGCAAGAAATTCAGGACAGAATTCAGGGGTTGGAGATATATGACAATGTTTCAGAAGAAGATGACATAACTGTATTTGAATAACGTTTCCGTTATCAGGGCAACAGAATAGATTACTTCTGCTTTCAGCTGCCAGCAAGCTCTTGTCAGTTTTTTGACTTTATTGTATTAAGGTAACATTTCATTATCAAGGGGTAATTACAAAGTAAGGCCACTAGTTCCCAGACTTCATTTTTATGACTTTCCACCATTCTTCTCTTATGGTTTGGGTAATGAATAAAGAAAGCATCACCACTCAAAAAGTGGCAGTTATTTACCTGTTTTATTCCCCTTCTCCAATACACATGTATTGATATTTCTCTGCACTTTCTGTTAAGCATGAAATATTGCACTGTGAAAGCCAAGGTGTAGATATCCTGAATTTGAAACGTTTGTTGCACTGTTTATGTAGAATTCTCATACAACTGTTAACGCATTACCTAGAACTGTTGCCCAATAATGGAAAAGTACCAAATAAATGTCAATTTGTGTACATGAATAAATGTCGATTTGTGTACATGAATAAAAGTTGATTTTTGTACATGAATAAATGTTGATTTGTATACACTAATAAATGTCGATTTTTGTACATGAATAAATGTAGATTGTTGTACGTGGGGGTACATAAGGCATCCCCTGATAATAATCCCTAATCCATATTTCGGCGGGGAAAAAGTATAAGACCCGGTCTTATTTTCAGGGAAATATGGTAAGTACAAAAAAGTCACTTTAGTTAATGTTGTTACTACTCTCAACTAAGAGTGGGGGTACATAAGGCATCCCCTGATAATAAGCCCTAATCCGTATTTCAGCGGGGGAAAAAGTATAAGACCTGGTCTTATTTTAAGGGAAATATGGTAAGTACAAAAAAAGTCACTTTAGTTAATGTTGTTACTACTCTCATCTAAGAGATGTGTTTACTATCTTTGTTTAATTAGCATTTGTCTTGCTATTTATAAAATATCAATTAATGCTTTGCAGTAATTCTGATAATATGTTTGGTTCTTCGGACTTTTTGTATAAAGCTTCTTAGCCAATATATGTTTTTTGGCCATGTTTTTGTATTCTGACCAGGTTAATTTTGATCTGTCTATCCAGTTTTTTGCTATGTAAATTTTAATAGGGTGCATAGTGTTATTATAATGTGTTTCGAGAAATTATTATTCTTGCTTTTGAATATGTTCAGTATTGCTATCTTCCATGACAAAGTGAATTTTGAATAGCCTGATTTCTCTAAGAGGAATCTTAGTGAGCCCCACAGTTTATAAACTGTTTTACAGCTCCAGAAGATGTGGAGGATATCTGCCTCTTTATTAGGACAAAAGGAACAATAAGTTGACTTAGATGGATTGAATTTGTAAAGGTGTACAGGTGAATGGTATGCATTGTTGAAGATCATGATTTGGGTGGTATTCATTTTGTATATGGCATCAGTTTCATTTCTAATAGCTAATTCCTTCTGATTGTCTGTTATGGTACTACATTTTCCTTCCCAAAACTTTGAAAAAAGAATTGTATTTTAAAATTTAATTTTTGGTATTAATTTATACGTATTTGAGAGCATTTTCTTTTCATTTTGAATCAATTTTTGAAGTTGCTGTGCTAATTTGACATCTTGCTCAGTTGCATTGATATCTTTGGTTATAATACTAAGCAAGTATAGGGTTTGCTTAATTATCACCTTATATTTATTGCTTGCTCTAAGTAGGTTCATATTTTCCATTGAGAGGTTTTGTAGTTGGTAGAAGTCCCATACTGTATATTTTTTTATTAATGGGTATTTATCTATGTTTACCATAGGATTTGCCAGTTTTATTTCAGGGTTGTTATGTACTGGTTGTAGAAGAGTAATCGTGCCTTATAGATTTCACGATTATTAATTAAAATTGGGTGAATTTTTGTTGTCTTAAGAATTTCTTGATTTAAGAAGGGAATTGGTTTTGGGTTAACTTTAGATGTTATAATATTTTGGTGAAATAATTTAATCCATAGTGGGTACTATCTGTTGCCTATTGGGTCATGGTTTGCTTCTTGTATGATGCCACTAGCATTAATAATTTCCTTGTACAATTGAAAATCAGGAAGGCTTACACTTCCTTTTTCTTTTGAGGGTATTAGTTTATTATAGATAATTCTTGTACTTTTTGGGTACCATATGAATTTTGCTAGTTGAACTTTTATCTTGTTGAAGAAAGTAGCTGGAATTTTCATGAAAGTGGCACTCAAATGGTATAAAATCTTAGGCAGTATGTTCATTTTGACAACTGAAGCTTTTGATAAAGTAGACAGTTTAAGCTTTTCCCATATGTTAATGTTACTGACTTTATTGGACCAAGTTTTAACTATGTTGTTATTGAACATATCTGATTCTGTATAGCTAAAGATTACACCTAAATATTTCAGAGTATATTGCAATTTAACATTAGTCTCTGGAAGTTAAAATTCTTTATGTCTCAGGGGGTTAATTGGATATAAAGGTTCATAGGTGTGTACTAGGCTAAAGGCCCTGGAGCCTTTTATAAGCCTAGCCCATAGGATTACCCTGGCATCATGCCACCTGACCTTAGTTCCAAGAGCCTCTGTCGAGTAGAGCCACTGGAGTGATCCCTGGGGTGAATTTTCTGTTTCCCATCCACTCATCAAGATTTCTCTTGAAGAGGGCCAGTGAGGTGCTCTGCTTGACATGTATGGGAAGCCTATTCCATAGCATGGGCAGTCTCTGGGTTATGAACCTGTCCTTCCAGCTTGTTCTGTTGATTGTGATAATGAGGTTGAGGTCTCTGGAGCATGTAGTGTAGAGGGATTGGGATTTCTTTAGATGTAGCATTTCTAACAGAGCTGGGTCAGACATAGCTTTGTAAGTCAAGTAGAGATCACCTCTAAGTAGGCTATATGAGCCAGAAAATAGTTGGTGGTTTTTGAGTCTGTCCATATAGGACAAGTGTTTAAGGCCTTGGATCTTCTTTGTGATGTACTTTTGTGGGCTCTCCAGTTGTTGCAGGTGTCTATTGAGGTACATGCCAAATGGGGCATTGTACTTGATGATTGGCCTAATGAGGGAAGAGTAGAGAGAGGCAATGACTTCTTTCTTCCTGGATGCAAAACCCTTAGTAATGAGATGTGCCACATAGGAGGACTTTATGACCACAGTGGCAATGTGGTGGTCAAAAGAGAGGTTGCTGTCAAGCTGTGTTCCCAGATCTCTTATGATGCCTTCTGTGTTCAGTGGACTACCATCAGTGTGGTAATTCATGGGAACCAGGTTTTTCCCAAAGGGAATGATGACACATTTTTTGGCACTGAGCTTAAGGCTATGGTTCTGACACCAATCTTTGGTCTCAGTGAGGCGTTTCTGTAGGATGTCAACATCACATGGGGAGTTAATTATGGCTCCCAACTTGCAATCGTCTGTGAACTTTGTCAGCCAGAGTCCATTTGTGTTGGCCTGGACTTTAGAGAAGTAGATACTGAATAGGAGTGGATGCAGGACTGACCCTTGTGGGACTCCACTCATGACTGGTTGGCAGTCTGTCTTGGAGTCAGCTACTTTCACACTGTTGGTGCTATCTGTAAGCCAGTTTACAACCCACCTAGTGATATAGGGGTTGATGCCAGGCTTAGTGAGTTTTTCTATGATTTCTGAGTGGGAATGGTATCAAATGCCTTGGCCACATCAAGGTAGGCTGTATGAACCACCTTGTCTTCATCCACAGCTCTGTTGACTGACTCAAAGAAGTCAACCAGGTTGAGCAGGCATGATCTACCCTTCACAAAACCAAACTGTGTGGATCCAGAGTTTGTAGATTCCCTATATCATCATATATTATTATATATTATATAGTTCATAGGTTCATAGGTTCATACTAGGCTATCTGCCCAAGGGCATTTATAAGCCTAGCCCATAGTTATTTGGCTTTCGCCACCCCTTTAGTTTGAATAAAACTATGCCTATTATTTTGCTGTGCCTCTGTCAAGCAGCGACACTGAAGTAATCCCTGGGGTATATCTGCGATCCCCCATCCATTGGTCAAGATTCCTCTTGAACAAGGCCAGCGAGGTGCTCTGCCTCACATGTACCGGGATTTTGTTCCACAGCATAGGGAGTCTCTGGGTGATGAATCTGTCCCTCCAGCACGTTCTATTAATAACCGTGTCAAGGTTTAAGTCTCCGCCCTTGTGGTTCTGAGGGATCTAGATTTTTGAGGTGAAGCATATTCATCAAATCAGGGTTTGACATGGCCTTATATGTCAGGCACAGGTCACCTCTGAGCAAGCGGTATGAGACTGAATAGAGCTGGAGTTCTTTCAGTCGGGCAGCATAAGACATATTTTTGAGACCCTTTATCCTTTTGGTGAGGAACTTTTGGGGCCTTTCCAGCTGCAGCAGGTGTCGGGTCAGATACATTCGAATGGGGCATTGTACTCAATCATAGGTCTAATGAGTGATGAGTACAGGGGACGATGACCTCCCTTGATCTAGATGTGAATCCCTTCATGATCAGGTGGGCAATGTAGAAGGTTTTCCTAACTACTTTAGCAACATGAGTGTCAAGCGAAGGCTACTGTCAACCTGGGTCCCCAGATCCCTGATGACTTCTTCTGTGCTCAGTGGATTGCCACCTATATGGTAGCTAGGGGTAACCTTGTTTTTCCCGAAGGGTATGACTATGCATTTCTTGGCATTTAACTTTAGGCCATGGCTCTGGCACCAGTTATCCGTTTCTGTGAGGCCCTTCTGAAGGATATCTGTGTCAGATGTGTTTTCGACTATGGCGCCCAGTTTGCAGTCATCTGCAAACTTTGTCAGCCATAACCCTCCTGTGTTTGCTTGTACTTCAGAAAAGTAGATGCCGAACAAGAGTGGACCCAGGACTGAGCCCTGTGGGACACCACTTGTGACAGGCTATGAGTCTGACATGGCTCCAGCAACTCTAACCCTGTGGGTTCTGTCACTTAGCCAGTTTGCAACCCATCTTGTGATGTATGTGTTTACATTCAAGCTGATGAGTTTTTCGATGATACCTGAGTGGGGTATTGTGTCAAAGGCCTTTGCCAGGTCAAGGTAGGCTGTATGGACTGCCTTTCCCTCATCAATGGCCTTGGTGACTGTCTCGAAAAAGTCAACCAAGTTTAAAAGGCATGATCTGCCTTTGACAAAGCCAAACTGGGTTGGATCCAAAGTCTGCAAGTTCCCTATGTCTTTATTTATGAGTTCCATTATGATCCTCTCCATGGCTTTGCAGGTAAGGCTTGTCAAGCTAATGGGATGGTAATTTCCAGGGTCGGTGGAGGCACCGCCCTTGTGAAGTGGGACCACAGTCGCCGTGCGCCACTCCTTGGGTACGTATCCTGAGGTGAGGCTAAGATTAAACAGCTGTCCTAACTGCGGGTTTAATTCCTCATTGAGTTCGTGGAGCACACAGCCGGGGACACCATCCGGTCCCATGGATGCTGTGTTTTTTGCTTTGGAGAGAGCAGTTCTCACCTGGGCGTTGGAGATGTTTGGGGGCTACAATCCTCTGGTATAGATATCTCTCCTTTTGGGGAGTTTGCACTGAACCTGTCAGCCAGTATGTTGGCAATGTGTATAGGTTCAGTAATCTTCACATCATTTTGAACTAATTCTGAGCATATCTGGGAGTTTCCTCCTAGGTTTCTAACATAGCTAAAGAAGGCCTTATGATTGTCTTTGAGTCCTTGGCGGTTTTTCTCAAAATTTGCCTTGGATGATTTTATGAGAGCTCTTAGTTTTTTACTTACAATGATCAAAGGTGTCTTACCTTTCAAGGATTTTGCTCTATCTTGTAGTAGCTTCCTCCTTTTGTTGTAGAGCTTGTTTATGGCTGGGGTCCACCAGACTGGACGCTTGCCTTTGGTACAAAGAGTCTTAGTTTTGTTTGGGATTGCCTGATCCATGCAGTCCTGCAGGTGCTGGTAGAAGGCATTTGTAAGTGATTCAGCGGTTTGAGTAATGTTTACCACTGGCTCAGGGGCCTTAAAGGAGACCACACTAGTTTTAGAAGTGTGAAGTCGGCTTTTGAGAAGTTTTTCACTGTGGTCTTTTTATTTCAGGTGGGGCGGGATGAGGACCTCCAGCGAGATTAGTTTATGATCTGATCTCACCAGTGAGGGGTATACTTCCAGTGTTGAACATTGTGATCCCATGTTCGTGATGATGAGATCAAGTATGTTTTCTCCTCTTGTGGGGATGGTGACTAGTTGTTCCATGGCATTTGAGTTTATGAACTCCAGGAACCTTTGGGCTAGAGTGTTTGGGCTTGAGTAGTGTTCCCAGTCTATATTAGGGTAGTTGAAGTCACCTAGTATGATGGTGTTCGGAGATACATTTATCCCCTCCAGTGTTTTCAGGAAGGCCATGTGAGGTTCCTGAGTTTGAGAGGGTGGCCTGTAACATGCTACAAATTGCAGAGCAGTCTTGCCTATGGTTAATTGCACCTGGATGGTCTCCGATGCATCGTGCGTTGCCACCAACCTTGAGGTGTGGGTGTCCTTTATGAATATGGACAACCCCCCTCCTTTCTTGGTGTTGTCCGGATTTTGGGGCCGGAACGCATGATATGAGGTGAAACCTGATAGTGCTGGGGAGCTCTCAGGAGCCTTGAACCAGGTTTCTGTCACAGCACAGACATCGATGTTCTCCATACTGAGAAGGGCCTCGAGTGCGTGCATCTTGAGATTGAGACTTCTGGCATTGAGCAGCATTACCCTTAGTTTTTTTACTTTTTTGTGTTCTAGGGTGGTAGGTTTAGAATTTGAGCCTTGCCTAAAAAAGGCACTATGGGGGTGGCAAGAGCCTTTGCCAATATCCGGAAGCCTAGGGGTGACAGGTGCAAGCCATCCCTTGCGAAGCAGCATGGCTTGTCCAGCATGTCATCCCAGGCAGACAGACATTGGATCCCCTTTGAATGACACCAGAATTTAAGCCAATTATTAAAGCTGATCATCTTATCACTGTATTGTGGCATCATTCTAGGTGAAGGTAGGATACTGCTCAAGGTCAGGGTCATACCTGCCTGGGCTACATAATCAGAGAGCTCCTCAATGTCTCTTTTCATGTAGTCCAAGGAGGTACGTCTCAGGTCGTTGACACCAGCGTGGACAATGACTGAGTCATACTTGTACCTGCTGTTGAGAGACCTGAGTGCTTGTGTTATGTGGCGGATTCTAGCGCCCGACAGGCAGCTTACTGTGACCTTCTCCTTACTTAGTCTGGTGAGCGGACGTCAGTGTGTCTGACTATGGAGTCACCTATGACAAGTATGTTTGGTGTTGTATTTGGCCTTAAGGGCAGTGACTGCTTTGCACACTGATTTTGTTGTTTATGTGTTGTTTGTGTGGTGTATTGAGTTTGCAGTTGCTTGGGTGTCTGCTTTGGAGGCCTCTGCTGTTTAGGTAAATTTTACTCAGAGCCTCCAGTATGTCTTAGTGTGTTTATGTGTTTGATTCAGTGGTGTGGTTGAGTTATGTGAGACTGGTATTGTGGTGTGTGTAGTTGCCTTCTCCTCCTGCCTGGTCTTGCCAGTCCTGAGTTGAGAGAGCTCAGCCTCCAGTCTGGCTAAATAGCTGCATCTCTTACAAGTGTTAGTGTTACATGGGAGGAGGAGAGGGTTGTCCGTGTACATGAGGCAATTGTAACATTGTCTCAGAATTCCCAGATTCACCAACTGGGCAGGAGAGGATGCCAGCATCTGACCCTTCGACATGCTAGAAAGAATTATGAGTTGGTATGAGACAGAAAAGTAGTGGGCTTAGCAGGGAAGTGGGCACTCCTGGGGGGTTTTGCTAGTGAGAGATTTGTATAATAGGAGTGCTTGACCTGCAAAGAGAATGCTTATAAGACAAGGGATATGCTTATAAGACAAGTGCTGAGCTTTTTGAGAAGAAAAAGCTATTTGGAACAAGTGCTGCACTTTTTAGTGTAGGTGTAAACTGTTTAGGTTCCTAACAGAGCAGTTCTAAGGGAAAAATTGAAGAACAGACTTTCTGGAGCCAGAAAGACTTTAACCTTGTTTAACCGGCACTGCCCGATGCTGCTCTAGTGGCAACTCTGCTTCATCGGCTAAAGCACGTTAAAGCGTGCTTGATAGCAGGGGCTGGAAAGAAGCCGGAATAGACCCAAAAGGGAAAATAAAACTACAGTTTCAAGTCAGTAACCACCTCTACGGGGCGGGAAGCTGCTCAATGTTAGTCACTGCCCCTGGTGTACAGAGGGACCCTCCCTCAGCCCCAGCAAAATGGCCTCACAGAAACTTTCAAACAGTTCAGGAACAGCAAGCCTGTAACTGAACCTTTTTAACTCTCAGAAAAGTGGGAAAAAAGCAAGATTTATTTTTTTGTTTTTGTTTTTTACAGAGATAGCAGAGGTTCACAAGTAATATCAAGTTATAACAGTGCAGTAAATGACCCCACACAAGAGTGCTAGGTCAAGGACAGAAAATATGCAAGTTTTAAGAAAAAATGATTTAAAATTAAGTGCAAACAGGAAATTCAGCAAACAGCTTTTGGTTGTGCTCTAAATACAGCTACTAATACAGAAATCAAGTTTAACAAGCCAGAAAATGCTCAAGCTAGGCAGCTATGCAGAAAAACTTAGCAAATAAACAGAGAAAAAATACTTAAAATCTCAAAAGTGGCTCCTTCTTCTCTCAGCGTTTTCCTCTTGGAGGGTGCTTCACCAACAGCCAACAAGCCTGAAAAGACACCCAAACCACGAGGCAACTAGGTTTTAAGAGAGGAAGATGAAGGAGTTATGGAAATGACCCCTAGTGGCCCATAAAACTACAGTTTCAAGTCAGTAACCACCTCTACGGGGGCAGGAAAGCTGCTCAATGTTAGTCACTGCCACTGATCAACAGAGAGACCCTCCTTCAGCCCAAGCAAAATGGCCTCACAGAAACTTTCAAACAGTTCAGGAACAGCAAGCCTGTAACTGAACTTTTTTAACTCTCAAAAAAGTGGGAAAAAAGCAAGATTTTTTTATGTTTTTGTTTTTTACAGAGATAGCAGAGGTTCACAAGTAATATCAAGTTATAACAGTGCAGTAAGTGACCCCACACAAGAGTGCTAGGTCAAGGACAGAAAATATGCAAGTTTTAAGAAAAAAAACGATTCAAAATTAAGTGCAAACAGGAAATTCAGCAAACAGCTTTTGGTTGTGCTCTAAATACAGCTACTAATACAGAAATCAAGTTTAACAAGCCAGAAAATGCTCAAGCTTGGCAGCTATGCAGAAAAACTTAGCAAATAAACAGAGAAAAAATACTTAAAATCTCAAAAGTGGCTCCCTTCTTCTCTCAGCGTTTTTTCCTCTTGGAGGGTGCTTCACCAACAGCCAACAAGCCTGAAAAGATGCCCAAACCATGAGGCAACTAGGTTTTAAGAGAGGAAGATGAAGGAGTTATGGAAATGACCCCTAGTGGCCAATAAAACTACAGTTTCAAGTCAGTAACCACCTCTACGGGGGGCAGGAAAGCTGCTCAATGTTAGTCACTGCCACTGATCAACAGATCAGCCAAAGCAAAAATGGCCTCACAGAAGCCTGTAACTGAACTTTTTTAACTCTCAGAAAAGTGGGAAAAAAGCAAGATTTTTTTTTTTGTTTTTTACAGAGATAGCAGAGGTTCACAAGTAATATCAAGTTATAACAGTGCAGTAAATGACCCCACACAAGAGTGCTAGGTCAAGGACAGAAAATATGCAAGTTTTAAGAAAAAAAGATTTAAAATTAAGTGCAAACAGGAAATTCAGCAAACAGCTTTTGGTTGTGCTCTAAATACAGCTACTAATACAGAAATCAAGTTTAACAAGCCAGAAAATGCTCAAGCTAGGCAGCTATGCAGAAAAACTTAGCAAATAAACAAAGAAAAAATACTTTACTTGGAGGGTGCTTCACCAACAGCCAACAAGCCTGAAAAGTTTATATATATATATATATATATATATATATATATATATATATATATATGAATTCTTGGGATTAATTTCATAATTTTATACTAGGGAAAACGTATCTATGGATGATAAGATTTTATTTAAATCTGTATTGGAATATTGAAAGTAGATACTGAGATTGTCTGCAAAAGTTATTTTGGTTTTAGATACTGAAATAAGGTGATGGTATGTTCTCTGAGTGATTTGTAGTAATAATACTTCTATTTAGAAATTAAGCAGGTTTGGTGAGTGTGGGCATCCCTGTCTGGTGCCGTTGACAATTTGTATTGGGTTAGATGTGTTCTTATTATAAAGAGTTATAATTGCTTTACTATATAACATTTTGATCATTTGATCATTTTTATCTATTCTTTTGGGAATCCAAATTGAAAAAGTACAAAGAGGAGGAATTTTTGATTGACTCTGTCAAAGGCTTTTGCTGCATCCACTAATAAAGTGTATTTTGGGGATTTGTCCCTGGCACATAGGTGGGATAGGGCATCAATGGTTAATGTATTGTCCCATACTTGTCTCTAACTCATAAAAACTAGCTGGTCAGGTGCAATTATAACTGGATCTACTTTCTGTATCCTGTGCACTAAAATTGTTGAAAATATCTTCAAATCTATATTTATCAGAGCTATGGATCTGTAGTTGTTCGGATTTGCGGAGTCTGTAATTGGTTTTGGAATAAGTATGGTTTTGGAATTGTTCAAATAAAGGTCCAATACCCCATCTTTTATTATATAGTTGTATAATTTTAAACGTACTGGTGTTAATTGTTGCTTAAAATGTTTAAAGAATTCTGCCATGTACCTATCAGGATCAGGAGCTTTCCCAGGTTTTAACTTCTCAATAACCTTATTTACTTCCTCTTCTGTTAATGGACTTTCGAGACTATTAGATTGAGAGTCATTGATCTGAGGGAATTCTAAGTTATCCACAAAGATTTGGAAAAGGTTGTCATTAATATGATCTTGTGGACCATAGATGGTTTGGAATATTTCTTCAAAAACCCCTATTTTTTTCATTATCTGAGTTATAAATTTTGTCTTTATATTTTATTTCTTGTATTTTACATGTGAGGTTCCTTACATTGCAAGTCTCGCTAGCATTTTGGAAGGGGTCTAAGCCCACTCCACATATCTGTATAGCATTCTTAGTTCTGTAAATGCATATTGTTGCATTAAGATCTCATTTAATTGTTTTGTAGAGTTGCCATTTGTTTCTCAAAAGTAGGAGTGTGATTTCTTTGTAGTTCTAGTTCGATTTGTCTTACCTTACCTTCTATGTTACTTATATTTTCCCGTTTTTGCTTTTTGTAAAATTATGCTTTTTCGATGAGGGCACCCCTAGCCATGGCTTTAAAGGCTGCTCATTGAATATCCAGATGAATATCATTGTTTGCAAGGTTTTCATTTAATTGAATAAGAGAGTTTATAATCTCTTGTTCCACTTCTTTCATTTTCAGCAGGTTTGAGTTTAAAGTCCAGTTTGAGGTATTGTGAGTAGTAAATCCAGTTTTATTTTGTGTTATTGTTAAATTTATTTTTGAGTGATCTGATATTGATCTAGGTTTTGAGTTATACTGTACTTCACAAACAGCAAAGCTTTGAGAAATTAGAAATATGTCAATTCTAGACCAGGTCTTGTGGTATGCGGAGAAATATGTGTATCTGCTACCTAGACTGTCTCTGTGGTTAAATTCAAAGGGATGTATTAGGTTGAAATCTTCAATTAGCTCTGCTAGAAAGGTTGTGGCTTGGGGAGATCGAGTATAATTTTTATTTGAGCTATCCTTGGATGGATTTATTGTTGTGTTCCAATCTCTACCAATTATAATCAGATGGTCTGAGTGCTTTAATAATAAGTTATATATTTCAATTAAAAAATCAAGCTGATAGTTGCAAGGACTATAGACATTACAAAGTAATAAAGGTTTTTTGTATGCTGGATGCAACCATGTGAAATAGCACCATCTCCTTTTTGTATCAATACTATGTTTAATGATGTTTCCATTAAAAGATTTCTTAACTATTATAGCTGTCCCTCTTGATGAGGTACTTTCCCCAGCTGCTATTATTTGCTGAATCCACTGAGTATTTTTTTTCTGTACCCTTGTCCCATTGTTCTATAGTCATATGAGTTTCCTGCAAAAAGCTTATATCTGACTTTGATTTGTATGTAAGGTGCATAACTAGCCTTTTCTTTTTAATGTCTTGTAAGCCATTTATATTCCATGAGGTTATGTTAATCATCTTAGTTGATTATTAATTTGAATAGTCCTGTAGCTGAATTAACTATGTGTGCTATGAGGGGAATATTTGGCAAAGCATTGTGAGTAGTGGTTAATGTGTGTTGAGAAATAATAGCATTGGAGGAGGAGGCGAAATAACACTCTTTCAGAAATTCCCTAGTGCCTAACCACTTACCACTGTTCTCTGAAAGAAAAGGGTTAATCCAGTAAACAAGTAATATATACATCATCCTAGAATTGAAACAATTAAAAATATATACAATTTTAACTATCATGCAGTAATTATTATGCATTCCAAAAAACATCACAACACTGCTAGGATAAATGCCACCCAGACAGCAACTAAGTTATGAATAATATAGATGTTGTTAACCCAATTAGACATTAGGGGTTATTTGTAGCTTGTAATGATCATATTTCAATATAATATACAACCTTGTAAATGGTTCCATGTGGCTAACTATTTTCTTTTATCTCAAGCCTTCTTTTGAGTGCTATAGATTTTAGGAATTAAAACATGTCTTAGTAGAACAATGGACTCTGTTACTATAAAGTGTATCATACAATATGGTATGAGCATATGTTATATGCTACCATTCTTATGATTCACCTATACAAGCAGAATAAATATAACTCCACTATATGCTTCATACAAAAATGCATCTAGTACACATATTATTACATGACCTTCTCTAGTACTCCGACTGCTTCTAGTCCAAGAGGAGAAAAAAAAACTATTGAATGAGCATAAAGTCAGTTTTATTCACAAGAGAGTGACAGCAAAGTCTGATATTGTAATGCTTCTTTTCTTCATGAACAATCTTATTCTGCAGAGATCACTTTAAACTTAGCTTCTTCCTTTCTATTCTTGTTTAAATCTTGCTTTCTTCCTTTCCATCATCCAGATGGTCATTTATTACATACAGATTCTTCTTCTATACCTGCCTTTAAATTCCTAATGCTAGTGATTTAAGGAAAGTTTGTAGTACCTGTGAGGTTTTGGAGCCAGAAATTGTACCATATCATTAAGTGTAGCTGTCTCTCGGTTATCAGCCTTGTAATACAACAACTTACTTCCTGAATGCCATTCTGGTTGAACTATTGGCTCTCTTAGTGTATTCATGTAGTTTTTTGCTTTTTTTTGGGACTTCTTGGCTGCCATAGACTTGATTTGGCTCTGACATCACTGCATGAGTAAATTAATGTGTGCAACATGAGGTCAAAGGTCACGGGCCATCTAACATGGCTTTGCTTCCTGGAAAAACGGCTTTAGAATGTTATAATGGAAATGAAAGCCTATGGAGACTTTTTCTTGCAATATAGAGGTAGAAAAACCTTCAGAAACTTCAAAATAATGAATAAAAATGCTAGCAACCCCTGTATATTGTCAGATTTAAGGTAGTTTACAGTTTAGATGGATTTTAAGTGCTGATAAATACAGTATAGATGTTACTTAAATTTTACTAGTTATTTTGGAGGGAACTCATGCCACGGTGGTACGGTGGTAACGTTGTTACCTCACAGCAAGAGGTTCTCGCATTCGATTCTCGGCTGGGCTTGGGAGCGCCTTCTGTGTGGAGTCTGCATGTCCTCCCCATGGTTGGGTAGCGTTCGAAAGACATGCGTGAGTAAATAGGCATGCCTGTGTTGAAGGTTGAACGTCGAGCTGGCACCTCGACGTGTCGTAAAAATCTACTGCCAATCATTTGCGGATCGGAGTTCCACTGTGGCGACCCCTTACTGGGAAAAGCCGAAAGACAAACAACAACATTTTGGAGGGAACTCATTGAGTGCTTTTAAGAAAGCTGAGTTTGCTTCATTTTTACATTTTGCTTGGTATGTGGACCCCTTGTATTGGAATTGTAAGGAAGCAGGATACTTCATTTGGAATTTTATTTAGTTTTTATTAAGTATGCACAGAAAGGTGATATAATTTGTCTTTGTTGCTTGATAGCTAAGGGTAAGTCTTGTGTAATTGTTATTTTATTACCTTTCCAAATGCTTTGCTTTTAGTTTTACCAGCTTGTATAATCATATTAGCATGAGTTGCATTATGGAATCTTTCTATTGTAATATTTTGTGCTGCAACATTGTTGTCCAAGAGTAGTTCAATGATTTCTTTAATTGCATAATGTAAAGAAGCTTGTTTATAGGTTTCAGGGATACCCCTGATGAGCACATTATTTCTTCATGATCTGGCTTCTAAGTCTGTGATTTTTTTCTTGTAATTCTGACACTTTTTTTTCTGTGGCATTAGTTCTTCTTTGGATTTCTTCTATTTTTAGTTACATTCTCTACTGCTTTATCTTCATTTTTCTGTAGTCTAGTTAGTATTTGATCTATATTACTTCTAAAAGCATTTAGTTTTGTAGAAAAGGAGTGTACTTCTTCTTGCAAGGCTGTTAGAGCTGCCTTGAGTTCTTCCATAAAGAGGGGTTGTACTGTTTTCATTTTGGCAGTCTGTTTTTGTAAGACTGTTTGCTGTTTAACAGTGTTTGTCTCTTTGTACAGACTTCTTTCTTCGGTGAGATTATTTGTGAAAGTCTTGTTTTTGATGGTTGAGCTTCCATTGAGTCCATGGTTCTATATTTATCAAAGGTTTTTATTTTTTCTATGTAGCTTCCTGTAGTTTATCGATGAGGCCTGAACTGCTTGCAGAAATTCCTCAATCAGCACATGTTGATCTTGCAGATAAGTATATACAATTCTGTATATCTTTACAAATCTGCTGAAAAGATGCTTTAGTATCTAGTATATTACAGTATTCTTTGTTTTTTGATGGATTAGCAGAAGTGCTGGAGCCCAGATTGGGTTAGATTGTAGACTTGTGTCAGGAGCTGACTGAGAAGTGTGCTTTCTAGCTGGCGGCCGTCTTGGAATCCATTACATGAAAAAATGTAACACCAAGAAACTTACAGAATTAGAATATAGTGCATATCAGGGTGCATTAATATACAGAAAAACTGGCAACAGACACAACAACTGATAATGGACCTTAGGAATGCAGTGACCACACAAGCATGCATGAAAACAACTGGCATTGTCAGTGAACAGTGGAGCATGTGGAGTAATAGAGCAGAAAGCATATGTGGGATTAACAGGTGGGGGCTCAACATTATAAGGCAAAAGAAACAAATAGGACAGGTAGCAGTCCTGTTAGATAGCCAACCAGACAGGGCACAGGTAACAAACAGGATATGTAGCAGTCTTTTTTGGGGGGATCCAGTCTTTCAGGGTGAAGGGGACAGGTTGTAGTCAAGTTAGGGTTTCAACCTGATAATTTCAGTGACCAGTCAGTACAGGATGTAGTTCTTTTGGGGAATACAGCCTTACAGGGCATGTGAGCATGGTCAGGCTCAGTCACTATTCTACTGTATAGGTGTTGTCTCACTGGGGCCATATACACATGGATAACATACCAAGCTGTTTGAGATTATGGGCCTAAAGTACATAAGGTACTGAGTGCCTTATCTACACATATCCAATGCACAGCAGGAATTAGTAATATGCCTACAGCAACCAACCCTATGTACTATGTTGGAGCATTTACACTCTATCAAGTTTCAATAAAGGTGTTGGAAACTGTACAGAGGCAAATAAGAGCTGGGATAGGCAGTCATTTCATGCAAACTCTCAACCATATGTGAAATCCAGATGTGTACATCAAATGGCAAGCAACCAAAAGAATGGTAATGATTGGAAAACATTCACCATACAGTACACATAGATGCTACAACAACCTCTGTGCATAAATGACATGTTTATATTTGAAAAGGGTAATACTGACAATGTGTTCTTGGACCAGATTTGTCAGCAAATATCGTAGGACATTAATGCAGTGTGTGGTGATAATAGAACAATAATATATGTGCATTGCAGGATTACCAAAATATTGTTGCATGCCAGAACCAACAGAGACAGGCTGGCCACAGTGGTTGGATCCCAAAAGGAGAGGTATCTCACAGAAATGGAGAAATTCCTGTTATCCTTCACCATTGAAAGTGAGAGAACCTGCATACCTAGTGATGGCTTTGATGTGGGAAATGGACTGCTGATGAGTTCCTGAGTACCTGCATGTGTCATTCCTGTAGGATGGTGACTTGCACCTGTGAATGGTTAACTCAGGCAAACAAATATGCATGTATGTCATGCAAGGACATCTGCACTACAGAACAACACTTTGCATCACAATATATGAATTTGCTCATATTGTGTTTATGTGAAGGGCATGCCATGGTCTTTGTACCACAGGTGATAGCAGTCACAGATATAATCCATATTTGCCAAAGATATGCCCCAGGACTTAATAAAATCCATGTAGGCACCATGTAGAGCCTACAAGGAATGTATATGTGTCCCTGGCCATGGTACCCCCTTGGCAGTGCACCATGCATATTAATGATGGTGCATTGCCGAGAAAGAGCCAAGGAATATGGTTATTGAATCATTGTAGGGAGAGGTGCAGTGCTAACCATGGCTTCAGAGGAGTATGAGACTCCCTGCAATGTATTTTGTTTTATTTTTATTTTAATTTTGCTTTCCTTTGTGCTATTTGTATGATTTTTTTTTAAAAGCATGTTTGTGTGGTGCAGAGTGGTGTGGAGCACAGCAATGCCAAGCTGCACTCACATATAAGATAGCAGACACCTGTCAGACATCTAAAAATAGAAACCAGATGTAATTATTTATTTAAAGGTGTATTTAAGCATGTCTAAGGGTGTTTGCATGGTGCGGCGCATTGCTCAGCTTTGCTTATAGGTAGCTCAGTGGTATATGTGAAGGTATCGCAGCTTTCTTAATATCCTCATAGCTAAATGGGTAGAGCTATGGCTTCATGTGCAGTAGGTCCAAGGTTTCAATACATGGAAGGGAAAAAATGTATTTAATTTTGATATATGTATTATGCGTTTTTGTTATAAAAGATGGCCCTGCTGCCCTCTTCTAAGCTCTGCTCTACTATGCTTAGACCTACTAAGCAAAGCATAAACATGGTAATGGCTGCCAATATTTCAGCATTGCTTGGCTCTGCTTGACTAGTTTGTGTGCTGCTAAGCTCCACTAAGACTATGGTTCTGTGAGTTTTCTCACTTCTCAGCTGAGCTGCACTTGTTTGCGCAGTGCTAAGTGACACTGTGCTTTTTTGAATGTTGTCCAATGATGTGTAAGGTTAGGAAAACAGGCTATATTAAGCCCAATAGGTGGGAATACAGTAGAATCCCTTGGAGTTCTATCACTGATAGTATACAATCGCTGGCGGTGGTGAAGGAGAGCGCTTTCAGCTGCAGTGTTGGGGAATTCTGGTGTCCAGGGTCATGGTTAGGCTCCTTGTACAAAATCATAGAGACAGGCTGCTGCAGGGTGGTTTGCCTGGCTTGGAGTGTAAGGCAGGGGTCTGGGACCGGCTGGCCCAAGAACTCAACAGTATCACTGGTAAGCCCCACACAGGTGAGCAGTATCGCTATTGCAATGATGACCTGAAAACATAGAAGGGGGGACTCTTGGACACCTAGGTCCAAGAAGCAAGGGCAGGGAATGCCCCATAAGTATGTAAGTACTTTTTTTCTCAGTTTTACCAATATGTAGTCTGAATGTCTGAAAAACTGGTATGCATAATCATGTGCTTCTCTCCCAACAACTACAGCTGAGAGGGGTTGCAGTGTCAAGTTACATGCTGGCCACTTGGCCAGGTTGCACTGTGAGTGTGGTGAATATGGATGTATTATGCTAACTGTAGTGGAATAAGAGAGAGAGAATAAACCATTAACTGCAAAAAAAAAGTATATACAGTAAAGTTTGTAGTGCAATAAGTGTGTAATTAGAGCTGTATTGCAATAAATGAATAATGCCACCTGCACTGCAATAAAAACAGAAAACAATACCAATGGCTGCATTAAAATATATTCAGTGAAGTTTGTAGTACAAGAAATATGGAATTATAGCTGTAGTGAAATAAATGAAAAATGCCAAATGTAGTCCAATAAAAACTTGAAACAATGCCAATAACTGCAATAAAGTATATACAATAAAGTCTGCACTGCAATAAATGTGGAATTAGAGCTGTACTGCAATAAATGAATAATGCCAACTGTACTGCAATAAAAACATGAAATAATATCAATAACTGCATTAAAGTATATACAATAATGTTTGTAATGCAATAAATGTGGAATTAGAGCTGAATTGCAATGCAATGCAAAATAATGCCAACTGTAGTGCAATAAAAACATGAAACAATACCAATAACACATAAGAAAGTGGTGTACATCATGTTTGTGTTGTCGTAATCATTGCAGTAGAGCTGTATGCAATGAGGCTGTAAGGTAAGGAGCTGCAGTCAAGTATAACACTGTAATAGCTGTAGAATGGAAATCTAATGACTGCAAATTGTATTGGCTAACTCTTATATACACTGTTCAAGGCTGTCTCTAGGCCAATATTGGTCACATAATGCTCTGCTGTCCACATAGCTCAGGTAATAAAGATATATGGGTGAGGTAGACTACTGCATGAGCTGATATTGTTTGACTTCACAAATACGATACTGAAATGTAGCTTACCTACTAAGTGTGTTATGCTTGTATTTCATGCATGTGCGTTCTACTGTCACTGCACTCTAGCATAACACTGTAGTAGTACTACCAGGTCATATTATGGCCTAGGTAAGCTCTAGGCAAATATCAGTCAGTTGGTAATCAGCAGTGACTCAGTAGCTCAGTATGTTAAATCTTCTGTGTACAGTTCATTTTACCACACACAGTACATGTTTCGAATCCAGTGGTATGTACCAGTAAGTATTACACTAGCAGTCATGTAATGCTCACAAATTCTCCCTCCAGAGGAACTACAGGTAGCCCATATTATCAGTAGATAATTCTGTGTTTATATGTCACAGACTGTTAAAATTGTTAGCAAGAATGTGTTCATCAGCAATGTTCAGTCAGAAATAAAATGTGTAATCCCAGATGGCTGTATGCCTGGAGTGTCTGTTTTAAGTTGCTGCAGTCAATTGATGCATCCGATGCAGATGTCCCCTGTAGTCACTGCTATTGGGTTCTATTCCCATGCCTGCCGACCAAGGCGTAACAGCTGTTTAGTGTCTGTACTGTACACATACATATCTCTAAAGTGTCACATTATGTAATTATTAGTGAGTAATCCATCTGTCACAGGATTAACATGGAAATGATTATCTAGATTGCAAAGTATCACCAAATCAGGCCACAGAACACCTTGGTAGTTATATAGGTCCAACTGATGTGCAAGTGTTCTGTGTAGTTGTGTACCTGCAGTTGTTACTGCTTGGCTCATTGTGTCTCATGCAAATAGCCTGAGTGGTATGCACATGCTAGATCAGCTATAGGAGACTTGTAGCCACTACACATAAACAAAATACAGACCCAGAGAGCAGATAGTAGTACTGTTGTCAAAGAACTAACAGGTAATGTTACCAATGGACTGTTATTCTCTCTCTCCCCACCCCTAATCTTAATTTATTTCTTATTGTTATTCATTGGTTATGGTTTACTATTAACATATGTTGTTACATTAACTGTATTTTGGGACGTGTTTTATTATTGTTTTGTTTTTATAATGGTTGCATATTAACATATATTGTTAAATTACCTATTTTGATGGTGTTATGCTGTAACTGTTACTGGCATGCTGTTAACATACTGACTGTTCTGTAATTTATTGTTGTGTTTCACATAATATGCATTGATATATAATTGGGTTATTTCCAATATTTTGCCATGCTGTTATTACCAACAATGATTTGTTCAAAACTAACCTATACGTTTGCTATATCTCCATTACTAAAGCATGTCAGTGTAGGCCGATTCTGGGTGATCCACCTACCTTTGGCACTGGGCCCTAGCACGTCTGGGACCCAGACTGGTGGTGCCCCTCCTCTACCCCTGCTCCACCTGCAGCATCAGGTTATACCACCTCAGTGGATGGGGCCTGACCTCCCTCTAGGACCAGTAGCAGTGGGGACATTGTCAGCCAGGCTGAATTGCCAGTCATGGTGTACAGGACTGTTCTGCAGAGCTATGGATTGAGGGAATGCTGGCCAACCTGGTGGGGCAGCTTCATCCTGGCACCCAGCCTTCAACACAGCCACCCTTGGGGCAGTGAAGGAGCAGTGTCAACATTGCCATGGGTAAGTCCCATCTCCAACAATCCACTCTCACATTAATAAAAAAAAAATGGGCACCTGTCCCCAAAAAAATATTGTCCCATACATAGCTCTCTATTTTGCACACATGTCCACTGGACACAAGTAATTTGGTCTAATTCACTTGACAACCCAGTTATGTTGTCCTCACCCCTCTCTCTGAGGTTTGTGAGATCAAATTCATCTATGAAATCTGTCAAAGTACACAGCTGTTGCTGTACAAGAAATGGATAGATATGGTTCTTTCCTACACTCTTCCTGCACATCCCTACCTGCCTTTCACTATGTTTTCACCCTGTTTGCCCCCATTTCACCACTTTCCTATCTCCCATTTTTTCTTTTCTTTTCTTTATATTTGTTTAGCACAAAGCTGTGCAGCATGTCACATTGAGCAGCTTTGCTTAGCTCAGCTAAATAGAGGTCTAATGAGTATATGTGTTTATGACATTGTAAGTTACATGTACAAAATAAACACCTCAGCCATGTTTCAAACCCAAGCCCATCATACCTGCAGCACACTGCATTAACCTGCCATGCCACACAGATCTTAATGAAAACAGGTGTTTGCATCAAAACATAGTGATTGTCACTTCCAGTCTTTAGGTGTGTCCCAGTGGAGCTGCGAGCCATGGCACACCGTACAAACTGGAATTAATAATTAAAGGGAATATGGGAGTGTTCCTTGGACTCTGGTGCAATAATATGCCACTGGGCAGCCAAAGACATAAAAATGGATGTAAGTGAGAACAGTGATTGCAGGTAAAAGTGCCCTTGTATCAGCAACATGTAGAAAGACACCTGCTGAATCAGCAATGGCAAAGAACATGTTCAATTTGGACCCTGGTGCAAAAATACATCCATAAAAAGCCATGCACATACTGATGGATGCAGACAATGTGTAACATAGCCTGTATGCCTGCACATATACCTTGTAAATACACCTGCTGTAGCAGTGAATTAGGAGCTCAGTCTGTTAAATGCCTTGCATGCAGTACATTTTGCCACATACAGTCACAGGTTCAAATACAGTCTTGTGTTGCTGTGCAATTACATTATTGGAAGGCAGCAATTAATGACTGAGTCATGCAATCTTTATCCACACAGGTTACTGTGAATTAATGAACTACTTTCCAGTTTTGCAAGACAAAGGTCTGCAGGTGGGGGCACACTGCACATATCCGTATAGCATAACTATATATCACCTACTACTCTGTTATTGGCACTGTTGCATAACAGATGTACCTTAATCACATACCTTGATTGGCCTGAAAAGGGTACCCTTACCCTGGCTCTGCCATAATGACAGGGCTAACACAGCTGCCACAATTACATGTACAACTTGTTGTCCTCCAGCTGCAGCTTGTAGCACACACATCTGTATATATAAAGGTAACTACTACACACCTACCATACCTCTCAACACTCTAGCACAAGGGATCCAGACACAGACATATTTAATTGGGGGGACAAAGGTCCAGAGATTGGGACATGTCTTACAGTTTGCTCCTACATTGATAGTAAGTTGATGCAATAACTTCTATTGCATTAGCATGCATATTCAGAGGGGTATTAAGTCTGACACTCAAATGTGTGTCTTCCATTACTGACTTCAACTCACAATGTTTGCCAGTGAATTGCCATATGACCACAATGTCATGGGACACTGACTACACATATGAGGTGAAACTGTGGACATTCTGCATAAATCTCTACAGTTGACAGTTATGGTACTTACCATCTGTGATGCTGTAGTCTTCACACCTCAGTAATGTCCATCTTAACAGTTAAGTAAGGAGCCCAGGTCTATATGAAGGCCTTATATAGTGCACTTTGGTGGCATGTCATTGGCTAATGATAGTGCAATTCAGCTGTTTTGGCCGCAATTCCTATATCACAGCCACAGATTGGTGCAGAGGCAATTACTTGCTAATGAGCAGTACCTTAAAATGGCAAGCAGCTGGTTTTGGGAAACAAGTCAGCATGAGTCGTACCTCAAAGAGAGAGTGTATTTTCAAAAAGATTACCAGAAGCAAAATTCAACAAAGGACTACTCTTTCAACCAGGTATGTAATAGATTTCTCCATATAACAGGATGCAGATGGGTGGATGGAGGTATAGGGAATAGGAATCACAGCAGTAAGCCTGTCTTAGATCTATGGTAATGGCATGTCATTGATACTCACCTGTCCTACACCTACAGGCATGCCTCTCAAATCTCCTTGATTTCCACTCACATCTTAGCTCTGTCCCCCTTATTCCCTCCTACAATAGTCAGCTGTTTTAGGGAAGGTAGTGAAGTGCATGTAAAAAATAGTGACAATAAGTAAAGGTGTATAGTCCCATAATGTCAGGTGGTGTACACCAATACACCTCCCCTCATTCTGTCATTGTCTCACATAAAAAGTTCTAACATTTTGAAAGTGTCCCTGATTGGTCCTGATGTACTCTGGCTAAATCCATGATCCTGTTTACATTGTTGCTTGTCTTGTTGAGAGCTACGCCTAACATAGCTGTCAACCTGCTACAGCAATATATCTGAACAAAGCCATAATTAATGGAGGGTCAGAGGCCCAAAATTAGAGACGCTGTAACTATTTCTCATACAAAGTAAGAAAGTGCATAGAATAACAGATATTACAGTAGCATAATTGTGTTGTGAAGGGTATGATGTCTTAAACTCAGATGTCTGCCTTTATTTTCTGACATCAGCCATCAAAGATTGGCCAGACTTTTGTCAGAAATACACAATGATATGTGAAAATGACCAACACTATGAGGCAAACATCTTAACATTCTGCAAGCATCTGTATAGTTGAGAGGTATGATGCCTACAGGGAACATATACTACAGCAGGTTTGGATTGTTTTCTGTCATTGTGGCACACTGGTGTTGCTGGACTGTCCCCATATAGTGGTTGTAATAGCACACTGCAATTTTTCTGACAGTGGCTGTATGACATATTAGTGGTTCTTTGCCAGTAGGGGCACACCACAGTACACTGCAGTGCTAGGTGTAGGAACAAACAGCAGGATCTGTCATAGCACACAGTTAAATACCCCAGTATTGCTACTATATTGGTGATATCCACACACTTAGTGTGTTGCCAGACTGTGGGGTATGACATGTGAGGGAGCAGTGGATAGTGCAGGCCATTATGGGTGTGCTGGAATTGTACATAGTGGATGTCCAAATATCTGGTCCTGTAATGTGTTTCCATTTTGTTGTCTTTCAGGAACAATGTACCACAGAATATATGCCCCTTTCTCAGATGTGGAGAATGACATAATAGTGGATGGACTGAGACAGCACCATCAGATATTGTTATCCAGGGGGAGGCATAATTGGGAACAGCAGGCAGCATTGTGGGCAGACCTTGTGTGGGGTATCAATCAGATTGGCCAATAGGACAGGACTTATGAGCAGGTCTGACACTGGGCCACAGACATGCTGAATGCTACATGACGGAGGGCAGCTGATGTTGCCAGGTATCATGCTGCCACCGGTGGAGGGCCTGTGACAGAACAACCACTGTCTGCCACAGAGGAATTCCTAGTGAAGCTAGGAACACATGGTAGCTCCCAGGCATCCATCACACCATACATCGTGGAGGTGGGTGCCACAGTGTCCACAGCAGAGGAGTGTCCAAGTAAGCATAATGTGTTCGCCACTGTAATACAGTCTCATTCATTGTGGCAGGCTGTATGTATTTATACATGTGTGTCAGGTCTATCTGTATTGGGGGTGTTGGGGTTTACCCTCAGTTGTGCATACATACTCAGAATGTCGGCAATGCAGCCAGTATCACAGTAGCTACTGTACATGTGGGTATACAGTATGCGTATATTACCTTGTAGTGCTGCAACATTTGGTGGTGCTGACAATACCTCTCCATCACCTTTTTATAGGTTTGTCAGGTGTGGCCCAAGTCCGTGGTCCTGTACCTGGTAAGTGTGATACTGTTTTTTACGGATCATATATACCCTATGAAAGGTAAGGTCTGCCATATTGCCTTATGTACCAATATTGTGTTTATCCAGAATAGTATATTTGTATGTTCCATTTTGGAACAGTCAGCTATGATTCATAGACTGAGTACTCATGGTGTATATTTGAATGACCATTGACACATTTATACATATAGTTATGAGCAGCTACACAGCCTGGTATACATGAGGCAATTACTCCAAGACAAAAGGGAGATGGTACATACCTGAGGCAGTGACACTAGTACTGGCATATCATTCTCAAGATAGGTATACTGGGTTTTATGTGTAGTTCTATCATGTATAGTGTGATATTACATACCTTACAGGCAGATTGTACTGGCAACTTTGGATGTGGCTGAAGTGCATGTTATAAAGGGATTGACCTGTCTGTGTATGTTGTGAGGTTGTCTGTTGTGCATGGGAGCAGAGATGAGAAGATGTGAGACTGGGAATGCAGTTGTTGATCCTCATTTATATGAGTCTGTGTGGATTACCATACATAAAAGTGCTGGTAGTAATGTTCTTATTTTGTCTTCGTTTTCACAGATGACTGCAGGGGGGGGGGGTGGAGTCTGTCCTCCTTACAACCTGATGTCAGTGTCTCATAAAACTCTGATGATGATGGTGGCCATAGTGAGGCACAGGTGGGGTTGTTGGGGGCTGAATCTGTCCCAGAAGTTGACATCCCTCTTCTTCCTCCACTGTCACCACACACAGTCAGTAAGACCACATATACCCAATCTCCAGAGGCCACGGATATTGGACAGTCAGAGTGTGGTGACATTGAACAGGACAGTGTGGCAACTATAGCATCAGTGAGTGTAGACTCTGGCCATATCCAGAGAGCTGGTGATGTCCCACACAGGCAGATTGACAGGGCTGATCATAGGAGGAATGCTGTCCATCCGCCACCTGTTGCAGTTGTCACATCATGGGTCACTCCATTCATGTTTTGGGCCATCATGGAGGCACAGGCACATTTTGAACACAACACCAGATGGATGCTTAGGGTTATGGATGTAGCAGTGCCTGACATCTGTGACTACCTCCACCACATTGGGGATACCCGGGATCGGTTCACTGATGCAGTGGACAGATGGTGTGCTGAGACATTGTCTGTCTTGGACTGCACATTGTGCTGGAACATCTGGTTGGACCTGGGTGTTGGACATGTGGATGTAGGTCAGCAACACCACCTGCTGAATGTCCACATAGCCATGCACAGTCACTCACCTGTATTGGCAGTACCTTTAGCGCTACAGAGGGTAGTGTGCTGTCCATACCATGATGTGGCAGGCCATGGGCACATGGTCCTGGGCAGTCCCATGCGGGACACAGCTCCAGCAGACAGTGGTCACCATCACATACTATCACTGTATCTGACCTTGGGTATGGTGGTGCCAGTGCCAATCTTGGCAGAGACAGTTCCCATGTTCATGGCCAGAGATGGAGAACTGTCCACTCTACCATGTATGGTCCATACATACGCATGTGAAGGGCTAGCTCTGGGCTTGACCATGTATGTGCACACACACTCAAACACCACTGTCATATGCAGGTCAGCAAGAGACACACAGGGCACCTCTCCATGGCCCCTCTAACCCACACCTTTTCCAGACTCACACACATGCTGTCAACTGTGTGGTACAGCCTGGGCCTCCAGCACTCCCACACCACACCGTGTGCTTGTGATGATACCGGTGCCACATCACTGCCATCCATGCCATCAATGCAGGGAAATGCTACTATGCGTCTGATGCACAGGGTGTCTACATTACTTGACATGTACTTGTGTAGTGCAGTACTGTTTTGCCATGCCACATGTTGTGGGCCACTATAGGTACTGTTTGCTGGCATGTGTCATGACTACACATCACATTTTGTGTATCTTTGTTGCATGATGTTGGACTGGCAGTAGTGTTACAGAATGACAGCTGTGTCACAGACCTTTGTATGTTCTATTCTAGGACTCTGAGGGAATAAACTATGGACATGTGGCGGCAGTACAGCAGCATGAGATGGCATGGTAGCACAACAGAAATATGATGTCAGCAAATTATGGCAGTATACTTGGATGACTCCCTAGGTACATATGTATAGAACAGTCTATCAGGGACAATGGGTGCGGTCAGCATAATCATTTATTCATACTTTATGATAAGGTCTGCTACCCTTGCTATGTGTCACCTGGGTTTTCTGACCTTACAAATCTAGATGGTATGGTGATGGAGCTGACACTTCTACAAATATCCTGTGTCTGGATCAGACAGGTGTCAGACACCAGTTATGAAGAAGGTGTGGTGATGGAGTTGACACATCTACAGATATCCTATGTCCGTGCCAGACAGGTGGTGGTGGACATCAGTTAAAATTATGTAGAAAAGGGCAATTTAGGGACAGCAGTTAGTCACAGAGATAGCCCATATGGACATGTCTGCAGAGCTGCAAGGGGATATATTTACACAAACACACACACACAGTTGGCTGATGTGAGATTAGAACCCCTACCTATCTATTATTACACACTATAGATTACAGTACTATAGCTTACAATATTTATCCCATGTGCCATTGAGTTTATTTCATATTAGATTTTCTACCAGTGCTCTTAAGGTGGATGACATCAGCAGGCCTTGTAGAAGAGGGCAATATAAAGGCCAGCAGCTAGTCACAGGGTCATAAAATGCATAACCATTGCACAGAGATAGCCCATATGTGCATGTCCAAAGTGCTGTAAGGAGATATATTTACAGACACACACAGAGTTGATTGATGTAATAGTAGAACCCCTACCTATCTATTATTACACACTATAGCCCACAATATTTATCACATGTGCCATGGAGTTTATGTGGCATTAGATTGTCTGCCAGTGCTCTTAAGGTGTATGACATCAGCAGGCCTTGTCGAGTGGGGCAATATAAAGGATAGCAGCTAGTCACAGGGCCATACAATGTATAAATATTGCACAGAGATAGCACATATGGGCATGTGCAAAGTGCTGCAAGAAGATATATTTACACACACACACACACACACACAGTTGGTTGATGTAATAGTAGAACTCCTACCTATCTACTATTACACATTATAGCTCACAGTACTCATTGCATGTGCCACAGTTTATGTCGGTTGCATATGCAATTGCAGGCACAGTACTTGCGGAGTATGCAAAGCAGCCTTGTGTTGGACAGCATGTGTGGCCTGCAGAGTAATTTTCATGGTACTGTTATTGTATTTAGTGTCCTAGGAGTGGGGTACCTGTTAATATCCTTGCTATATGTATACAGTTACCAGTATGGCCATATGCGGTTGGTTGCAGTTAAATAGGCAAACATGTGGCCAGGGGCAATATTGCCTGTCCAAGGCATGAGGTGAAACCATTGTACATTGCAACACCTTTTCACCAGTGTCTGTCTACAAGGTGACATTCAGCAGGCACATGGGTCTGTGGGTGAGTGGATTATGTACTGTTGCAGCCTTGGTCTGAGTTGTTAATGTTCATAGGTTAGTACTAGGCTAACTGCCCTTGTGGGCCATTTTAAGCCTAACCAATTACCCCATGTGAGAATCAAACCCTGCACCTTGTGTCTGCAAGGTAAACACCTTAAACATTATGCCATCCTCACGTTTCCTTTGGACAACTGTTGTGATGTGTACATGCAGATAACCTCAGCATTCCAAGGATATGCGGGGACATTCTGACATCCCCACATATATAGCTATCTCTCTCTCTCTATATATATAAATATATATATATATATATATATATATATATATATATATATATATATATAAAATAACAAAAAACTTCTGAAGGCATCTGTAAAACGTAAATAAAACTAGCAAATAAAACTAGGTTTAACACAAGAATGCAGCAAGTAGAACCTGTGATTGAGAGTGCTTTTGTTCTTTATTTATTTAAGAACTTCATCAGAATAAATAAACTGTGCATATTACAAAGTTTAAATAGTGTAAGAAAACAAATAAAAAATAATCTTGTCCAATCAAAATCATAGTTCAACCCCTTTACATATGATGGAAGTATAATTATCAAAATTCTATTGTCCATAAATATGCATGAGGTGGGCGTAACTTAAACAGAAAACATAGTAACAGAACCAAGCTTGAACAACATTGTTAATGTAATCTGTAAACTTAACTGAAAATAAGAAATCAACCATCTGTAATACTGTGCAATAAAGTACAAGTACAATTACGTCCCCAAGTATACAGAGGTTGTAATCTCTTCCGCTGTAGCAATGCATAAAATCAGACTTGCTTACAAGTTAACATATTTATGGGCAATAGAACTTTGAAAATTACAGTTCCATCATGTGTAAAGGGGTTGAACTGTGATTTTGATTGGACAAGATTTTTTTTATTTGTTTTCTTTCACTATTTAAACTTTGTAATCTGCATAGTGTATTCTGATGAAGTTCTTAAATAAATAAAGAATGAAAGCGCGCTCAATCACAGGTTCTACTTGCTGCATTCTTTCTTCTTGTGATATACCTAGTTTTATTTACATTTTACATATGCCTTTAGAAGTTTTTTTGTTCTTTTAATAATTTTGTTCGCCAGTGTTTTCTCGGTTTTATTTGCATTAATTTGTTTCTTAGTTTAGGCATCTTTAACGTACAATAGCAGCATGGAGCAAGGTGAAAACAGCCAGAAATTGTTTAATGTATCTGCACATTCTATTTCAGCAGATTTTGAAAATGTTACTGTTATGATGGATTCTTTGTATATATATATATATATATATATATATATATATATATATATATATATATATAAATGTGTATAACAGGGATGTCTCTTTAAATGTTGCTGTGTGTGTATGTTATGTAAATGTGTTAGGTAGATGTATGTGGACAGTCTATGCATCATCGTAATTTATATAGCTATAGATATATATATATATATATATATATATATATATATATATGTATATATCTATATATATATATATATATATATATATATATATATATATATATATATATATATATATATATATATATATATATATATATCGGTATGTATATGTGATACATACTGATACATACACTAATCATGTGTGAGGGAGATAGGGACAGACAGATATTTACACGTAGCTGTCGGTATGTACAGACATATTTCCACATAGCAGGTCTTTGTGAGGAAGGGGCATCAGACTTGCCCTCAAGTTAGCCAAGTGTAGGAGCATGCCCAATGGGACTGTGAGTACTTACAAGGTGACTTCAGGCCACAGCTACCTGTACTCCAATCTGGGATTTTGTGTGCTGCAGACATTGGCCGCTGCACCTGTTTCCACAATACAGCACTTCCGTGAAATTGTCCAAGGCATTCCTTGGCTGCGTGCTTTAATTAATATGTGACTGAAGTACATAAAGTAACACCACACACAAGATGACAGCCTGCATACCTCTCACTGTACATGTTTTTGCAGAATGTCCAGCATTTTGCTCCATATGTCTTGTCTGTTCTTCATACATTTGTGGTGTTCAGGTGTAATATTGTATAGGCAGGCACTGAAATGTACTAACTACTGACACATTTAAGTAACAGCCTTTACATCCTGAAGCTATTCTTTTCTGTTGCAAACTTCTGTTATACTAGTTACCTTCTAGGTTCATAGAGTATGCGTAATGTCTGTCTGTAGTTTTGGCTCTTTGTCCCCCATTCTCTCTAACTTTGACCAGCTATCTTGCAGTAATAAATTGAGTGGTATGATAGTCTGTGGGAATACCACCATACAAGTACCTGACATGCAAATGATGTGGATGCTGCCACACCATCCACCAGACAAAGAGGTGTCATTCTTCACACAATCAACAGTGTACAGACATACATTGTCACCCCTGCATTATGTGACACATACAACGTGTGGTTAAGTTCTATGTCACAGATCTGGAATTGGATTGTCTGCTGATATATCATTCCAAACTTACTGTTACAGCAGTTGTATTGGAACAGTGGTGTGCTGAGGGTGAGGGAAGAACAGCACATGATCTGGTAGCATAGGCAGTAGTGGAAATAGCATGTGACCCCACTATTTAACATCTCCCTTGACTGCTGTAGTGAATATTCCAACCATGAGGCCATAGCCAGCATCCTCCAGTAAATAGCTTTGTGGGATGCCCCCCCCCAGCAAACATCTGGTACAGCTGTGATACATGCTAGATAAAGGAGTTGTGATAATTGCCAGTGGTGCCAGTAAACACATTCATGATAATGCCCTTGGCATTGCACACAACCTGCCAGTTGATGGAGTGATATCCCTTGTGGTTGACGTAGATTCTACCCTCCTCACTGGGTGGTGATTTGATATGTACATGAGTGCAATCTATGGCACCCAGTACCTCAGGGTGGTGTGCTACACAGTAGAAGTGTTGCATACTACTGGCCCTCTCCTCAGGGGTGTGGGGAAAATAAATGTGCTCACTGGCATGTGGTAGCATGGTATCCAGGAAATGGTGGATTACCCTGGATGCTCATGCCTGCGAGACCCCTATCATGTCCCTAGTTGGTCTTTGGAATGTACTGTGGCTGTACCGTAAGAACTACACATACCCTTGTTTCCACTGGAATGGGTTCCCCTCTTTTGGCTCTGGGTCTGAGTTGAGGGCAGCAGAGCTCAAGTGGCAGACATTTGTCCACCCTATAGTTCTCTACAATCTCCAGCTCATGTAGCTCCTGGAGGGTTACCCTTTGCCTGAACACTCTTCTCCTTCTCAGTCTAGGCCTATGGTCAGCAGCAGCAGCAGCACTGACTTCAGCATCTAGCACATACAGGTGCAGCAGACTTGCAGCAGCCCCTAGCATTCCTTCAGTTAAAAATCCCAAGTCTATACTCCACTGGTGCAGAGTATGGGGGTGAAATCAGATTGTAGTGTGTATGCAACCTTTATAGTGCTCTGTCATAGGTGCTGACTGTGTGATTGGCTATCTATGATGCATTACACCTGCCAAGTGCATCATTAAGAAGATTTAATGGTCCTAGTTATGAAACAGGGGTCATCAGTAATTAAAATATCATTGGCTTTCTCAGTCAATTTTTTTTGGACAGCCTTCTTAGGTCAGCACTG
This sequence comes from Protopterus annectens, assembly GCF_019279795.1. NCBI lineage: Eukaryota > Metazoa > Chordata > Ceratodontiformes > Protopteridae > Protopterus > Protopterus annectens. Next base: position 1,990,531,430 of record NC_056725.1, read on the forward strand.
TACCGTTCCACTCAAGCACATGCCACAAAGGTAAACAAAGCTCACCAGTCACTGCACACACCCCCGTGAAAGGTCATACTCACCATGGTAGTGCACCGCGCAAACACACGAAAACACGCTGAAACACGCACCCTGAAATTAAAAAAGCTTAGCAGTCAGTGTACACACCCCCATGTTGAGTACAGTGACATGCCGCACAAACAGGTGCAGCTGATCTCCAATGAGCTTACAAGCCCTCAGACACCCCCCCCCCCATGTCAGCTACCTCTTTTCTGGACACCAACATTGTTCTGTGCCTACATGGATGTGATCTGCAGACACGGATACCCATTTGTGCTATTCAGTAACCCCACCTCATTTGCATAGTGATCCATGCACATGACCTGGAAACTACAAGATGGCAGGCCTTGCCTCATTGGCAGCAGCACCATTCCACCATTGTAGATACTCCACAAAGGGTCCTATAATACATTACTGTCACATACTAATAAATTTGTTTTTTTACAATCTTTTTCTTTATTTTTTTTTCATAACAGCATGTTTGTCGCCACCCAAACAAACACAGATCATTAAAAAAAATAAAATTATTTTAAAGTATTTCCCATATGGTTTAGGACACATGGATAATTTTGGACATATATGTATCTGCTATGCTATTTCTGTCCATTGCACTACACTTTTGCAGGCCCTGTTGTCTGTTTAAATTCCTGTACATGGAATTTTTCCATGTACACTACGGACACCAACACGGGGTCTGCAGGGCTGCCTATCTGCTTGCTGAATCAGACAACCTCCCTCATTTGCATGCACTTCATCTGCTTTTGAGGTGATTTGCATGCCATAGATATTTCCATGTTGGCGCATGTGTGTGAGCTGCCCAGCTCTGTTTACTAGATTGCAAACCTGCTTAGTTTCATGTAAGCAGTGTGCTACAATGCCTACATTGAAAAAAAGTCCATGTAGACTTTATTAAATTTCCCCATGTTTTCTATATGCATTTATAGCTTCCACTGCAAGAGACTCCAATGCAATAAGGCAGTGATGGTGAACCTATGACATGCATGTCAAAGGTGACACACCACGACGTTTTGGGTGATACGCCAGCATTTACCAACACCTGAGTTACCAAAGAAACTGAATGAACACAAATACAATAAATATGTGACCCTGCACTTATCAATTAAAATTCAACAACAAAAAAGTCATTAATTGATGTTAATCAAATACAATGTGTTCCATATTTCATCAGTTCAGTTCAAAATTACTATTAAAAGTAGGGTAATTTTTTGGTGTGGTCTTTTAAGCCCAATTATCTGTGCACATATCATTTTCTCTGTTGTAAGTCACTGATTTTTCTTTTACTTTTATAATACATAGCAACACACATGATTGGAATGTATTTTTTTAAATAAATCAGTATATAAAGAATTGTGGCTCTTTTGTTCGGGGTGGTGACATGCCAGCAGAGTCAAGATAGGCATTTCCCAAATTTTTGACATGCTGAGCTCAAAAGGTTCACGATCACTGCAATAAGGCATAGTGTGTATGATTTCAGGGAGTCATCACAGCCTGAAGACACTGTAGCACTATTATAAATGCTAACATTGGAGAGCAGATTCATATCACTTACAGTCAAGGTGAGTGCAGCGAGACAGGATGAACCTCTGGCATTACAGTGAAGGATGTCCTGTCTATGTCAACTCTACCCTTGGTACATTGGTTTCACTGCCATTGATGATCTTGCATGCCCAAGCCCCCTTTAAGGTGCATGCACCCATCATAAAAAAACACATGGAAGAGGCTATCGCCACTGTAATTTCAGGATTTCCATACAGCTGGGTGCTAAATTAAGCATCCATCAGCAGATGTGCAAGTTAGCAATCCAGGAATAGACATTCAATACTCACAACATATGAGAAATCTCAAATATGCTCCATGGCCTGCATGAGGGCCTGCAACTATCACAGGGATTACTTGACATTCTGTACCACATGCAGATTACATGATGTACTGGAACCAGGAGCAGACACACATAGTAAGAGCTTTGGTGGACCAGGTGGCAGCCATTTGTTCTTCCATGCAGATATAGGCAACCATCTGCCAAGACCATGCTTGAAGAAGGATGTGTATTGCACAATGTATGCTATGGTTATGCAAGTGTTATCCACCACTCTGGAGATAATATCACTGCCTGGGCTGTCCATTACTATTTCCACCTCTGGACATCAATGCTTTCTTGCAATTAGATGAAACTCTTTTGGATTCACCATGCACACACCCCAGTAACCAAGACAATTGTCTCCCCTACTTCTATTCCATCACACTCCCTGTAGCCCTACCTTAAGAGTCATCTAACTGTGCCCTTACATGAGGTTGTGGATGCCAATGTTTGACTAGAACACTATAGTGGAGATAATGCTGGGGTTTGTATATAAAGTCCTGACATGGGATGCCATCCTATGGATAGTCCTGACCATCTGTGGCCCATGGTAAACCCAACCAACATTCTGTCCATGGAAACTCCACCTCTTCACTGGAAGACATGATCCTTCACTCTCCCAGCCTCCTAGATGTGTGCAGAGGTACTGAATTCACCAAGCTTGACCACACTCATCTATACTAGCTTCATTGTCCACTGTCACAGTTCCCTACCCCACTTCTAGAAATGATAAGGATGGTGCCCTGCCACACCTGTAGCCTGTGTAAGTATGGTAATGCCTGATGTAAAGAATTGCCAGTCAGTGTACTGTACTGTACACAGCAACACACCAAACAGCCGATACTTTTCTTCACTTTATTGTGTAAGATCCGGTACCTCGGCAGTTCGCCTTCAAGGATCACAATTAATGACTGCACAATGTCAGCTTTTATAGTGAATATTCAAACAATTAATTAATCAATTTTCCAATGAATACATACAAATTTGTTTAAAGTGACCTTGTAAGTGATAACAAATTTCACAAAATTACATATTTTAAACTATATATTTTACATTAATTAATAAATAAATTAAATACAATGTTTTTATAAATCATTTATAAGTTGTTTCACAATAATTAAACTCCATCAAATGCCCAGTTCTAAATTTAAACCAAAAGGTTTTAAAGTATTAAACTTCAATATCATCCTTGTTTCCAGCTCTAAGAGTTTATTAGTGATGTTATCATCACTATAAATGAAGGGTCTCCCTAAAATTCCATATTTTAAACTGTCAATCTTTACCTCATGAATTTCCAAAAAAATGCTTGGCTACGGGGCTAAGTGAATTCGAATTTCGAACATCTCTCAAGTGTTCCAAAATCCTAACTCTGACCATTCTCTTTGTTTGACCAATGTACCAAGTATTGTGACAACTACAAGTCAAGGCATATACTACCCCAATGGATTTACAATTAAAATAATGTCTAGGGGTATGGTTGATGTCATTAATAGACTAATTCTTGTAGTCTTTGTGATAGGATTAGAGAGTTATCACTTACAAGGTCACTTTAAACACATTTTTATGTATTCATTGGAAAATTGATTAATTAATTGTTTGAATATTCACTATAAAAGCTGACATTGTGCAGTCATTAATTGTGATCCTTGAAGGCGAACTGCCGAGGTACCAGATCTTACACAATAAAGTGAAGAAAAGTATCGGCTGTTTGGTGTGTTGCTGCTTATTGTTTCTACTGTTGCTGTGTTTTGTCTACTGTACTGTACAGCCTGGGTGTGCTATTACATGTCTTGATTTTATTTTGCGTTTGTCTTGATATGGTCCATAGTTGTGAACCAGATGCCATTTCATTTTCAGTTGCACAAAGTATTGTGCCCACCTCTCGATTTAATGGGATCCTTCCACAACTGGTCCATCCAGGAACTCCTTGCACATGTCCTCCTCCACTGCCACCCGCAGGTATGACAGCCAGTATTATGGTATCCCTATGTTGTAATGGTTTTCATAGGATTGTCAAATGAAGTGTGACACATAGCACAGATAAGTTATTGTAGGTCCTTGGAGCATGCTACAGTGTATCCTCACACATATCCAAGTAGTGGAAGCAGATCTTTAACAGTTCAAACAATCATTCAATGTGACATTGCAGAGAGTTAAACCATGTCTCTACTATGGTCTGAAGAATGCAGATGGCAGGCATCAGCCATGGTTCCATGGAGTATACAGCAAGACCTGCAATGCACAACATTGAACACTTTTATGAGAGATCTGCTGCCTACACTCATGGAAATGGACTATCAGGATCTCTTTCAATGGCAATGTGTGTATTACCAATGAAATGACCTAGTAGAATGCCATCTGTTATGAAATGTTGGTAAAGATTGCATATGTGCCAAATGTTGGAATCAGGGGAGCTGTCTGAATGATGTACAAACCCATTGTGCATAATACCCTTTATAAAGCACACCACCTGGCAGTTGATGGAATGGAAGCCCTCCAAGTTGATTTATTCAAAGCAATGTAAACAGGTTGGGCTTTAATTATGATGTGGGCATGGTTAATTTCCTCCAGGATCTCAAAAACACAGGCTGCATAATAGTGTTTCTAAACTCTGTCAACCGTGACATGCTGCAGCATTGAGTAACGGTGTAAGATTTGCAAAGCTGATGCTGCAAAATTCATAACAACATACAATGCTTTTCAAGTGTTTCAACTGCATCCAAAGCCACCCAAATTAAGATAAGAATATTTTCTTGATTTACTTCTCTTATACTTGCTTTATACAGTGATCACTAATGTTTTTGAGCATTTTAAAGCATCTATTTAGTTTAGTAATAGTAATTTCTCTGTTGGCTCTTCTAGTTCTGTTTGCCTCCAAATTACCTTGCAGAATAGTGAATTAGCTGGGTTATTTTGCAGTTGTTTGTTATTTAATCTGCACCATACCTCTCAGCCTCTTAGTGCAAGAAATCTGAACAAAGCCTGACAAAATGGGGGGGGGGGGGTCAAAGGCCCAAATATAGTGAAATAGTCTATATATATTGCTCTTATACATTTAGAACGTTGTTAGAGTAACAGGGTTTGTTTTAACACACATTTTCTGAAGGATTTGAAGTCTGAAACTCAAATGTATATTATTATGGGAGTGGAAGATGTCATAATGGTTAAGGTGTTTATCACACCAACACAAGGTACAACGTTTGATTCTCATCTTTGGCAAAATGGGCTGGGCTTAAAATGACCTGCAAGGGTAGCTAGCCTAGTACTAACCTATGAAGTGACAATTTAGTGACCTCAGTCCTCAGATTATCTGTGGAAATGTGGACAGTTGAGATGTATGATCTGCACCTGAGAACTGCTTTTGTTGTGCTTTTACATGATGAAATTCCAGGGCCATGCATCTTGTGACCGAAGGTGTTTATCTGTTCTCTTGAGTTGGGAAGCACTCCAGGGAGCAAAGTGTGACTGTTTTTTTTTTTTTTTGGTTATAGAGTGCAGAAGTCAGTTTTCAAGCTTTTTTCTGTTATAAATCAGGTAAGCTTGCATGGAAATGTCCACTGAGCAACAACAGTAAACATTAATTGCCCTGTATAGTAGCAAACACCTTGACAGTAAAATGTTGTTATAAAGTTAAAATTAGGTCTAAAACCAGTTAAACCATGTGGAATTGAGGGGACCTGGGAATTAAGCTTAGAGTAGATAGTTTGCACATGAAATAGCACTATTATATCCTAGTACTATATAACATCTTGCCCTTAACCCCCAAAACTAGCTTCTGTATCGAATAGCACTATCATATCCTATCACTATATAATATCTTGTCCTTAACCGTACCTATTTAAAACCTAATCCTTAATCCTAAACAGCCTACCTAGTTACAGAACCAGACAACAGGGATATTCAATTTCCAAATGTCCCTGTGGCCAGCTTGGTAGATTTGTGCATTCTAAGGCAATGAGCAATTGTCTCATGTTCTCAGACGACCAGTTAATCATTAAATAAAATAACACAGTATGAAGCAGATGTAAATACAAAACTTCCTTGAAGGCAAAAATCTCACATACAAATATAGTTGTCAAGAATACAAACAATACATTCCTCACACACATCGCTCTCCACACACAGACTGCTTTATGCTGAGGTGCTTAAAAGAAACTTTCCCAAATTTCAAACACCTTCAAAGCCACCTAAAGGCAACACTGCTCCTCAGCAATCATCAAAACACACAACACAAAATATCCCACGTAAGCCTACATGTAATGGTCTCCCAAAAGCAAAGCCCATATGGCAAGCATATACTTTAGCTAATACTGCTGTCAGTGGGGACTCCATTGTATGACACACAGATGCCCCACTCCCTAGCTTAAACAAGGAGAAGATAATGGTTAGTTGCCTATCTGTAACCAAGATCCACAACATCATGCACTCACTCAAGTCACTGCACCTCAGGTACCCCTGTGATTCTATCATAGTCCATATGGGTGTAAATGACCTGAGAAGTACTTTGCTGGACTATATGGAAATAATGGATCTCTAAAAATAGATATCACAGATTGGTATGAGCCTTGCATTGAGTAGCATTCTATCTGTATCATGGATGATGCCAAGGTATGAACATGAAATGATTGATTTCAATAATTGGCTTAGTTTCTGATGTCACTCCTGGGAGATCCAATATCTGTTAGCATGGGAGAACATGGTCAGCACCCCCCCCCCTCCAGGCTTTCAGATACTGACTAAAATGGTATCCAGCTGTCTGAACCTTTTTAAACCTTTTTTAGGCAAGGTCAAGAACACAAACTACCAAAATAGTGAAAAAAGTCACAACCTAAAAATGCTACTGTTCAATGCTAGCAGCCTATGCAAAAACTTCACATCCTTCAAACCCTCCTCTTTCTGGATAATGTGGACATCTGTGCCATGACCAAGTCTTGGTATAAAACTGTAGAAAGTACTCTGGCAGTGCAAGTCTACATAGCCTTCCACACATTTAGACAATCAACAACACTGATTAGGATCAAAATTGGAGGTGTCTCAATCAACATTAGTCCAACAAAGCCAACTCTGAGGTTAGGATAGCTATGCAGGCTAAGGAAAATTTCAAGGCCTTATTCAGCTTTATCCAGAACCTTAAAAGGAGCACTCAGCACTGTGCTGAACTGGTGGTGAGCAGTACCACCTTCATGGATCAGGGTGACATAGCAAATCTTGTGGCTGATAAATTTAGCTCAGACTTCACCCCCACACCCATACCCCCAGCTCCAACAGAAGAAATCCCCTCCAACATACTGCTCCCTACTATTAGCAAGGACTAGATGCTGACAGCACTCACTCACTAACGTCAAGAACACCTCCTCCATGAATCATGACAACAACCCCAGTTGCCTCCAACACAGTCTAAAACCAAACTATCATGACCACGTGAGCCATTCTTCAACTGAATCCTTGAAACAGGCTGAATTTCAAGTGAACAGAGGACTGCAACAGTCATTTCCCTACACAATGGTGCATGACCAACTGATGGAGAGAACAACACACCCATCAGTCTAATAAGCTTAATATGAAAATCCATGGAATTATTTATCATGGAAATGATAAGCAAGCACATTGACAAACATTTTGATGCTGGACCCATCTCAATTTGGCTTTATTAAGGGAAGATCATGCCTTCTGAACCTGTTAGACTTCTTTGAGATGGTCAACAAGGCAATGGATGAGAGTAAAACAGTGCATATTGTGTATCTTGACCAAGCCAAGGCATTCAGTACAATACCCCCTTTTAGGCATTGTTGACAAACCTTCTGAGCTAGACAGAAATCCCTACATAACTCAACTCATTGGATTGCCAGGTGGCTCACAGACAGGACTAAAGAAGTCAGGATCAGGGAGACCACCTCCATCACAAGACCAGTCACCAGTGGAGTACCCCAGGAATCCTAGCTGGGACTGCTACTTTTTGGCATATACTTTTTGGAAGTCTAGGCTAATGTTCAAGGGCTCTGGTTCACCATGTTTACAGATGACTTTAAATTGGGAGCTATTATAGATTCTTCCCAAGACAACAACATCTTGCAAGAGGGTTTAACTCAAATGACTGGTGCCAAAACCATGGCACAAAAAATAAATAGCAAAAAGTGCATTATAATGCCCTTTGGGAAACTGTCAACCTAACTTAGTTACCCCCATCAATAAACCATCCCTAAGAGTCAACCTGGTATTAAGGGTTCTGGGAACATATGTAGACAGTGATCTAGCTTTTGATTAACACATAGCTAAGATACTAAGAAAATCATTATATGTCACCCAACTTATGGGTAAAGATATGGCATTCACATCTAAGGAAGTAATAATATCACTCTGCTTGGCTCTTATCAGACCTATGATTGAATACAATGCCCCCTTTGCTATGTATCTAACCAGACACTTGCAACAGATGGAAAACCCATTAAGGTTTCTAACCAGCAAAATTCAAGGCATGACTATCCTGTCCTACACTGGTGGCCTAAAGGCTCTGTCTCTGTATTCAGTCTCCAACAGGCTGCTGAGAGGTAATCATTGCCTGGCTATCAGAGCTTCCTCAGACCAAGTCCTGTTGGATTTGTTACACATGTGCAAAAAAGCAGCACCAGAAACATTAGATTTAACGATCTAAACATCACTTGTGACATAAACAGAACATACTGGAGAGACAGATTTGTGTCCCAAAGGATCCCCACACTATGGAATAGGCTCTCCTTCCTTTTGAAAACATTCCATCCCTGGCTGTCTTCAAAGGAAAACTTGACAATCTGATGGAAAATGGTAAATTCACCCCTGGTCTGGTCCCCCTGTCCCTTATAGACAGAAGTGGACAATAAGAAAAATAGTATCCTAACTAACATCCCCAACCTTACAAATCCTTAATTACCTCCCTACTAACATGCCCCCTAATGTAGATGTCGCTAATACTCAAGACCCAAATTGTCTGCAGTGTGCAGCTATGCTTGTAAGGGCACTAGTGGTCACTAATCTAGTAACAGCCTATCAAACGATAATGTGTCCCCTGTCAGAGGTAGAAAGGTTTCCATATTAAGGATGGTTATTGTTACACAAACCTTTGTTTCCACTGGGATAGGCAGTCCACGTATTTCTGTCAATTCCATGTGAGGATGGCATATATCTGGTAACTCCTATATGATGGCTTTGCCCACACAGTAGCACTTGACAATGTCCTGATCGTGCAGGTCATGGTATGTCATCCAGTGGTGCACCCTTCTGCAACATGGAGGATGGTGACATACAACCACATGGACATTGATTCCCAAAGTAACTCATATAACTTGTTGGACAGCTACAGCAGATGCTGCTCTTAGCAGCTTAGCTTGAATAATACAGCTGTACATGGAAACATTATGGTACTCAGAATAGCTGTTTGCTCTTGCTCATTGTGTTGACATACTCAGTGTCATCATTTGGTTAACTAATGGCACTCACTGGCAAGTCAGCACTCATTTGCTTGACATTATGCAATCATTTGCATGTGGAACATTCCTTGCTATTGTCAAACTAGTGTGATCGTGTTGCGTGTATCTCTGAATCGCCCCCTTCCATTGGATTCAGCAAGCTATTTTCCTTAACAAATTGTGCCACTAGTTTTTGAATATAACTGAGTACTCAGTCTTATATTAACATTGTGTGAGCTATGTAAAATGTAAAGAAATGAAAAGAAAACATCTTAAACATCAAGATGCTTTCTTTCACTGTTCAAAACTATTTTTCTCTAACATTCAAAACAAAAGCAAATACTTCTTTTTGATAAGCACATATTATTTCAGATTTAGTATTATACCAGCACAGTAAGGATGATATTTGGATAATTTTTGAATTAGTTGTCTATAAAATGCCAAATGTATGTTTGCTGTGAAATTAATAGCAACACCTAAATACCTGCTATACCTCAGACTGCTTTATTTTGGTTGCAACTGCTTCTTAGAGAAGATGGAAAAACCTTATTGTAATTTGACCTCCACAATGAAAAAAATGCCTTGAGCTTTACAGCTAGTAGTTATACAGCAAATCCCCAGGCTGTCATATATTTTTATTACTTAGCATGTAATGAACTTTGAAACAGCATGATTCTTGTCATCAAGTCTTAACTAAATTTATAAATGGTAGAGCTATATTCTGTGGAAAACATTTACATGACTAACTAGTTGGATTCATGCCAGATATTTGTAAAAGCCTGCAACATTTAATACAATGCTGAGTCATTCTAAAATGTGAGCTTTTAAAGTTTTAAATAGACTTTTAATAACTCAGTCATACTCAATAGCTGTGAATGATACACCCTTACTAGTCTGCACATATCCTCAAAACCCTGATGTTTTTTTTAGAAAAATGAAAGTACAGTAAATGCTGCTGCTACTTATACTACTAGTCAAATACATAAAAAATAACATTTTTGCAATATATTATATTGCTTAGCCCCAATATTCAAAACCACTGTACACATTTGCATAAGTAGCTATTCCTATGATGTTTACCCCGTGGTCACACCAGCAACATAATCTATAGACATTGATCACTCTATGCTAATTGATGAAAGGTTACACTTATCCTGCAAATGGCATACAGCTGTTTAGTATGCTACCAGTGTCAGAGGAAATGTAGTATGGAGGACTTTGTTAACACTGTTGATTATTGCAGTGATAAACTTATCAGGGAGCAGTTCGGAGTTGCTTCAATTGGGATTCTTGTAAAGAAATTAGAAGTGATAAATAAAACCCTGCATATTGTACTGTGCTCTGACAATCAACACTGCTCCTTCACTGCATTGAAGGTGGCTGTGCTGGGGGCTGGGCACCGGGGCCACCTTGCCCTTCCAGGTTGGTGAGTCTTCCCTTAATGTATTGCAGGCAATCTGCATACCCATGCTGCATGATCCTGTGCACCAGCCCCGGCAGCTGTTGCCGTATGACAACCCACCTCCACTCCCGCTCCAAGGCCAGGAACGGGACCCATCCCCTGAGGCGGTTCCACCTGTAGGCAGTGCAAGGCCAGTGGAGGGGGCACAAATGGCTTGGGTTCCAGATGTGCTTGGACCCAGTGCCATGGCTGGCTGAAGTAAGGTAGACAGATTGCCAGGAACTGGCCTACCCAGTCGAGCTATGGTGTTGAGGTATTTCAAAGTATATAGGTTAACAATGAACAGAACATTTTGTTAGTTATAACAGCATGCGACACAGTTGCAAATAACCCAGTAACATAACATGGCATAGCATATGGAACATGACAGTAGGTGATATAACATCAGTATAGTAACAGCATGCCAGTATCAGTTACAGCATAAGGCCAACAACATAGGTAATTCAATAAGGTATGTTAGTATGCAACCATTTTAATACATAATAATAATAGAACACAATGCCCAACATAACGTTTTGAAAACAACATATGCTAATAGTAAACCATAACCGATGAAGAACAATAATAAATTATGATGCAGATAAGGGGTGGGGGAGAGAGAAATGCAGTCCATTAATACCAGTATAGGCTATATTGTTTGCAACAGTACTCTTACATACTCTACAGGACAGCCCTTCCTTTATGTATACAAGTGCCCTATAGCTTTTGTAGCATGTACATACCTCTGAAGCTATCCGCATGGGACAGTATGGGCCAAGCTGTAACACCTACAGGTGCACAACTACAGAGGACTATTACATGTCAGGGGGACAGATATGTCTACCAAAGTGTAGTGTGGAATGATGTAGTATGACTGTGCTATTGACATAAATAATGTCCATGATAGATCTGTGACAGAGAGATTAGACAAGAGTGATCACAGTCCATGACAGCATGACACTTGAGAGACATGTGAAAGAGATAAATTAAATATTGAGAGATCAATCTGTATACATCTACAGGCATGCATGGTATTGAATATCATATGAACAATGACATGGAAAATTGTTAAGAAGTCTATTTTGTGGTGGTATTAAATGAATGGCTAAAGATAGATATGACAGATGAAGAGATATTTATCGGAATCTTGAAATTCATATAGAAAAATGAGAAAAAGATATAAAAATTGGAGACCTATAGTACTGAATAATACAGATTATAACATATTTATGAGAATAATAACTAAAAGACTAAGGAATAACGTAGAGAAGCTGATTGATCATACATTTTTTGGTAGGAAAAAGGAAAATAAGTCAGAATTTATTATGGATAGCAAAATAAGTAATAGATGACATTATAAATAAAAATGGAAGATAAAATCATGGTAGGAGATTTAAGTAATGCATTTGATAAAATGCAGTATGAAGCTTTATGGGATATATTAGGGGCTTATAACATGAGTGAAAGGATAGTAAAAGTAATTAAATCTGCATATGAGAAAAATAATGTAAGAATAATACTAAATGGGTGAGGACATTAAAATAGAATGTGTAATAAGGCAAGATGCCCAGTGGGCAGTATTCTATTTGTATTAGTTATGAATGTTATTGCCAATAAAATGAATAGAATACTAAATATGACAGGTTATAAGATAAGGGATAAAATACGATTGCCAATAATATATACCTATGCATATGATATAGTGTTAATTACTAATAACAAATAATGGATTGAAGAGACAATCAGAAAGTTAATTAAATGATTAAAGATATTTGGTTTATGTATAAATAAAGATAAAAGTAAAGGTTTTGGATTTATGGGAAATATAGAAGATATGCAGTTCAATGTAGAGGTTATCGATATCATAAGAAAAAAATGGGGGAAAATTTTGCATGAAAGAACCCCTACTCCTTTCAATAAGTGCTGTGAGATATTTTATATTCACTTGAGCTACCACCAATTCAAGCACATGGAGCCTCAGTTTAATGCCTCATCCAAAGGAAAACACAGACAAACTCACATGCACAAATACACTCTCACACACAGATACTCTGCATACTTACAGGCAAGTTGAAGGAATGACAATTTACATGTGTTGTGCCTTTGGGGAGCTGGAGGCACCAAGAGCACCTAGATAAACTTATTGAAAGGAGGAGGGTTCTTTATTGATAATCCCACTTATATACATTATTTACATTCTAGATATTATCTACATTATTTACAATTATTTACACCTTTGTACAGTGCTGAACAATTTGATATTAACAACCCTACCCCCATCTCTTATACCTCCCCCTCTATCAGTCCTCTGCAGTTCCTTATTCCCCATTTCTCCGTCTATATCCTTCCCTTCTATTTTCCTTCTCCCTCATCTTCCTCTCCTCCCCTGTCTATCTCCATAACTTCTACCCCTCTGTCCCACTTTTAAACACCTCATCCTCATCCTATTCTTTTTGTACTTATACTGTATATAACCTAACAAGAAATATGACACATTATTTTATTATTACATTGTACCTGAGTGTTTTTCTTTTTTCTATATGATTTATTGTAAATGTTATCTTGCTATAGATTGCTTAGTTGCCACTGATGATTTCTTAACTCTCTGTATGTAAAATTTATAAACTAACTGCGAAGCTTTTCTCCCAGGGTCTCCACTGAAAATGAGCCAACTGGTCAGCTAGACTAACCCGGTCAACAAATGTAAAATAAATAAATAAAATAATAAATAAAATTCACACAGGGAAAAAGGGCATGCAGCCACCACATCAAAGAAGCCACAGCCAAAAACTCAGTCAGATGGCTGAACACTGTGAGAGGGCAATGTTAATCTTTGTACTGTAATAATGTGTCTACTCCACTGTGAATTTTCTGAAGGTATGAAGTCTGAAACTCAAATGTCTATCATTATTTTATGACTTCAATCCTCAATGAATTGTCAATGATCTGCCAGAAAACCACAATTTTATGAGAAATAGACTGAAACATGAGTAAACATGAGTAAAACTGGTCTATATTAGAACATCGAAGTTTCAAAACTTCGAATGTTCTAATATTGAACCCTATTATGTGAAAGTTGAAAATATCGAAGCAACAGAAAACTGAATTTTTTCCTAGGGAAAGAATTTGGTTGTCCATTTCTGTTACTTCAGTATTTTCAGCGCTGTGGTGGAAAGTTACAGGTCGGGTTCAGGTAAGTGTGCGATTGAGTATAAAAGGTAATTTTGTAAGCTTGCTACTATTTTAACCTTTGCTGTTCTGTTTAAAGGCATTTTATAGCCAAATAATTTAAAAATTCTTCTCTTAATGGAGCAAAGTCCAAACAAGGCAGAGATAATGAAAAGTGTATTGTATTAACGAAGGCAAAAGCAAAAAAAAATGTTTGCTATGTCTTCACCTAAAGTCCCAAAGCAGTCTCTTGAAATGTGCAGTGTTCATATTACTATATCTGGAATACATTCCCTGTTACTAGTGGTATTGTCCTTACTAGTCATCTTCATTATTTCTATGACTCAAAAATGTTTCCAGTTTAGCCCAGCAGATAATTGCGTATTAACATAACCTGCTTCCTTGTCTATGGTTTCATCTACAATCTACAATGTTCTTCTATTTTATTTTCTAACAGTTATTTCTAAGAATTGTACAATGCAGTTATCTTTAAACTCCATGAAAACTAGGTGTGGATATTCCCTTTTCTGCTCATCATCTCTAGGTGTTGACTTTGCCTTGCACTCAAACATTTCAGGAGCAGAGTACTCTGTATTATATATCCAGCCCTAGTCAAATCCTGTCCCAAATCCATAAATGCTATGACATCTAAAGGGATGCATGCATGCTCATAAAAGGTAATACCCTCCTCAGGCTCTGACTCATTGGTAGTTGCCTACCATCTGGAGGGTTGGGTTTGATGTTTGTTTTGCCTACACATTATCTATATTGCTTATTTGTTTTATAGAACGGTATCCGTGTAAAGCATAGTTGTATTTGTACAACTGTTATTTCATTATTCTTGGATAACTTAATTATGTGACTATATTTATGTGTGTATGAGATTACTGATTTTCTCATCACTCTGTCCTGGAAGAGTTCCAGAAATGAGCTGATATTGTTGCATTTAAGTTCTTTACTTGTTAAGTGTTTAAAATGAATCTGTGCTCTTTCATGTGATATCAGAAAATGTTAGACTCCTATGGCAACATTTCTGAAATAAGATAGGACAAGAGCACAATATCTTCAGACGTAGAAATTAAGTTGATTGTGCCATCAAAATAAATTCCATTTGCTTCTTGTGTTACATGTTACTGTCAGCAGATACTTGCATATTTCTGGAAAGATGCAATTTTATCAAGAAAGTAAAATAGAGTGTCTGTTTAAATAACTGCATGGTAATGAAAACAATATTCGGATGCAATTGCTTTAGCAGGTAATAACTCATTGGATTGTTGCTGTAACCTTTGCTCATGTTGTCTGCAAACTTTTCCAACAATCTATTATGGAGTCCTGTGATGAGTATGATATAAATTCCAAACTATACCAGCCTATAAGAAGTATGTCTCCTTTTCTACCCCACTTTCTTCCAGCTGTAGCCTTCACATCTGATTCAGTTTGTTATCCAGAATACAGAAGTATTTTTAATTTATTTTTGTTATATCATTATATATCATTATAACAGAAAAGATCATTGCACATTGATACATAGAAGAAAAAAAATCAGTGTATGGAAAGTGCTCAAGGGATTGATATAAGAAGTGTTTCTTAGGCTTCTAAATGAACTCCAACTCTGGGTATTTCACACTGATCTTCTCCCTGACCAACCTGACCATCTAGCCACCCTGGCTCCCTAACTTGGCAATTGAATTACCATGTCCTTATATAAGCTAACCTTATAGCAGACATACAGTCTCAATGGCTCAAGCCTTTACAGAAAACATTCATAAAAATGGAGAAGTTAGAAATATTTTTTTAAGAAATCAAGGCATATTCTCAAAGTAGTGATATTTTATAGAGTCATCAGAATAAACAGGAACAGCAAATTGCTGACTTTATTGTTCATTTGGTATATATGCATTTTTAGTAAGAGAAACAGAAAGGAAAGCATGCCCAACTAAGTAGCATGCAAAAGTAATACAATTGCATTAGTCAACACCAAGTCTCAGGTTAGATGTTTGAATTTTTGGGCAGCTGTTATTCTGCAGTGGAGCCCCTTTGCAACATTGCCCCATTACTTAGTCTATGGTTCACTGATTGTCTTTTCCTTTTCTATATGCTTTACTTCAAATATTTTTGGCATTTTTCTGCAAATTATTTCAATACATGTTAACGCATGTATAATTTCTATGGCAGCATTGATTTCTGACTAACTACCAAAAATGAATTATTTGCAAACAAAACATTGATTCACCTATGGTGTCTCAAATGTCAACTAGTTAAAGTTTCAGTAAGACAAAACAAGCTTCAGCTAAACTAAAATTATAAATATAAAAGCATTTTTGCAGGGGTTCAGGCCCCCATGGTCATGTTGTGTGGGAATGTTTCACACATCCCTCCTTAGTTAAATAAAATACCTCCATCTTCATGTAACTGCAAAGAAAAGTATGTACACATTAGTACATACACAATGGTACACACACAATAGTACACACACAATATATCACTGTTGGAACATGAATAATACACCCTTCAGAAAGTACTGTGTGAAGCTGCACTCAGGTAAAAGAGTAGAAAGTTAACAATTGTTGACTTTACACCTTTTACAGTTTCACCTCATTTAAGCAACAATTAAACTCGTATTAATGACACATAGGTAGAACTAATACAAAAGAAAGTTACTTTAGCACAAACTTTTTTCTAATCATACTATGTACAAAAATGCAGTGATCATTATTTTAAGCACATCATAATATATCAGTGTTAATTTAACTTAATAATCTTCTTGAAAAAGTATTTCTTGCAGTTAAATGTATAAATTACCAATGACTAGTTGTGCCCTATATTAGTTCTATTATTGTCGCAAGTAATGTGCTTACTAACAAGTAATTCTTCAGTGTGGTTGTTTCCTTAATGCACGTGTAGTATCCAGTAAGCATTCATGTTGATCATTTCATACACTTTTTTAATTTCTTCATAAATAATAAATAGCTTAAGCTTTTGAACACCATACATCCTACTGAAGCTCAAATCCTTCACTCCAAAAGCAGGCAGTCTTCTTCCTCACTTCTTAAAAACTCATGTTCAGTTAATCTTCCCATCACTGTTCTAGTCAGATAGTACATTCTAGAAAGAGATATTTTAAGTCTGCAGAAGACTACAGGCATCATTCCTCCTTATGAGGGTGGTCATACCTATGCATTAACTATCTTCTGCCCATCTGTTTTCCTTTGTCCCATCTCTAAAATACATTGTGAAGTGCATTCATACCCACATTTTTAAGAATATGCATTCCAAAAACCTCCTCTCTGGTTCACAGCATGACTTCCAACCAAATAATGGCATGGATAACAGTGGTAATGCCAGTAATCTAGACTACATCTACAACTTGGTCTAATAAATGCCTTTTAATCCTCTCTGACCTTCCAGAAGCCTTTAATACTATCAGCCTCAAGCTACTTTTGGCTTTCGTTAGTTGTATTAGCCACTCCCAACCAGCAGTCCAGTGGTTCATACGTTACTGAAATGGAAGGTCTTGGTTTGTCAGATGGTACATAGCATCCACCCTCCCTGTTAGTGTCCCTTAGTCATAACATGTTGGACTCTGCCACACTGAGATTTGTCGAAGAAAGGAGGGTCTTTTGAGCCTCCCTTTAGCTTTTTAATGACCTAAAAATTTTAACCAGCCTAAAGAAATCTCTAAATCTCACCAAGAGAGTGTGTATTATAGGTATTTACAGTTGTATATTTTGTTCAGCATTTTAAATGTTTAAAATACTATACTTGTGAGACTCCCAGGGTTCCATACTGGAACCTGTATCAGTCATAAATAATTTCTAAATAACTTTATTTTTATCTCTTAATACAACATGCTTGAAGCATTTGTGTGAGTTTAAATTCAACATATCACAGTAAACAAAAAATGTAAATGGATTCAGAATGATAGTCTGTACCTCAGCATCACTATTACTGGTTCACTTCAGTGACATGGAGGACATACACACACACACACACACACACAAACACATATATATATATATATATATATATATATATATATATATATATATATATAATTTGTGTGTGTGTGTGTAAACATATATATTCATCCAGCATGAAGCGTGGCTTGAGGCTGACACTTAATAGCCCCTGTAGGCAGTCTGGAACATCATGCTTCAGTCAGGCTTCAAGCTGACTAGTATACCTAAAACCAGTAGCATAAAAGTAAAAGGAATCCTTAATTACAATCCTTAACGTAGAATGCCAAATTAGTCTCACAATTGCAGCAGAGCTATGGAAGATCCCATCAATCAAACTCTTTCCCTTTTCTGCTAATTTTAAAGAATAAATATAGTTACCCAGACTAATAATCCTCTCCATCTATGACGTCAAAATCTCTGGCTATGCCCATGTAGTTACCAAGACTAATAATCCCCTCCAGCTAGGTCTACTGTCAACTTATCTCACTATTGCTATTTTATGTCAAACTCTTTTTTCAACCTTAGATAGTAGGACCTGTTAAGCTAATTAAAGTCTGTAAAAACTTACTCTTTCATAGGAACCACCACAGGCTACGTACATCTGTAGTAAACTTCTTGACTGTATGAACTTGCTTCCACCTAATATATACCAATATTTGCTTTTCTGACTCTTTCTTTTAAAAATATGTTACGTTATAATTTTGCTATGCCGTTATATAACAATTGTATTCTAGTCTGTATAATTACTCTACCTGAAGTTGCTATTATTATTCTTTCTGTGGAGCTTATCTCCCCAGGCCTCTACTGAAAAAGGACATATATCCAGTTGCCTGGTCAACAAATGTAAAACAAAATAATAAATAAAATAAATAATAAATGCAACCTCTCCACTCCTCCCACAGATCCCCTAGTATTAATTTCTTTGCAGTCAGAGCAGAAAACTAACTTTCCCTAAATACAAGCTTTAAAACCTCAGGGTTAGAAAATAAATATAAATACAACACGTGTAAGGCAACATAAACTAATACAAATTGCAATAAATAAGAGAAAAATAATAAAGGCAATGCAAAATTACAAACCTTAAATGGAAAATTCAAAAGTAGTCTCACAACAGCAACAGTTCAGTGGCAGCTCCAAAAGTTTAAAACCTTGCATATTTTTCCTTTCTGCTTATCTATAATAATGATAAAATAATAATGCTAATAATAATAATAATAATAATAATAATAAGCTCCTCTCATAAATCACTAGCCTTAATATGTTTACAGTCAGAAAATTGAACAGAGAGAAAATATTTCGTAATTTTCCTCAAATATTTACTTTTAAAACTCCAAGATAAAAACAAATTTAGAATACAACATGTGTAAAGCAACGCAAGTTTAACTTAAATGTAAAAAAGCAAAGCTACAAACCCTAAATATAATTTTCCAAAGTAGTCTAACAATAGTAGCGGGTAAATGACAGCTCCAAATATTAAATCATTAAATATTTTCCTTTTCTGCTTACTTTATATAATAAGTGCTTCTTCCCAACTCCCACAGGGCACCTAGCCTTAATTTCTTTTCAGACCAAGGTGAGAACAGAAAAAAAATATTTTGTAACTTGCCCTAAATGCTTAAAATTCTAAAGTTAAACAAAGTTAAAATACAATAAATGTAAAGCAAATTAAGCTAAAACACATTGCAATAAATAAGAGTGCTATAATAAAACCAATGCAAGATTGCAAATCTGAAATAGAGAATTCCAAAGTAGCCTCATAACAGCAACAGGTCAGTAGCAACTCCAAATGATTATGATCTTAACATGTTTCCTTTTCCACTCATCTTATAAAATACATGCCTACTTCTCAGCTTCTTCCACAGGTCAGCTGTCCTTTATTTATTTGCAGCCAGAAAAGAGAACATACAAATAAAATCCTAACTTACCCTACATACTTATTTTTAAAACTCCAAGATTAAAACAGGTTTAACATGAAATAAATGCAAAGCAAAACATTTTTAACCTAAATCAATTTATGATGAATAAGAGTAAAAAATAATAGCAAGCACAGTTTCAATCTTTAAATGTAGAATTCCAAAGCAGTGTCACAACAGTAGCACATCAGTGGCAGCTACAGAAGATTGAAACCAACACCCTTTCCTTTTTGCTCATCTTAAGTAATAAATGCTACGTCTCAGTTCCTCACATAGATCACCTAGCCTTAACCTCTTTGTAGTCAGAAAAGAGAACTGAAAAAAATAGTTCTTAACTTGCCCTAACTGATTTGTTTTAAAACTCCAAGACAAAAATAAATTTAAAATACAACAAATATAAAACAAAGTAATTTTACTCTAAATAAATCACAATAAATAAGATAAAAGAATAAAAGCAATCCAAAATTGTGATCTTTAAATTTAGTATACCAAAGCAGTCTCACAACAGCAGCAGATCAGTGGTTGTTCTAAAAAATTAAAACCCTAAACTGTTTTCCTTTTCTGCTCACCTTACATAATAAATCCTATTTTTCAGCTCCTTCTACAGTTTATGTAGTATTAATCTATTTTCAGTATGTGATGAGAACAGAAAACAATCCTGTGTCAAATACTAACTTTTTTTTTTACATCTCCAACAACTATTTTTTTCCAGTTATCATTTCCATATTATGTGGAGTAATAAATGCTTTATGGAAAAATTTCCATCGTAGTGATTTCATAGTTTGAAAAGAGGATGTAAGTATTATTTTTTCTCAGATTCCGTTAGACAATAATCATTTACAGTTATAAAATAATCCCAATAATTAACCCGACAGAAATCTATTTTGATATTTATAATCTTATATATATTTAGATACATAATTTCTCTCAGTAGGATTATGATGAATTGAAAATATCAAATATTCAATAAACTTTGAATCTCCTTTCTAATAGAGGTTTGCATCAAGGATAATCTACTTTCTATAGCAAACCTGCAGTTTTGTAAATCAAGTCCATAATTCCTTGCTTAAGTTGAATTTGTTTAATATAAAATCAAGTGAATGTATATTTTCTTTTTCCATTAGGTGGAACCAGTATATTAATTGTTTTTCTTTAGCTCTGTCCATTGTTTGTTTGTTTGTGTCTTTCGGCTTTTCCCGGTTAAGGGTCGCCACAGCAGAACTCCAGTCCGCTAATGATTGGCAGTAGATTTTTATGTGCTGGCTCGCCGGGCCTAATGCACAACCTTTACCGAAGGAACGCCCATTCACACATGTCATCACACAGAAGACACTCTAACTATGAGGCGACAATGCTACCGCAGCACCACCACCACAGCTTTAAATTATAAATATGTTAAATGCACTGATATTATTTTGTGTGTATGCAATAGGAAAATTTAAGAAGATCCAAGCCCTGTAATCAGGTTGCCTAAAAATAAGTTTTTTTAAATCTAGTTAGTATCATTGGGATATATGAAAGGCTTGTTGTTACATTTAGAAATCCTAGTAAACACTCCTTTAACAGCCATATAAAAGTATTGTTTATTTTAAGATGTGTAATTTATTTGACTAGTCTCCATAATTATGCATCTTTAGATATCTTTCCATTTAGCTGAGTAATTTTTATTAGCCAATAAAATAACTGTCTTTATAATAGCTGAGCTGGAATATGTTTCAATATTAGGTAGGTCTATTTCTCCATTGGAACAAACTACATTGATGACTGCTAATCTAGGTCTATTAGGATACCAAATAGATTTAAGTATCAGAGTATTGAATTATTTTATAAAATGATTTGGAATAGGGAGAGCTAGAGATTGGACAATATATAATATTTTAGGTAATATAACCATTATTATAATTATATATCTCTTTTCAAATGTATAAATAACTTATTCAAATGGTTAGCAAGTTTGTTGATGTTTTCTAAAACTTTACTAAAATTTATGTTGATTATATCCTTAAAGGACAACCACCCCTTCAGACTCAAAAAACATATTTATTTCATCATGGTTTGGTGTTTCCTACATTTTAACAGCACTTTGGGACTATTTAGAGCGTTTTATATATTTTTATATGCAATTTCTGATTCTGACCACATGGGGGCTGGCATTTTGAAATAATTCAGACTGTTTACTCTGCCTCTAAGTATCCCAGAATGCATTGTTTGTCTCCAAAAAATTGCATCAGATCTGCCACGTTTTCCTTTAAGCTGCTGTCACTTCATTGACTTAACAGGCATTCACTGCTGTCTTTAAAGTCCCCTACTTTTGGTTAAAATGTTATTCTTTTTCAATGACTACTTCAAACACAAGCAGTGCAAATGCTACAGAACAGAACTGAAAAGTGCTTTTTATTGCTTTTGTTTCTTAGAAATTCTAACTTGCTTTCTTTTGTGAAGGCTGAAATCTAGTTCTTTAATGCATCTCCCCTCCCACTTCACACCTACCTTCCCTAGCTGTCAAAAAGCTAAGGGTAATTTGACTCATTATCTGCATGTGATTGACAGCTCACAGCAGGTGACCAGAGTAATGTACTATTTTCTTGTCAGCCTTTCCCTCCTTACAGTGGGACACATTTTTTGTTGCACTCCTCCTGTCAAATTTAGAACCAAGCTACATAGCACTGGGAATAATCACCGTTTTGCAAAGCATCATCCTCCCACTTATTTTTCCTTCCCATTTGGTTAAATAGCTAACAAATGACACACTATAAAATGAAATATTTCACAGACTTGTATGACAGCACCAACATGCTTTTTTAAGACATAATTTAAAAAATTACGGTATTGCATACTTCTTGTAATCTGATGTAGTGTTGTCGATTAATTGCGACAGACATCTGCTTCTTATGTAAAAACATGCAATTAATGTATACGCATGGTTATTGCAAATTTATGTTCTTAGTTTTTGCAGCTGTTACTGTGCTTCTGCCTGTACTTTGTCACATATCGGTAGAGCAATGTAAAGCAGTATGACAATACAAAAACAAAGTTTACAAAATTTAGAAATTACATCCAAAAATGAGACTCACCCACACTCACTCATTCACCCACACTCACTCACTCACCCACTCACTCACACTCAACTCACTCACCTCACCACACTCACCCACACTCAACTCACTCACTCACAACTCATCAATCACCACCCACATCACTCACTCATCACTCACCACCCACCACACTCACTCACCACACTCAATCACCACACTCACCCTCATCCACCACACCTCACTCACCCACCCACATTCACTCACCCACCCACGTTCACTCACCCACACTCACTCACCCACACTCATTCACCCACATTCAACTCACCCACCCACACCCACCCACACTCACCCACTCACTCACCCACACTCAACCACTCACCCACACTCAACCACTCACTCACCCACCACCCTCACACACTCACCACCCTCACTCACTCACTCACCACCCACCTACACTCACTCACCACCCACCTACACTCACTCACCACCCACACTCACCACACTCACCCACTCACCCACGCACCACACTCTCTCACTCACTACACTCACTCACCACACTCACCCACACCCACTCACCACACTCACCACACTCACCCACTCACCACACTCACCGACTTGCTCACTCACCCACTTGCTCACTCACCACACTCGCTCACCCACTCACTCACCCACACTCACCACACTCACCACACTCACTCACACACCCACCCATGCACCACCCTCACTCACCCCCCACACTCACTCAACTCACGCACTCACTCAACTCACATACCACACTCACTCAACTCACACACCACACTCACTCAGCTCAGACACCACACTCACTCAGCTCACACACATAACCACAGGTTTGTTTGGCAACACCAAGAATGACCCCAGGTCTTTGTCCGAGGAATGCATAAGTAATTATGTACTTTGGCTGTGCAGACATCAGAGACAGAAACACATGCCTATACAGATCTTACACATCAAGCCGCTCCATTCAAATTGTACATGAAATGCACCCATTGAACAGTTTTCCACCTACAACATTATTAAAGTACTTTAATCCAACATTAGTGAGCCCTACTTTACACAGCCCAGTAAACCTGTCCACAGATTCAGCTTCTACAGCACAGTCCAATAAACTGTCTACTGTACATTAGTGTTAACACAGGAATTTCCAGTTCTTATCAGCATAACCACATACACAATCTTCCACCTCAGACCTTTCATGAAGGATGTTTTATTTTTAAACTTTCATCCTTCCCACCTTAGGGGTCTTACATAAATCCCAGCAAAAAGGAGACCTATAAACTGCAATCACCCTGATCCAAATCCATCCAAACATGGCTGCAAAACTAAAGATGTTACTGTTTTGAGGGGAGGGTTAAGCAACCATGCCCACACCACCTGGGAACAATCAAATTCTTCCTGTCTTTATAACTACACAGTTCCACAACCACAGGGAAAAAATACCCAGCAAAGGCACACCAGTACCTAATGGAATTAAGTGAGAATTCAACACTAAATCATAAATCACAAAACAGACTTTATCAATTCAGTATATGAAGAACATACCAGTATAGTGTATTTAAAGTTAGATCTAACTACCAGATTGTGCTGGGACAGCTTTAGAGATAAAAGTGGTTTTGTAAAATTCAGCGGATACTGGCAGATTGTGCTGGGACAGCTTTAGAGATAAAAGTGGTTTTGTAAAATTCAGCGGATACTGGCAAAGTGCCCTTTATCACACAAATGTGCGCACACTTGCCCCTTATCACACAGATGTGCACACACTTGCCCCTTATCACACACACACAAAGTTTGTTTGGCAACAACTAAAATGACCCAAGGGCTTCTTCCTTCTGATAGCAGTCTGTTAGCCTAGTACCAACCTATGAACCTATAGTTATCAGCCTTAGGGCTTATGCAAACCTAGGCATAACAATTCCCTGGCTATTACTTCCACACTATTTTCTACCCTGGAACCCTGTCTAGCAGGGTGAGTGACGTGATCCCCGGGGTTAATTTCTTTCTCCCATCCAATCGTCAATGTTTCATTTGAAGAAGGCCAAAGAGGCGGTCTGCTTGACATGTATGGGCAGTCTATTCCAGTGTCTGGGCAGTCTCTGAGTCAGGAACCTATCCCTCCAGCATTTGTTTATTGTGATGACAAGGTTTAGATCCCTGGAGCATGTAGCTCTGAGGGATTGGGATTTCTTTAAGTGTAGCATGTCCCAGAATGGGTACATGTATTTTCTCAAAGGGGATAACTATACATTTCTTGGCACTGAGCTTGAGCCCATGGCTCTGGCATCAAGCATCTGTTTCTGTAAGGCCCTTTTCTAGAGTATCCACAACATTTGAGAATTCAATAATGGCTCCCAGTTTGCAGTCATCTGTGAACTTTGTTAGCCAGAATCCCTTAGTGTTGGCCTGTACTTCAAAGAAATAGATGCCAAACAAGAGAAGTCCCAGGACTGACCCCTGAGGTACTCTGACTTGTCAGAAGTTGGATTTGGAGTGGGCTCTTTTACAGCGTGGGCTCTGTCAGTAAGCCAGTTGGCAACCCATCGAGTGACGTAGGGATTAATGCCCAGCTTAGTAAGCATTCATACACACACACACACACACACACACACACACACACACACATACACACACACTTGCCCCTTGCTTGCATGCTCACACACACACATACACACACACACATACACACACACACTTGCCCCTTGCTTGCATTCACACACACTTGCCCCTTGCTTGTATTCATACACACACACACACACACACACACACTTGCCCCTTGCTTGCATTCACACACACACACACACACACACACACACACACACACACAC
>NC_056725.1:1990562166-1990617166 GCF_019279795.1 Protopterus annectens
ATTTTGAAATAGTCTGTTTTGAGATAGCCTTTCCTTGTGATCCTGCAGCATATGCCACTAAAAAGTTGCTCAGTCTTTCTGAAAATTTTAGTTCTGTCCAAGTAGAAGCGTAGCTGTCTGTGTATGTCCAAAGAATGCAGAAGTCTCTCACCCTTGTTCTGTGGGTTTGGATAAAAGGTAGGCAAGTGAATGGTTTGGTTAAGGGCCACACTGGGCACCACCTCAGGCATAAATGTTGGGTTTGCCCTCAGAGAAACCCTGTCTGGATGGAAAATGATATAAGGTTCCACAGCCATGAGTGCCTGTAACTCTGAGACTCATCTTGCAGGGGTTATTGCTAGGAGCAGAGCTGGTTTCCAGGATAAGAATTTTATATCAGCTGTTGAGGCTGGCTCAAAAGGAGGCAGTGTGAGTTTTTCCAAGACATAATTGAGGCCCCATGCAGGTATTGGTGCTTTCCTTGGAGGTCTTATGTTTTTGGCCCCTCTGAGGTACTGCCTTATTAAAGAATGAGAAAAGATAGGTGGTTCCGTATTGTAATGAGCCGAAATGGCAGAGGCATGGATCTTAATTTATGAAAAGGATAATAGGCCTCTGTCCAGCATCTCAGTTAAGTATTGTAAAATCTGAGGAATGTTTGCAACAAACATGTCAATTCCTTGTGCCTGGTTCCAAGCACATAATCTCTTCCATTTTTCTGCATAAGATTTTCTGGTACTTGGCCTCCTGGCCTCCAAAATAACATCCATCACAGCTTTGGAGAGAGGAGTTTTCTGAATGGCTACATCATCTGCCTTGCTGCCAGATTTAAGGTCCTGAGTTGGCTGTGCAGGATCTGATTGTTTTGTTGGGTCAGTAAGTGAGGAATTTGAGGCAATGTCCAGGCCAGACCTTGAGACAAGTTCTTTAGGATTAGGTACCAGTGCTGGCATTTTTGGCTTCTCTTGTCTGATGTTTAGGAGTACATTGGGGAGGAGAGGCAGTGGAGGAAAGGCATATACTGTTTTTCCAGCTGAAGGATAAGGCATCCACTTTCCATGCTTGCTTGTGATAAGTCCTTGTGCAGAATCTCTGTAGTTGGCAGTTGTGAGGGGAGGCAAATAGATCTATGTCTGGGCATCCCCATTTCCTTGTTATCATGCTGAAGACTTGTGGATCCAGTTTCCACTCGTGGGGATCCATGAGGTTTCTGCTTAGTTCGTCTGCAAGAGTATTTATCTTTCCTGGCAGGAATTGTGCTTGCAGGTGAACTTGATAAGTCAATGCTGTGTCCCACAAAGTCATGACTTGTCTGCAGAGGGAGTAGGAATGTGTGCCTCCCTGCTTGTTTATGTACCACATGACTGTAGTATTGTCCGTCTTTATCAGAAGTTGTCCTGGATGAAGTAGATCCTTGAAAGCTGTCAGGGCATTTTGAACAGCTAGCATCTCTTTTTGATTGATATGAAGATGCATCTGGCTTGCGGGCCACGTGCCCTGAATACATTTTTCTGCCATGTGGGCCCCCAGGCATAATCTGATGCATCCGTTGTTCGTGTCTGCCTGGCTGTGGGTAAAGTGAATGGCTGTCCCTTGTTGTGGTGACAGGCCTGTGCCCACCATCAAAACTCCTGTTGCAGGCAGGGAATGAGGGTAATTAATGTTTCCAGGCTGTGGCAATGTTGAGTCCAAACACTTTTTAGATACCATTGTAGTTTCCTCATATGCAGTTTGGCATATGGAATTAGCAGAATGCAGGATGCCATGAAGCCCAAAGACTGCAGAATTTTTCTTGCAGATAACTGGGTCTTTGTTGTCAACATTTTGAAGTAAGAAGTCAGTTGCCTTTGTTTGTCTGGCGAGAGATAAGCCATCTGGGCAGTTGTATTTAAGCTTGCACCCAGGAATATTATCTCTTGAGAGGGTACTAGTTTTGATTTATTTTCATTTACTGTGTACCCTAGGCAAATTAGTAATCTTTTTACAAACTCGTAAATGTTAAACAAACCAAACTGAAATCACAAAGAAAACGGGTGAAAGCAAAACCAGTAGCATGCCAATAAAATCCCAATGTAAATTTAATATAATGTAAAGCGCTTTTCATTTGCTCTATCAGCAAACTTCTTCAGACAACATTTGATGCACAGTATAGGTATAAATACCCTCCACTCAAAGTCAATTAACTAATTAATTAATTAACATTCACAACAAAAGGCTTTTTGGTTAAAATACCATCCACTGAAGAAAAACATTCATAAATGTGTTGAAAATCAGTCTATGGAAAACATATAAAAATAAATATACTACAAAAGGTGTCATCCAATTAAATATATATACTAACTATAATAAATTTTAATATAAATAAGTATAAAAACTAATTAAACAAGTGCTAGCATTCACTTTACTGCTCCTTGTGTTAGCTGTTAAGAGTTATTCTCAATCTATATTAAAATACAGTTCCAAGTTAAAAACAAATTAAATGAGTAATTAAGTTTATTCTTTTGCCACATTGCAACTAAACAATAAATAATAAACAATAAAGTCATCTCTTAAGGCTTTTGAGTTTTAATACACTACTCAGGCTGCAACTTTCATTGATCCCTGGTGGATTATAAGCATTAAGTCTGATCTGCCAGAATAATTCCAATTCTTCCAATCATAATGGTGCAGGACCACCTCTTTCATCAAATACTGGCTGATCAATAACTAGAAATCTAAAGTGATGACCCGGAAATTCTGTGATATGTTTGGCTAGGGCATTATCTTGTTTGTTTTTGTTGATGGCATAAAGGTGCTCGTACATACGGTCGCGGAGTCTCCTCATCATCTTGCCAATGTAAAATGCCAAGCATCCCTGGCATTGAGCTAAGTAGACTACCATCTTGGTGTTACAATTAGCCCTACACTTTAATTTATATTGAAAAGTATGTATTTGAAATCTGTTAGATTCTGTTACTAGTTTACAGTAGTTACAATTCTGGCATATATACATTCCAGCAGTTTTTGGTTGCTTCCTCTTATGTTGTTCATTTAATGCTTTAAGGTTCCTACCTTTCCTAAATGTGGTGCCAGGGTATTCCCCTAACTTATTAAATACACCTGGATTACTTGCAAAAAGACCCCAATGTTTACGTAATATTCCTATACAGTGGTAACTTAAGACATTATAAGTGGTAATAAACTTAGTTCCTAGTGTATTAGGTGTGACTAGGCCTCCCAATTCCACTGGAGTAATACTTCCTGTGTTATCTAATACAGACTCTTGTGTAATAAAATTACGTTTTATAGACAGGATGAGTTTATACATTCCTTTTACTCGTTTGTGACCAACCTCAGAAATTAATTCAGTAATTAATTCTAAAGGGTAACCTCTATGTATAAACATTGTTTTCAAAAGTTGACATTCCTCTTGAAAATCATACTCAGTGGTGACGATACGAGCTGCTCTCACTAACTGACCCTTGACTACTGAACGTTTCTGGTGAAAAGGGTGGCAGCTCGTAAAGTGAAGGAAAGTGTTTGAGTGTGTTGCCTTCCTATGTATTTTTGCCTCATAGCATTCCAAAGTGAAATTTTTAGTTAAACTGATATCCAACTAGGCTATCCTTTTAGAGTCAAAAGTAGAAGTAAAACGAAGGAAGTCAGTTGAGGTGTTAAAGACATTTACTACCATCCCACTAAACTCCCTGTCACCATTAAGTATAATGAAGATATCATCTATGTAACGCGTATAAAAAAAAACAAGCTGTTTTTGATACTGTCATTTTTAAATACATACTCAGACTCCCAGTGGGCCACAACTAAGTTGGCTATACTTGCTCCACAAGGGGAGCCCATCGCCACCCCTGTTTTTTGAAGAAAAAAGTTATCACCAAACATAAAAAAGTCATTGTATAATATAATTTCTAAAAGTTCAATCACAAGTGATGTTTCCTCAGATGTAGCTCTATTCTTAATGAGTACTTGAGTCACACAATCTATACCAGTATCGTGAGGTATACTAGTATAGAGGTCTTTCACATCCACAGTGAGAAAGTTATAGTCTGGGTGAAACTCCAGACTATTCAACTTCTCCAAAAATTACCAGGAATCCTTGCAGATTTGTTGCTCGAATTTCAAAAAAATTTTGTAAAATAGAGTCAATCACCTTGGCACATGGATACGTAGGTGACCCACGTCCATCAACGAGGGGTCTCATAGGTGGATTCCACAAATATTTATGTATTTTGGGAATTCTGAAGAGATAAGGGTACCTTGGAAATTGTGTAGACATGTAATTAAATACATTTTGCTCTATACGTCCCTCTATAAACATGTCTGATAAACTATTCTTAATTACTGTGTATGCATGATTTATTTCTGAACGAGAACCAAGTTCGTATGAGGGGTCATCCAACAAGTTTACTATTCGGTTATAGTAATCTATATTGTCAAAAATTACCAAGCCCCCTCCCTTGTCAGGCTTACAAACTCTAATATCATGCAGCCTAATGAATTTCAAGTATTCTTTCTCTTTCTGTGAAGTACCATCACACAAGTGTTTCTTATTCCTATGTTTAATGTTATAACGTATGTCTAATTCGCACATTTGTTCAAACACATGAATAAGTGGATGAAGTGGAGGATTAAAAGTACTTGTAATTCTAAACTGGTCATTTTGTGTTGCTACTGCATGGGACCCCATCATTAGATTGAAATTCAATTTCCTTGTGAAAGTTTTTAAATCTATAATAGTTCTCACTAAGTCGAAATTCTGTATGGGGACATATGTATTAGCCTTAGATAAAAACTACACCATATCCAGGTCTATACTAATAGAAGAAAATTTCAAAACTTTAAAATCTCCTGTCTTATTAGTTATTATGGTAGGTTTACTTCCCACCAATACCTGATCTACTAAAGTTGAATAGAAGTTAGGAGGTATAGTGTTAAACTCATCAGAAAACAGTAAATCAAAAGACCTAGTGGTAACAGGACTCATACATTGCTCAAAGGTATCATGAAGTTCACTAGTGCCAAAAGGCATTAAATTCAAGTCTTGTTCCTCTTTGAACAATGTTTTGTTTTCCTCTGATTTTTGTTGTACCACTGCTTTGGTCTCGGCCCCATTTGATTTACCTCGCGAAAATTTTGATTTCTTGAACTGTGTTGGTTGTTTAAATTTAACAACCTTTCACTTCTCCTAACTTCTGTGTAGCCTTGTCCATCAGTTTGGTTGAAATCCTCAGTTACCTGAACCGTAGTGTTAGGTGACTGATTAGTTGGTTGATTTTGATGAGAAGTAGAGAGATGGCTATTGTTAGCAAAAGTTGCACTGCATTCAGAAGAAACTTGCCAAACTTGGGCAGTAGAAGGTAATGGATAAGCTTTGCCACACTGGTAAGCTTTACTGTCATGTTCTAACTTCTTAGCCTTGTTATTTTTAAGGTTTACCAGGTACTGGTCGATACTAGTAAAAATACAACCATATTCATACTTGTACCTGGAAAAATCATTGTCAAGTTTTATCTTGGCATCTAATTCTGCCACTTGGTTATTAAGTTCCTCCACCCAGACAAACTAATGCTTGACCATAAGCTCAATCAATTCAAGACCTTGGCGGTCAAATAATTCTATTAATTCCTTGTGAAAAAGCGAGTTAGGTACTAGTCCAGTAGGGAATTGGTGGTGCCTTAACCCTTTAGGCACTATTTTACATCTCAAACATTCTTTAAAATATGAAATTTCCAGTTGAAGCTTTTTAACTTTAACTAACAAGTTGTCAAGTAATTTTAAATGTGTGACAATGTCAGAAGCAAAATTATTACTACCTCCTACACCATTAGACTGTCTGTCAGTCAAAGGAGAAGCCATTGTAAACGAAAAACTCTCCGCTAGCCAATTAGACAGGTCAGGATACGCTGAATAATTATTCCCTTGTTGTACCACCAAGTTCACATCCGACCCTGATGGAACATTAAGTCGTGGGTTATTAACCACTGCTGTATTTTCATTACCTCCTTGAAGGCTTACCACCTGTCTGTTAGGTAACGTTGGTTGAATCTGGTTGTTGATAATTGTAAGTCCTCTGTGGAAATTGGTACACTATTAGAGTTGCCGTGGTTAATGTTAGGACCCGACTCCTCTCTATTAGGCACTTCAGTGGATGCCTGCATGGCTGAATTATCACGTCGTATTCTGCCGATGTTATAGTTTACAACTGTTAATGATGGCAAGCTATTCTGAATAGCTTGCTGTTGTTTGTCAAGATTGTCGAGTCTCGAACAAATAGACTCGACCCGAGATAGAAGAAAGTCTAGTTGGTTGCTATAAGATCCATTTTCTGACGCTGGTGTTGCTCCAGCAACACTATGACAGCTCTTCAGCAATTCTGGCGTTCTGTTCGGTTTGAAGCTACTGTTGCTAACAGACCCGGAAGCCATGACAAACTCGTAAATGTTAAACAAATCAAACTGAAATCACAAAGAAAACAGGTGAAAGCAAAACCAGTGGCACGTAAATTTAATATAATGTAAAACGCTTTTCGTTTGCTCTATCAGCAAACTTCTTCAGACAACATTTGATACACAGCATAGGTATAGATACCCTCCACTCAAAGTCAATTAATTAATTAATTAATTAATGTTCACAACAAAAGGCTTTTTGGTTAAAATACCATCCACTGAAAAGGCTAGCATTTGTTTAATTAGTTTTCATACTTATTTGTATTAAAATTTATTATAGTTAGTATATATATTTAATTGGATGACACTTTTTGTAGTATATTTATTTTTATATGTTTTCCATAGTCTGATTTTCAACACATTTATGAATGTTTTTCTTCAGTGGATGGTATTTTAACCAAAAAGCCTTTTGCTGTGAACGTTAATTAATTAATTAATTAGTTAATTGACTTTGAGTGGAGGGTATTTATACCTATGCTGTGTATCAAATGTTGTCTGAAGAAGTTTGCTGATAGAGCAAATGAAAAGCGCTTTACATTATATTAATTTACATCGGAATCTTTTTAGAAACGCCAGATGCTTTAGTAGAATGTCCTTGTTCTCTGCTTGAATAAGGCAGTCGTCCAACTAAGGATATATTTGAATTCCTCTTTGTCTGCAAAATGCAATTACTGGTGCCAGGCATTTTGTGAAGACCCTGGGCACAGTAGATAAGCCAAAGGGCAGTTCAGAGAATTGGTAGTGCATTGAGCCAGCTATGAATCTGAGGTATCTTCTGCAAGATTGTCTGACTGGGACATGCAGGTATGCCTCTTTTAGGTCCAAAGTTACAAGCCAAGCCTTCTTGCCCAGCATGGGCAGAAGCTGCTGCAGAGTCAACATTTTGAATTTTGGAATGTTCAGAAATGTGTTTAGAATAGACAGGTCCAGTATTGGTCTCCAGGCTTTGTCCTTTCTAGGTACCAAGAAAAGTCTAGAGTAAAATCCTTGTCCCTGCTCTTGCTGTGGTACTTGCTGAATGGCCTTCATGTCCATGAGGGATTAAACATGCTTTTGTGCCACTGCCCATTGATTGTGTGGCAGGTCTGGCATACCTTTTGACCTTGGCAGGGTGTGAAAGTGGAACCTGTAGCCCTGAGACGCTATATTCAAGACCCATTTGTCCTGGGTGATCATGTGCCAATTTTGTGAAAAAAGTGCTAGTTTTCCCCCTAAGGGGGCTGCCAAAAGATAAGTGCTTGGTGCTGGCAGAGGAAAGTCATTGGGACCATTTCCTGTATGGCTGTGATTTGTCTTCTCTGCATTTGGAGGTAGAAGCACCCCATTGTTTAGGCCTGTATGAGCCTTGGGGCTGGGATCTGCCTCTGGGGTGTCTGCATCTGCCTCTTTGTGACCTGTCTGACACTGGAAAGGATCAATTCTTTGTGGGCCAGTTCCTGCTAAATCTGGATGGCTGCACCTGTAAGAAATCCTTAACTGTCTGCATAGATTTTGCTTTGTCCTCCATTTTCTTCAACACCTCCTCTGCTTTAACACCAAAGTATCATGCTGTAATGGAGCATCTAATTATTTTGCTTTAACATGATCAGGTAGATTCTGTTTCTTTAACCAAGCATGCCTTCTAATGACAGAACCCATAACAGCGGCCCTGCAAGAGGCCTCCAGAAAATCAAAACCACACTGCAAAGTATGCCTTCCCACTTGTTCAGTTGCATGCAGTAAATCCTGCATTTCCTTGTTTTCTGCACATTCAGAATTTGTTAATATTTTCTGTTTAGGCCGTGACATTAAGTATTGCTGATATGTAAGCATATGAAATTGACAATTTAAAGCCCTCTCAGCCAAGGTAGCACCTTTTTCCCCCATCTGTCCAGTGCCGTTGAATCCCTATAAGAGGGGATAGGTTTTTTGCAGTGGAAGCCTTGACCCCTTTGGGACCCTGAGAAATAGTTTCTGGGTCAGCAGCAGGGTTTTTATAAAGAAATTTATGTGAATCTGGAACCCTGTAGTATCTGTCTGGCTTAACAGGTGCAGGGGGTAAAGAGTCAGGAGTCAGGCCGGACTCTGAAAATGCATCATCTACAATGTCTAAAACAGGGGGGATAGCAAGAGGCCTGTGCTGAGGTAGTAAAGGAAAGTCTCTGAGCCTTTTGTTAGATTCTGAGTAGTCTTGGCTCTCCCAGTGGAAGTGCTCCCTCATGGTATGCAGGGTTTCCCCAAAAGAATAATCCTGAGGAGGAGAGGCTGAAGGGATAGATTATTCAGCAGCATAATCCTCATAGGGGGGAAGAGAGTATTCCTGTTCAGAAGAGGAGTCAGAGGAAACAGAAACCTGATCTGAAGATTCATATTCTGTCTCTTACCTAGGCCTCTTATCAGGAGGGGGATGGGAACCCCTGATCAAAGTAATTAGGTCTTCGGCCATTTTGAGAATCTGTTTTTTAGGCATGGAGGCCTGTCCATCAGCTTGTTGTACTTGTTTCTTTGTCTTTAGTGGTGCTTTAGTCTTTGCCTTTGAAGCTGTAGTCGGTTTTACATATAACTGTGTAGGCCTGAAAACACCCTCAGAAGCCGATGCCTGCTCAACGGTTCTGGACCCATCTGAGAGGATATTTTCCAAGTGTCCAATACCTTGAGTTTCCAGCGGCCTAGTTTGCTCCACACGGGAGTCGGAAGCGGCCTGCGGCTCTGAGGTAGCGGGTGTCCGGGGCTGCGAAAGTGCCTCACTGAGAACTGGTGACTGGATTAGAAGAAGCCTTATCATCAGTTTTGGACCTCAGATGCCTGTCCTTTTCCTTGCATTTCTTGTGAATTGCGGTAGTCGGATGGCTATCCGACGACATTGTGTAATTAAATCTTCGGCCAAAGTAATGAAATGCAAAATCGTACAGATGCTTAATAGTGCGTTGGTTACATGTAGCACAAAACCTACAATTAGCAATGTCATGATCAAGGCCTAGGCAAGGAATACAATAAAAATGAAAGTCTTTATGAGGTATTTGCTTCCCACAAGAAATACAATTATTAACTTTTTCTGACATCGGTCTGGAGCAAGAAAAATGTTTCCCCAATGGGGTACTTAGCTTTAAATGAAGACTTCTGAAATTCGAACATGAAAATCTCAGGAGTCGGCCAACTGGCACTTGCGAATTGCTTCTGCTTCAGGCACCGTGTGGCAAGAAAGACTGGAGAAAATGGCAAATGGCGTCTGCTGCATCTTTTATACCCCTGGTCCACTGAAGTCATGGAAGAGGCGACAGCAACTGACACCGGACAAAGACGTTGAAATTCACGCCGACTGCGGGTAGCCTTCCAGCGGGATAAACCAAGAGTAATGACGGCAACAGTAAAATACGATGAACATCCCCTTTTGGACCTCGGAGGTTTCAGTTAGAACAGTTTCAAACCTACACCAACATTACACTTCATCGGATTTTTTAAATAGAAGTATGTGTTACAATACCAAGAACAGCTCACAGAGCTAAAATATCTACAGCAGTACCTAACTTGGTTCAGAATATACCATGAAAGAGAAACTTTCTTCGGGGTGAGTGGGCTTTTCAAAAATGTAGAGGATATCGGCACACACAAACATGGCCCACAGCATACGCAGCAAAACAAGGGCATGTAAACATGATACTTGCCGACGAGAGAACATCACAGTTGCAGTCCAACTCGCTCTAACCTTTAAAACGACTGCATGAAACACTAATGTGCAGCAGAAAAAAATATATATATATAAACAAGCACGGCACACACAGACGCCAAAATGAGCATTAATAACATGCTAAAATTAGAAAAAACAAACGAGCAGCAATAGTGATAAATATACGAGCTATCACTATAAACCAACACTTGCATAAAAAAAAAAAAAAAAAAAAAAGAAGAAGAGACGGCTTATTCTGAGTATCAGTAACAAAGATAAACGCAGATAATACTCACCAAGCCGAATTCAGCATGCAGCATGGGACCTGACTAAAACAGAAGGCAGCATTCACACACGGGAACACAACGACTAGATAATTAACCGAGAGCCAGCAGTATCAAATAAAATGTATAACCATAATACAGTAATAATATACAAAATACATATAATTATATATCAGCAGCAAGCAAATACAACAGAAGGCTAATCTAGATAGTTGGCAGCAGCATACACTAGTGAAACCATGTGGCACCCTCAAACAGAAGGATAAACTATATCAGGCAGCACAAAATAGGGCTAGCAGTGCATTCAAACAGGAGCTGTGTGTAGAATTACATTTTTAATTCACTAGGAAGACGTATCTTACCAATGAAGCAAAAAATGCAGACGAAAATGCAGGCAATCCAAACTTTTCAGTAGTCCCTCAAACAAATGCAGTCAACAGGATACACGTACAATAAAAGGAGTTCCACAAACCACATGGATTTTATTAGGTTGAGTGGGCTGGGTAAGGCAGGTCTGACATCACAATGTGGGAGGAACACTGGCTCTTCTATACAGCATGCAAATCAGGTGGGGATTACATCACTTTGGGGGAGGAAACATCCCGATAGCTAGAGCAAGAGCAGATGGCAGATGTGATATCATAATTTCAGAGCCAGCTACAGGTTTTTCAAGTTGGTTTGCAAAGTGAAACAAAAACAGTATAGAAAGCTAGGAAGCAGAACAGGGAAAACAGTTGAGTGGGTTATTTTTTAAAGCTGCAAGGGTGATTTTTTTAAGCTTTATCAAAGAACAGGGACTGGAAGAGTCAGCAGGTTGGGGAATCTGCTTTAATATCCTGTTGTTTTCCTTTAATATTTTTAGTTAAATCAATTCCAAGATATTTTATTTTATCATCAGCAACTAGATATTTAGCATATTGTTGTGGTACATTAGTAGGGCTAGAATTAATACATAAATATTTGTTTTATCTTCATTTAATGTAAGCCCTGATTTAGACTGATATGTTTTAATAGCCCTAAATAAAAAAAAAAAAAAAAGAACTAAGGGTATTATTATTATCTGTTAATGTTAGTAATATATTGTCTGTAAACAAAACTATTTTGAAATTTAAATCATGTCCCAGTTGGACACCTTTAATAACTGGTTTTACTTTTATGCAATTTGCAAAAGATTTGATGACTAATATGAATAATGACAGGGAAAGGGGGCAACCTTGTTTTGTACCTTTAGTAATTGGAATTGATTGTGAAATATAGGAACCTATTTTTATATAGTCTAAAAGTTTTTGTATAAGTAAGTTATAAGTTGTATGAACTCTATTGGAAAATCACACTCTTGTAATACTAGCAATAAGTAATCCCAATTGACTGTATCAAACTCACTTTTAATATCTAAACTTACCAATGTCACTTGATCTTTTATTTTGTTGGCATAACCAATTATCTTTAGGATTCTTTTGATATTATCAAATGTATTCCTGTTTTTAATAAAACCAATTTGATCTTCATTTATTAAATGTGGTAGGAACTGTTGGAGCCTATTAGCTATAATGGATATGAATAATTTATAATCAACATTTAATAATGATACAGGTCTATAGGATATACATTCTGTCGGATCTTCATCAGCTTTCAAAATTGGTGAAACTAATGTATATTTCTTGAAGGGGGAATCATTAAGTTTTTGATGGATTGAAATGTTTGTAATAACATTTTAACACATTTTTAGGCATCAATTTGTATAATTCTGAAATTATCCCATCATTTCCTGGGACCTTATTGTTTTTTAGTTTATGTATTGGAGTTGTGAGTTCCAACATGGATATAGGTTTATTAATTATTTCTAATGTTGTTCTGATAATCTATAATTTGTATACTTATTAATAATTTTTTTAATTCCTTCCTTTGGGTCTATTTCTCGATTAAAATTATTAATTTTAATGAAGTGTGTTCTAAATTCATTGAATATGTCTTCTATTGCAATGACTTTTTTCTTTTTTCTTTTTATTCTCACTATATATTTCTCTTATATGGTTAAATTATCATTTTGGTTCTAGATGCTATTTTACTTAGATTTTTGGGGTTTATTGAATAATTCATTTGTTTTATTTTCTTTATATTTATTTTGATTTTATGGTTTAACATTTTTAGATACTTGTTTTGTAGGTCATTAGTGTTACCATTTTTGATTGCATAGTTGTAATAGTATATCATAGCCTTAAGTGCCTGCTTAGTCTTATCACTGTAAAATGCAAGACATGATATATGAATGATAGGGGGTCAGCTGATGAAACAGAAGACCTGCAGATGAGAAAGATTGTCAGCAAGAACATTATGAGTCTCCAAAATACATCTAGCTGAAAAATACAAATTAATGCAAAAACTATGGGGATCAATAATCTTAAAAGTAACTGTACCCACATAGATCCTAATGGCTTCTAATCAGGAATTGAACCACAATGTGATTATCAAGCCAAAATATCACTTTTTTTTTTACATTATCCTACCAATCTATTACTGTTACTGAAATGTGCATATGTTTCAAAAAGGTGATATCCTTTCTTCTTTATTGAAAGGTCAGGGAGGAGGGCAGTGTGTAGAAACTTCTAAAGTAGGGTCCCATGACATGTCCTCACTGTAGCTATAAACAGCTGTGAAGTATCAGTTGTAAACTGATTATCTTGCTAAAAAGAAGTCCATTGAAATGAAACAAAAGAATGCACCACAAAAGAAGGTCTGATTTTACCCTTCTACTAAATGTAACCCTGTGTGGTTGCTGGCAATCTCCCATAACAAGTTATGTAAGGAACTTGGAAATATCATTCTTGGGGTGAATGCTCTTCATGCAAAAATTAGAAGGCTGAAATTCTCCATCACTTATCTCACCCTCATGGTATTAGCTGACAGAATAGCCTTGTTTTTTGAAGTCATACAATCCAGCTTAGATTGTAGCAACCAAAAAAAAGGACATTACTACATCCACTTCAGGGCCCAGGAATATAAGGGACTTAACCATACCTTCCATTATATCATAATGTCTATGTTCACAGCACCACTGTAATAGTGTGTTGAACTTTTCAAATGTGGTACATGCCACTGCACATCCCATGGACATAGCCATGTCACCATAACTCAACTCTCCAGATTTTTCCATCGTATTTTTGGTGTGCTCTTCATAAAATGTGTGGTTATCTGGCAAATTACTGACAATTGAAGTGCTAAATAATGACGTACATTTGGGTTTCAGACTTCATATCTTTCAGGAAATGCATGCTAACTCAAATGTTATAATTATAGCAACAATCTAAGTTTATAAGAGCAATACTTAAAATATGTCCCTATATAGGGGCCTTTGTGTCCTCATTATTTAGGCTTTGCCCCGATTTCTTGTGCAAAGGTTGAGAGTTATACATGTCAAAATAATAACAACTCCCTGAGAACATACCCACCAGGGGCAAATCTTCACAAATGAGGACTAGGTTAAAGGCCAATTTCACATTCAGTTTTGCAAGACGATGATCCTTAACATGTCAAATAATACTTATTGCATCATCATTGGAAGAGTACTCTACCTTAATATAATGCTTCTACTAAAAGCATTTACCAAAAAGGATGTGAAATAAGCAGAACTGACCCTCCCTCTGTTTGGAAAAATACCAAGAGGACAAGCACTAATGTGTTCAAATGAAGGGGAAACTGAATTGGTCCTGAAATTCTCCCTTCACTGATTTCTCTGTCCAATAATTCTTTCACCTCTTCCTCCATGCATTGAACTGACTGTAGACTCTTTCCAAATCATGCCATTTGTAAACATGCCCAGTTTAATAGAAAATTAAATGAAACTCTGTAACAAATTAACTTAAACTTGCTATGCAGTCAATATAAGCTAAACATCAGGTTTAATGGGCAAGTGATACACAGAACTCCTAGTTGAAGCCATAAAGGGAATTTGCATCCTTAAAGTCTCAAAAGGAAACCTTCCTTGTTTTGAATGGTTTACTAGAAAGCTACCATAAGTGACCTCAGAAGTGTTATCAAACTTATGTGCCGTAAGGCCATCTTTGAATCAACATTTGGTATGTGAGTATCAATTCTCACAGTGGGAACAGACATGTTTGAATACTCATAATAGCCATGCACATTTCCCTATATTAAATGCCCAATAGGGCTTAAGATTGGATCTTCACTGATCTTCTCCAGTCCGCAACAATATCCTTGGTGTGTCGGTCATCAACTCCACACGTCAGCATGTAATTCATCCCACTGCAAAACCTCAAAGACCTGTTAACCCCTCTGAGTTTACAAACTTTTTAGTCATATCACAGCCAGGCCATACTACTTTTCAAATAATGGCTTTCCCCAATAATAAAAAATAAGTCAATAAGGGAAAGGCTTGTGAAGGCTCGCTTTCAAAGATCACAACCATATAATGGAGAAAATCAACAACTTAACTTTCTTTACTATTTTTGTCCTGGACTTGCTGGACTGCCTCTCACCCAGAGTTGCTACAAGATCTTTGGCACCAGGATCCATGGAATCTACAATACATTGGATCCTGGCACACTGGCCATGTCAAATATGTTAACATAGTCCCCTCAGCAGAATGTTTTTTTCATTTACCAAAGAGGGAATGTTGAAGGTACCTTCTGAACTTTGCTGAGCAAGCCTTCTCATTCCCAATAGCACCTATATGGCTTTTGTAAATACTGCTTAGTAGTGCAGTAGTTAGCGGCAAGTGGGAAAATATGAGGGTTCTAGGACCAGTACCAGCCACTCTTTCCTCCCTTGAGTCTGCATGGGCCATCATAATAGTGGGAAAAGTCTTGTCCATAACCATCTCAAACAACCTGGGCCTCCCTTCCTAAATGATGTCTTTGAAAAAGCCTTATAAATATTCATCTATGTACATGCTGACTCTATGATTCATCCAAACCAGGCTGGATCATCCGGGCTTCATTACCTGATTGGGGTTACAGTGGACAGATATTTGTCAGGTGGCACAGCTGCGTCTTTCTTCACCTTGTGCCTTGCTCTCAAGGGTGAAGTCCCTTTTCTGGCAGTTGGTAAGTCAGCTGCACATTGAAAGATAATCTTTGAAGTACCCTGGAGAGCCTCTTTTGCTTGCACTAGACATCCTTTGGACAAATCATCAAAGAAAGCTTTCAGTTGGGCAGATATCTGCTGCAAAGCTATTATGGATATCCTGGAGGGATGCCATTCTCCTAGGGTGAAATGCAAAAGAGTTTATCAAATCAAAAATGCAAAAAAAATTTAATCTACCGATCTATCTATCTGTCCATCTCCCTCTATCTAATATGTTTATATTTTTGACATCTTGTGTTTATTTATTATTTTGTTATAAATAGTTAATTTAAAAAGTTGACTAGACCTTAAAAGGAACAAAGAGCAGTTGGACAGCCACCACTGATAGAAAGACATTACTAATATATATATAATTTTACTGATAGATAACAATTGCATGACTGAATAGAAAAATGCTAATAGTACAAAACAAAAAATGAAGGCAGTAACAATATAAAACAGGCAAAAGTTGATAATCTAACACTGTCCCCCGGATTCATGAAGCTTGCGCCAGGCGCAGGCATAGCGTATGCGGGATAATGCCAAATATGTCCGCCGAGTGATTCAGGTACGAACCAATTCCACGTGCACCACGGGCGTATGTCTGATCTATGCAGCCCTCGACATAGATATGCAAATCACCCCATGCACAGTGTCACACCATGCTAATGAAGGCACACAGTGATTCATGAAGTGGTGCAGGCATAGCACAAGCCCATGGAAATGTAAACCAAAAAACACGGTTTATATTTTCCCAAACAGAACATTGGAGTTATGGAAGCGGACCAGGCTCATGTATTACAAAGTTAACATATGCCAATGGCTAAATACACAGCCAACATATATATAT
The DNA here is from genome assembly GCF_019279795.1 of Protopterus annectens. NCBI lineage: Eukaryota > Metazoa > Chordata > Ceratodontiformes > Protopteridae > Protopterus > Protopterus annectens. The sequence continues at coordinate 1,990,578,451 of NC_056725.1, forward strand.
ATATATATATATATATATATATATATATATATATACACATATATAATACAGATAGAAAGGGCGATAGTGTGATATATGTCAATATATAAGGAGTCACTGACATCTGCAAATATATAGATAGGTCAACGACATTCAAAACACCTTGGAGGTACAAATAAATAGGATACCGCCAACTATGGAACGTGTCACACACCGACACGCATAACCAGGAGGCTGAAAGACAGAAAGAACACAGTACTGGAACAGTAGAACTGCGAGCAATATGACGATAGTAAGGACATGTAATCACCGCTGCTGGCGGTGCGGTCCACACAGGTACCATGTACAACTGTGGTTGTGAGTGATGTAGCCTGTGTATGTGTGTGTTGAGGGTGCCATTTGTGTCTCCGTGTGACTGTAATATGTGTGTGTGTGTGTGTGTGTGTGTGTGTGTGTGTGTGTGTGTGTGTGTGTGTGTGTGTGTGTGTGTGTCCACATTGTGTGTCTGTAGGTGGCAACTCGGAGGTAGATGATTACGGTAGGTGCGGGTATTGAAAAATTATATGGCTCTAGACACTCAGCTGGGTCGCTATTGAAAAAATATTTAGCTCTCTGCTTACTGCTTGCTTGCTGCTTGCTTGGTGTGATGGATTTGAAGTCTTCTTAAGACACTCAGTTTTGCTGGCTGGAATCAAAGTCTGGTTATAGTTGCATTCACAGTCTGTTGCATACAGAAACTTGCAGAATATACACTGATGAGAGAATATACTTTGCAGCATCAACTTTAGAGAGCAGTAACCAATAACTTTTATAATAAACCAAACTGGACAAATGTTGCAGCTTAAAAGTACTGTTCCAACTTTACTTCTCATATAGTACAGATGATGTGAGAGGTATACCATTTACCTCAGGACTTGTGTCCCTACCATACCTCTAACATAACTAGATTTAATACAGACTTTTTATACATATTTTAGTTAAACACTGGCTTGATGACGCAAATGCTGACACATCTGTTCTTGTGCAAATGCTGATAAGTAAACTGTCTTCAAGGAAATGCCTTGTGGATTAGAAAAGCACATTTTTAAACTTTCTTAGAAAATCATGTCCTGTTGTCCAGTGAAAGCAGAATACATTCTTGTCATGTCTGTAAGAAGTTCAGCTTTCTTGTGTGTGTGTAATACACTCATAAGCAAGTTCCTTATTTTTTTAAGCCACAGTCATTTAGTATGTTTGCTGATCACATATTACTAAACTCTGTTTCTGCGTTTAAGCAAGCTTTTTCTTTCAGCATATTTACAACAATTAATTTCAGCCTTAAATTCATAATATCTAACAATTCCCTCTGTTTTTAAACATACTCAAAACATTTTATACTGATATGTATTTTTTATCACATTATATAGAAAATACAAGAAACAAACTTTTAGTCTTCTTTTGATCAAAATGCAATTTTACATAGTTAATACAATGATATTAAGTATCACTACCAAAACTGAATGTATTTAACAACTTTTTCTTTTGCAGACCATTCTGTGAAATTATTTTATCAGTTATGAGCTGTGTCTGCTTTAGTTTAACTTGATTAATTTATTCCTTTGCAATTACAGAATTTAATTTATGACTTAGAACTTGCAACTGTTGAATTAACTATTAGAGACAAGAACCATGTGCTACTGCAAGCATTTATACACTACTGAAAATATACAGTTTCAATGTCATTTTAACCATAACATTATGATCATGTCTTTGAACTGCTCATTAACATCTTGGTTGACAGTGAAGTGAACATAAAGTACTGAACTGGGCTTAGATAATAAATATTTGAAAGCAATTATTTTACTGGGGTAAAACCAGTGATATTACAACTTGACAAATTACTTTTAAACTTATTACAATGTATTCTGTACAATATGTATTTACACAGACTGTTTGCTATTCATGCATTTCAATCTAGCAGCTATCCTGAACCCAATTTTTTTAAAACATGTTTTTTCACACATATTCATTGCTAGACATTAATTTAATTTGTACTGAATTCTTCTGTATTTGTACATACAAAGACTATAAAGTAAATTTAGTCTAATCTTACAAATTTAATAGCATTAATATTGCCAAAAACATATTGAAATAGTGACCAATCTTGTTCAATTTATTTACATATCTTTATTCTCTCTTGTATAGCTGTTATCAATTTTAAGCCATCTCTTGTTTTTTTAAACCATCTTTTGTATAGCTTTATAGTTTAACAGGTTGTAAATACAATTTAATACTAAACAATACAATAATAACCATTATGATAGCTATTAACAACTTATAAAATATCTTATTCTGTAAGGTTTAATCTAGTTTACCAGTATGTCTAATACACTAATACCTGTTTTTTCCTTCCCCCTAAAAGAGTATTGTCAAGAAGGAATGAAATATTATTTTTTTTCTTGTAGCTTTATTTCTGACCCTTGTTTATTTTTTTTCTGTAGCGTTATTTCACCTTGTTTATTTTTTTCTGTAACTTTATTTCAGACTCTTGTTGTTTATTTTTTCTGTAGCTTTATTTTTGACTCTTGTGCAATACTGCTTATACAGTCAGTGTAAAACTGAGAAAGTACCCCTCCCCCTGTAGTACTGCAGCACTGTTTATCTGCTTTATACTGTGAGAATAGAATGTATGTCAGCCCAACACTTTCATCATTTTATTAGGTTATTAAACTGTAGACCTTTGTCTGATATGATCATCTTTTCTGTTGCCTTTGCTGTCTACTTCTACTAGTAGTAGTTATTTGTACCCTCCTGTCTACTTTATTTAAACTGTATGTATACTATAACCCATCTGCTGGCTATACTTGATGTAACTAAGGTTTTTTTTTTTTTTTATCAGTGACATATATGCACAATTGTGATGTTTTATTATAATTACCAAATAGTGTTGCATGTGAACATTTTAACAATTATGTTTTAAATAATAAGTTTTTAGAAAAACTCAAGCCACTTGTCTAGCAGTCTTGTTTCTTATCTTATCTTTTCAACATTTCCTGTAACTATTCATCCAGTTTAGGAAGGTCTGAGCTCACATTTCAATTAACCCTTTTTAGCATTTTTCCTTTAATCATATATATTTTTTTAACTTTTGATTTCAGTATTTTTTATTTATTTAACTGTTCTGACATTCATTTTACAAAGGCTGTTTGACTAATACCATCCGTGATTTTATTTCTTTTTAAAATTCAGAACTTTAACTGTTTGGTGTGGTGTTACTATACAATTACATAAAAAGAAATGTAAAAAAATAAATATATATTAGCTTAACAAACACATTTATATATTTACATTATTTATATTTACTGTTCTCTGCCTGTTATTCTTGTGCATTGTATAAAAAGAAAATACATGCATGTCAGTCTTGTGACTTTAAATCATTACTCTTATTAACTATTTTTATTTAATTTTTATATACAAGAACTGTTTTGTTTACCTTTTGACTATGCTATGAGCATGTCAGTCATATGCTCTACTTTACTGTAGTACTGATAAATATATTGCTTTAATTGAATGGAAGTTTTAAACATTTGAGAATGATTTGTATTTTACCATCCTACCATGTAAGCTTAACCATTTTCAAAACACAAACATGTTATAAAATATATTTCTTTTGTACAGATTAGCTGTAGTTTCCTACTCTTTCCCAATGTATGTAGGAAGTCAGTCTCTGTCAGTTCAGCTAATCTGTTTTCTTCATCTTGTAACTGTTGTTTAAGAGTCTCCTCATGGTCTGCCTGATATGTCTCAGGAACCTGTTCTGCTGAATCTGAAACCCCTATGCACTTTTGAAAAAATGTTTGTATAACTTGTCTAAACTTCCTGCACTCATTGTGTCTCTTTTTTAGAAGTTTACTACATTTTTTTGTAACATAATGTACTAGTTGTTCTATCAGTAACTGATTTGACTCACATGTGGTGACAGGACATAACTGTTTAACATCTGAATACAATGAAAACACTTTAGCCTTAGTTAATTCTTTATCATGAACAGATCTGTCTTCACAGTGTATTGTTTTAGCAATATTATGCAATACTTTTTTATGGCATAATACACAAAATGCAGTTTTTGTTGAAGCACACAATAACCATTTGTCATACCCCACATGGTTTTCTTTGAGATACCAGTTAAATATTGTAATACATTTGCATAATGCCTTACTATCAACCTGCCCTACTAAAGTTTTACATTTACTAATATGCTGTGTATACCAACATTGCAATTTTTTTACATTTGCTTGAATTATGCATGAAAATATCCATACTGTCTAATTAACCATCCAAACTGTCTAATATCCAAACTGTCTTATAATATGCAAACTGTCCAATATCCAAACTGTCGAATAGCATCCATACAAAAAAAATGTGACGTAGAAAAAAGTCTTACCAGTGAGCAAGAAAACAGGTGATCAGGCTGTTGTTGCAGATGGCTGGAAATTTTTCAACGTCACTCGAGAAGCTGGGAAAGCACAACAGGCAGTGGACTGTTGGGCTAGTGGATATCCCCCTTTTCTTTAGTGAAATTATGGCACTGCGACTGGAACTTCTGTCTCACTCCGGATGTAGACGTCTAAAAAACTTTACTACTGCAAGCTGCATAAACTGGAATACTTCTGTTCAGAATTGACACATACGTACAAATGTTAGTTACTGCAATTTAACTGAAGTAACCCTCTGCAGGGCTTACCATCACTCCCCCTGTGTTTGAATGCAGATTATAGGTTCAAATGCAGATTTTTAGGTTCAAATGCAGATTTTAGGTTCAAATGCTGGCAAGCTTGCCATTGAAACATTATATGGCTCTCTAGACACTCCTGGCTGGCTCGCCATTGAAAAATGATATGGCTCTAGACACTCAGCTGGGTCGCTATTGAAAAATTATTTAGCTCTCTGCTTACTGCTTGCTTGCTTGGTGTGATGGATTTGAAGTCTTCTTAAGACACTCAGTCTTGCTGGCTGGAATCAAAGTCTGGTTATAGTTGCATTCACAGTCTGTTGCATACAGAAACTTGCAGAATATACACTGATGAGAGAATATACTTTGCAGCATCAACTTTAGAGAGCAGTAACCAATAACTTTTATAACAAACCAAACTGGACAAACATTGCAGCTTAAAAGTACTGTTCCAACTTTACTTCTCATATAGTACAGATGATGTCAGAGATATACCATTTACCTCATGACTTGAGTCCCTACCATATCTCTAACATAACTAGATTTAATACAGACTTTTATACATATTTTAGTTAAACACACACCCTCTTGGTTTTGGAAGGATACTGGCTTGATGACGCAAATGCTGACACATCTGTTCTTGTGCAAATGCTGATAAGTAAACTGTCTTCAAGGAAACGCCTTGTGGATTAGAAAAGCACATTTTTAAACTTTCTTAGAAAAGCATGTCCTTTTGTCCAGTGAAAGCAGATTACATTCTTGTCATGTCTGTAAGAAGTTCAGCTTTTTTGATGTGTGTGTGTAATACACTCATAAGCAAGTTCCTTATTTTTTTAAGCCACAGTCATTTAGTATGGTTGCTGATCACATATTACTAAACTCTGTTTCTGCATTTAAGCAAGCTTTTTCTTTCAGCATATTTACAATTAATTTCAGCCTTAAATTCATAATATCTAACAGGTATAGCTAGCCGTAGGCATGCGGTAAACACCTGTCCCACATTGGTAGGGACAGCCCCTCCCTGGGCAGGTGTGTCCTGACATGAAACATTACAAAGGGCAACTGTCTGAGAGTGTTGGATATTAGTATGTCCCAAATATTATGCAATAGTTGCAGGAAATACTCATGCCTGTATGTAAGAAATGGAAATGTTACATGCAAACTGATAAGTAGGCAAGGTCCAAGAACAATTGGTATGTAAAGAGGATAAAAGTATGTGCTATCCTGTGTACTGACCGCGGCTATATGTCAGCCTGTAAACACCACTGCGTGACCCGCAAGTGTCCAGCTATGGCCATATGAAAAGGTGGCAAGCCATGCCACAGAGGGTCTGACACCAACACCACTGCAATGACCGCAAATATCTGGGACAGACATACACGGGATAGCGGTCATTTAGAAATACCCCTGCACATATCGCCGTACATCCGGAGGTATGGAAGTATCAACCTCACCTGCATACCATATAGAAACCAATTAACAATGGCCCAAAGTAAATTCCCATAACAGAAATCTATTAAGTGATAGCACTGTAATTAGGGAAGGGGCCCACACATATAAATATGGACTACATAGAAATGGAAGCCCCACAAAACCAGATATGCTAAGTACACCCGCCTACATCCCCCACACTGGAAGCAATAGCAATACAGACCGTAATCACAGCACAAACATCCACTTAGTCAATTACATCTGCTGAACCATTAACATACCTTGTGATTGACACATTTAAAGGCGCCATGCAAAATTGTATCCATCGTATAATGGTACAAACGGCGATGTTACAGGTGTTTGCAATAGTTCGTTATTAGACGGGTGGGATGACAGGTACAGTCACAGGTAGAACCACATACTCAAGCCGTCACACACAATCCACGGGGGACATGACTCCAAAATACACTTGGCTCTACACATAGCAGTTGCAATTACACACAACAAAACACAATACAGGCCGTCTCCCCGAAGGCAGGGCAAATGGCCAACGCCCAAGTGGAGAATTCAAATATACCCCACTGTTGTCATGTAACTGGTGAATGGAGTAGTTGCACAGCCGAAGTGCATGTAATTAGTCACAGCGGAATACCAACTGGCGACAGTAAACCACATGTTGCAGGTATCGACGTATATAAGGATGACTTGCCAGATATGCAAACTGTATGCTCATGCCGTAAAACAGTTTAAAGAGTGATAAAGAAGAGCGAGATAGAGACGAAATACCGGAACGATATCAAGGTATGTAGAACACTAACTGTATGTATAGTATGTTCCGTATTAAGTAATGCCAGTGTATGCATAGCCTGGTTTGCAGTAATTAAAAGTGTCCGCCATGCATAAAGTGGGAAATGGTATTTATGTAGTGATGTCTTGCTGATAGTACTAACGCTTGTAGAAGTTGTGCGTCCAGCAGTGGGCCACAAGGTAAACAGCACAGACACCACAAAGGATGCAACATGATGGCTTAAACAGAACAATGTCATACGACCCGCCGTCCGTAGCAGGGTATGTCCAACAAGTACGTGCCATAGCAGGGGATAGTATATGTGGATATACTGTAACAGTATGCATGTGTATGGGCATATAGCATCAATGACATGTCTAAGGTGGTCCCGCTGTGCAAGTATGCTTTGAATTATGGGATACCATGTAACATATGTGTAATGTATAGTACAGTAGATTGATATGTCAGATATGCTACACAGGAGAACAGGCATATGACGCATACCAAAGGTATTGTATAGTGATGTGAGTAGTATGTAATTAATATATGTAAAAACAGTTATGGTGAAATAAATAATGTAATCCACTCTGTGCATTTGCAAAGGATGCAAGCATTACTCCCATACTAGAATAGCAGAAGAGATGTGACAGACAAAGAAGAACATGATTGGCGTGTACAATAACAGGATACATATGGCCTGTAGTCACGGGACATTGAAATAGCGTGACAGCTAATCTAAATGGAAGGGCTATTCCAGTAACCATGCACAGAGGACATGTAATAGCTCCACAGGTTCATAGTGGGGTACCATGCAGTCTGGCAAGTCTATGTGTAACAACAACTACAGTGTACACACCAGTGACACCTCTCTAGGGTAGTGTCCTGTGAACAGAAAAGCCATGTGTAACCTGCATCTCTGCACAGTACAGCCACTGCAGTGATCCCTGGCATACATGTGTCCACCATCCACCAAGTGAGGTATCACATGAACACTGCTACTGACTGTCCATGCATGATGTACATAGGAATCTTGTCCCAAAGCATGGTGAGTGTCCGGTCTGGGAATGCAACCCCCAAGCACATCCCACACACTGTCGTGTGTGTGCACATATCCATGAGCATCATGCTCATAGTGGCTATTGTGTATGTCGCGTATGCGGAGTATATCCATTAACATATTTGCAGACATGGGCCCTGTCTTTGCAGCAGAGGTCACCCCTGAGTATGTAGTCTGCAAATGTGTACAAACGTGGTGCCTGTACTTCAGCTGCAAACTTTAACTGTCATAGCTCAATAAATGCCATGTCGTTTTAATGTTGAGTGATGTAAATCTGTAGCTGTTGTGTAAGGTACACCCTAAGCGGGGTGTATTATCCATGGATGTGTGTATAAGTCCGGTGTTCAGAGGTACAATGGGTGCCTATATACCAGCTACACACCCAGTACAGACAAGTGTGGACATGTAGAAGGATATCCACGCCACAGTGGCAATGTGGTAATCACAGGAGTGTGTGCGACATACATGTGTAGTACGAACACGTACAATGCGACATGTATGTAGGGGACTAACACCTATGTGATAACCAGTGGGTGGATGGTGTACTGCAAAGGTGATGTTCATACCAAGTGTCATGCAGGTTGAGGCCATGATGCTCATATCAGGTATCCGTCACAGTGACACCCGTATGGATGGGGTCTGTATCAGCTGGTGGATCAACAATGGCACTTGGTATGCAGTGGTCTGTAAAGCTAGGCAGGGAAGTCCCCTCAGTGGTAGCCTGTACCTCAGGGAAGCATATACCGAACAGGAGGGCCCCATGACTGAGGACTGTGGTATGCCAAGTGTAACGGGAATGCAGTATGTGATATGGTATGCCACCCTCAGTGTGTGTGTCCCGTCCATTAGCCACTTTGCATAACATCCTGAGACATATGTTTTGATGTGCAGGTGGATGTGTATGTTGTCAATACCAGAATGGAGAACGGTGCTGTAAGGCAGTGAGAGGACAATGTAGGCTGTGTGGACCCCCGTGTCATCATCAACTACTCTGGTGACTGTATGAAAGGTGTTCAACAGGTGTAGGAGGCATGCTGTGGCCCCAACAAGACCAACCCAGCTGGCATCAAAGGACCAGAGCACAACAAAGACTCAGCGAATGATGTCCATGATGATGTGCCCTATAGCTGTGCAGAACAGTCCAGTGAGGTGTGTAGGGCAATAGTCCCAGTCGTGCATTGTGGCGCCACCTGTGTGGAGTGTAACTGTTGCTGTGTGCCAGTCAGGGGCCACAATGTCTGGTACAAGGCTATTACTAAATATGGTGTCCCAGTGGGGAGACATGTCATTCAGAGGTCTGTGGACATCACAGCCTGGGATTTTGTAGGGTGACAAGGGGCCAGTGTCCTAGGACATATAGAGTGCAGGTCAGTACTGTGTAGGTGTGACCGCAGGTACACCGCAATGTTCCTGCAAGGAATGTGGCCCCGTAGGGAGTGAGAGGGTGTAATGTTAGCATTGAAGCCATCAGACAGCATGTTGCTAACATCACCTGTTACTGTCATGTTCCAGAGTGACAGATGTATGTGTGAGCAGATGTGGGTATTGCATACGACTACTGACATACCACCATAATGCCTTGTGGTACATCACGGAATGTGTCACAGTAATGTGTACTTAGCTAGTTATGGAGTATGTGATGAGGGATCCCGTGGCCCTACCGAGGCTAACCAGTGAGTTACCCCACCCATGGGAATGTACACCACTGTGAAACAGCCCCCACCTGTTGTAAAGTATGTCCATGGAACCGCACCCCCAGAGTGGCATCTGTTATCTGGTGTGTACCATCAAGGCTCTGTGTGGAATAGCATGATCCATATTGTCATGTACGTGCTAATGAAGTGCACTGGGGTATGTCTCAGTGTTTGTATGTGCATTGTCCACCTGCACGTGTGTCATGATGTCAAGTATCGCTGTCATACGACATCTGTAGTAGGTGTTGTAGTACTCATCTACTGTGTATGCTGTGAAGTGTGTGGTGCCGGTATGTGGCTAACAAAGGTGAGTAGCATATGTTCGGACTCCACCAAGGAGGGGATAACCCCAGGTGTGGAACAGCAGTCACATGTTGGTAGTGTCCATGTCAAGGATACTGTTGGAGGTGGTGTGTATGGGTCGAACCAGCCGAGCGGAGGTTATGACTCGCGAACAGCGTACGCCTAATGTGTCAGTACATGTGCGGCTATCACAGTTAAGTGTGGGTTACTGTCAGTCTCACATCAGTAGCAGCAGTATGAGCCCAACTGTCCAGTACACCATGAAATGAGGTCTGGTAACCGTGGGGTATGTTGAATCCGCAGCTGGTAATACTGTGAATAGCAGTTACGGACACAGTTAGTTGCATGTGGAGCACCTGTGATGCATTGTGCTAAGTAACCAGCCGGGATGTGTGTACAACATAGTGGAGTATGGGGACATCTCAGACATTGCTGTGCCAGTCCAGGTACGTGCCTGAGAGGTACTGCCTGTCTATAACCAGTAATTGCAGGTGTGCTCTACAGAGCCAAGAGGCAGGTCCCAGTCACTTCAGAGATATTGAAGTGGTGCAGTATCAGGTGTGCCTTGCCTGCGTGCGTCACAGAGGATGATGTCAAGCATTGTGTTACATGACCACATGTTTTGCTAGCCAGTTCCCATTCTGGCGGTGACTGTTATTGGACACTGTGCAAGACAGGCAGTATAAAAGCAGCAAGAGTCCAACACGTGATCCGTACTCCCAGTGCTGACAGGTGCAGGTCAACTGTGCCACAGCATCATGTTGTTTGACCAGGTCTGTCAAAGTGGACGTATACCAGACGCCTGTGGAATGACAGCAGAAGCATGGACAACTGTTGGGAGTGACACAGTCGCTCGTTGTACAGTGGTAACAGGTCCGGATGACTGCAAAATGCTCCCCAGGGCTCAGTAGGCTATTGCATGTCCCTGCACACATAGTCTGTGCCCTGAGATATAACTTCAGTCACACAAACATGGAAAATGACAGTCACATCATACCTGCTGAGTTGTGGCATGTGTGCATAGGTTATGTTGCTGAACCAGTTACCTGACAGCAGGATGTAAGTGACTATCGCCTTGTGTAGCCTGCTGAGTGGAACAGCAGTGTGACCACCGACAGTCACCTATGGCAGGTGTGTTGTGTATGTTATGACGCCCTATTGGCTGTATGTGATGGGCACACGTGTCTGTGGGCTATAGGTTGGTGGGGTTGTGTTTGGCGATGTGGGCTGCTGTTGGTGCCCACACAGAGTATGGAGGGATACTGTACAAGGTGTCTCCATATGTGTGGCCTGTGGTGGGGATCATGTGGGACTATGTGATGACTGGGGTGTGTTGCGAATGTTGAACATTCCCACATGACTGTCAGGTGCAGTCAGGGCTGGTGACAGTATAACCCCCAGCAGGGCTGCATATGTGCATCCCCCACAGGCTGTACTGTTGTATGTTGGGAGGTGTGCATTGACTGTGTACATGAGAATAGCTCTATTGCCACATGTACAACATAGTCATCATAGTGACAGGCAATAGCACTGGTACGTGCCAGTTGGACATGCCTGTATATAAGTGGTATGTGCCAGGTGGACACGCTGTATAAACCACCATGTCTCACAAGATATGTGCGTGATGTGTGTACGACAGCTGTTGTACTGTAAGCAAGCTGGAAATGTATGGACAGACAGTGTACCTCTGAGGACTGGTGTGAAATGGGTGCTAAACTAAGCAGTAGCTCATAACGTGCCAAGAAGCTCTGAACAAGTGCCGAGCATGCCCATACAATACAGATAGGGTGTTGGATAATATCAACCCACACGTGTTGACGACAGTCATGATTGGTGGCACCACATCAGAACACTGCCGGGTATGGTCTGCAAGTCCATGAACCATTAACAATGTAGATGTTAGCAATACAGGTGTACAAGACAGTATGGATGTTTGACTACAAATGCCTTTGTATGTCACAGGAGTGTTCTACTAGTGGCCTGTTGACAGACTCACAACTACTAAAGGTGCTACAGGGACATGTGCATATCACATGGTGTCAGCAACAGTAAACCAGGGTTAATGTATTGTACCCCACCTGCATTGTCGCCCACACCACGCAGACAAATGTCAGCCATCTGTGTATGTGAGGATGTGAATGGTCATGACCTATGGGCAATAGTTGTCACAGTGTTGTGAAAAACATACAGAATGGGCTGTGTGTGTGAGGTGTGTGACATATGTGCACATTCTGGTGGATGATATCAGCAATGACACCACTAGGGGAATACCGCTGTACCCATTAAGTAACACCTAGGCTGTGGTCAACATTATGGATACTGTGTTAGGGATGGTGTTGTGCAGTACACCTCCATGAGTTGGAGATGTCTCCCTGGCCCGTTAGGTAGTCATCCGAGGTGCCCATGACATGACAGGGAGATCATTGGACAGGCATACACAGCACCCGTGTGACCAGTATTGGAACACATATCACCCTCCAGGGGTAGGGCCCATGCGTGGATGGCCAATACCAGCCTCCACAATACTCACCTCCAGTATGCAGCATGCTATCCACCTTGCATACAGACATATGCCACACTATGCTGTTGGATATGCTACATGTCCATAGCCTGATCTGAAAGACATACGTCATGGACAACCACCGTCCTATGACTAGGATGGCCACATGCTGGACAGATCTCTGTGCCGTACCTGTGACATACTCCCACCATACCATGCAGCCCTGTCCCCATAGCTGCACATATCATCCCTGTCATACATGGTGTGATGGCCGTATGGTTGATGTAGTATCAACTATCTGGATCAGTAATGTGGCACTGATGCCCCACGTGGTGGCATAATGGGTGCCGGATACAGCTAGTAAACCCAGCCTGTACATGCTATAGCTGACAACCTTACCTGCGAATGATGTCCGACTAGCCATTGTCCCATGTCTATCACATGTGCAACACAGGCGATCCGTGGCAGGATGTTGAACAGCTGTACAGTGCAGTGTAGATGTCTATGGCAAAACAGATGCATGTACAGGTTTCCATGCGTACTTGGTGCATTGTCACTGCTCAAGTCCATTAAGGCTGTGTCTGTGTTGATATGTGACATATACACAGCATCAAGGTCAACAGCATTACCGTGGATACATCCAGGCATGTGCAGATAGGTAAGAACACCAGTGCAGGCAAACAGACATGCCCACATGAAGACAGACATCAAATGCAGTAGGAACACTAATGAGGTGCCACACATATATGGAGATGGTGTCCAATGCATAATGGGTGTTACATGTGTGTGACACATACATGCCAGTCGTGTTAGTGTCATGTTGATTTGCAAAAATAACTGTGCAGATATACTAGAAATGTATGTGCAGCAGTATCACTGTACATGCCTGTAAATGTGACCTGTCACCTTCATCATGTCTTACAGATAATGCCTCATACACGCCTACCAGCATACAGCTGACAGGAGGATGATGTCCTAACCCCGTACCTCCATGAGAACTATGAGGTGTTATTTAGCCATGTGCCACAGCACGCACAGCAGCGGGATGACCAGTGGCAGGATCTACACAGGAGGGTCAACGAAGTGGGTGGCCACAACTGCACCTACCAGCAGGTGAGCAGACACTGCATGGACTTGATACGTCATGCAAAACAGCATGCCACTGCAATTGCCAGGGAACCAGGTGGAACAGGTGGTGGGCCACCAACCCAGCCTCCACTTACACACACAGAGGAGCTACTGGCCAGTCTGGGGACACCCTCAGAACAGCTCCCACAAGCACTAGCTGCCATTGTGGAGGTGGGTGTCTCAAAACCAATGAGCCTGGAGTTGCCTGGTAAGTCAGTACTGAACATATGGCCAGTATATCCCACGTATGTGCATGTGTCAGTGTACATCATGTAATGTAACAACATATGCAAGGTATGTGGACACACATGCTGCATGCTACATTATGCTACCCTGTGTATGCACCATACCTCTGAACTGTACAGGTATTTGCAGGATGTCCAGATGTCTGCCTCATATTGTCGGTGTGTTCCCCTTAATATATGTCCCTTTCTGACAAATAGCTGAGGAATGGAGTCATCAAATGATGACATACATTTGTGTTTACGACTGCATATTCCGTGTAAAAACCATGTGCATGCAAACCTATTAGTCTAGCAAATTTCTAAGTTTGTAAGAGCAATATGTCACAGTTATCCCTATTTGTCCCCCATCATAGTAGGCATTGTCCACATTTATTGTTCTAAGAGGTTGAGAGGTATGGTATGCACACATGTGCTTACTATATGGTATTGTACAGGCAAATGTGTTAACTTGCACTGTGCACCCTGTGGCTGTCATACAGTCATGGATAATGTTCATACTGCTGTGTCACCCTATACAGGTACCTCTGGCGTGCCGCACAGACAAGAGTCCGTTGCAGGTGAGACTGTCATCGGTATCAGGCATGTCAAAGCATAGATCTATACGTCATGTGGCCAGTCAATACATGGATATACAGGTCGCATCACCCATCATCCACACAGGCCACCCATGTGCAATATATACAAATGAAATGACACACAGACATGACACCACAGTATTTGTCATTGCTACATGTGTGTCCAGCTGTGCATACAATGGTGGAGATGTTCTACAATGGAAGCATGTGTACTATACAGTGGAACAAAATGTGTGGTACACAAAACAGTACCGCACAGTGAGCAGTGATATGGACAGACCACAGGTGTCACCATTGTGTTATATGCCCCAGCAATGGGTTCACACATTGTGATGTTTCATTCGACATGTCTCAGACACATAGCATTTTGGTTGCAATATTGTCACACTTTCCCATAACCCATACCCCATATACCACACATATACCTGTTGTCTGCATAGCCCTGTGGATGGTGACATATCCAACATCTATGGGTGTATGTCATATGGGACAACACAGACATGTGTGATAGACGGCCATCACATACATGACCAACACATGTGCACACATGCCCATGGGAGATGGCCGGAGACATGTAGCCACACAGTAGATGGGATGTGGATACACCCTGTCCCACTTTGTCCACACATGGTCCAATTACAGCCATACTAGACCGATTGTACAGGTGATGTGGTACGCTGCACATCTTAAATGCCTGTGCACAGCTAGTGGAGGTGTCAGTGACGTCTTCCTCATAAGATGTGTTGAATATGACGTCTGTGTCATAGCATGACAGTAGTCACCTTTACAGATTCCACTGACAGTGACACCAGGCCACAGATACTGTACTTTTCTCTTGCTGCCGTAGGACATCACTGTTAGCTGTGCACCTTGTGTGCATGGTACATCGATATCATGTGTGAAATGGTGACATGACAGGTCCGCTATGTGTGGACATGGTTGCCAGGCAGCTAACACACTGCAGTCATCGTGCAGGGGTGTCCTCTGTGTGTCCTCCAGTGATCTGTCACATGACACAGCATGGTTTGGTGTGGTGTGTATACACCTCAGCATCGTGGGTCACAATCCACAGGTATGTCATGGGTATGCATGCAGTTCTGGATATGCGATGCGTACATATCATGCACTGTTTAGTAATATAGATGCCTCATGATGCCATGCAATGGCACAGTGTCTGTACTTCACACTGTACAGCAATGTAGATGGCTCACAGTCCCCTACCATGCCCATGCACATTTGCTCAACATGCATTCTATCTGTAGGGCATATGGACAACACCGCAATGTGATACCCAGTACAACACTGTACATGTGTCAGGACACCATTGTGTCAGGCATGTATGGATGTTAATGCACACGTCAGCAGATTACATGTCAAGGTCATGTCAGCGATGTGTACTGTTATCCTGTTTTGATCCACATGGTGTATTACGGGGATGCATGCATATTACCATAATCGTGTGAATTGCATGGATAATGATATGACACCTGCCTGCTGCAGTGCGCATTCCAGGGGGTATGCTTACAAACACTAGTGATGTCTGAGCTGAATGCCGTCAGCTGTATCACAAGCATGCTGCATGCCATCTATCATATCACATGCAAGATGTATCAGTGTGTGTGTGTCAGTGTGTGTGTGTGTCAGTGTGTATGTGTCAGTATGTGTGTGTGTCAGTGTGTGTGTGTGTGTCAGTGTGTGTGTGTGTGTGTGTGTGTGTGTGTGTGTGTGTGTGTGTGTGTGTGTGTGTGTGTGTGTGTGTGTGTGTGTGTGTGTGTGTGTGTGTGTGTGTGTGTGTGTGTGTGTGTGTGTGTGTGTGTGTGTGTGTGTGTGTGTGTGTGTGTGTGTGTGTGTGTGTGTGTGTGTGTGTGTGTGTGTGTGTGTGTGTGTGTGTGTGTGTGTGTGTCGCTGTGTGTGTGTGTGTGTCTATTGTAATTTAGAGTCTGTCTTTGCATTCACAGGTGATGTAGTTGCGTTACCCTCCTGAGGTCCATCTGATAGTGTCCCTACAGATGCTATCAGTGATGAGCATATGCATGAGGTACAGGCAGGGATGTCAGGGGCTGAATCTGTGCCAACGGTTGCCTTCCCAGCTATGTCCCCCTCTTTCCCGCACACAATTCAGCTGCCAACACATACCGCATCACCAGTGGCCATAGAGGAAGGACAGTCAGCGTCTGTTAGCATTGAACAGGAACGTGTGGTGGGTACAGAAGGTGTATCTCCACACCATGGTGGCAGTCTACTGACTGCAGATGTGCCACACAGGCATGTGGCTGGTGCTGCTCGTAGGAGGACCTCTGGCAGACATGCACCTGCAGGACATAGTGCAGCAGCTGGAATCACCAGACGCATGTTCCAGACTGTAATGGCGACACAGGCACATGCCGAAGGGCAGAGGCTGCAGAGGGCTGCTATCCGTACCCTAAACAGCAACATCCAGGCATTGGCAGGTGCTCAACAGCAGATTGCTGATGTTCTGGACAGGTGATTGGGTGACATGGTCAGAATCCTTTACCGTGGCATGGCAATCCATGAGCGTGAGCTGTCTGTGCTGGAACATCTGGTAGGGGTGAGGCATAGGCCACATGGACGTAGGCCAGCTACACCACCTAGTGCAGGTCAACGTGAGCGTGCCACCTCACATGGCCGCTCCCATAGTGCCAGTAGCAGTAGCAGTGCAGCTGGTGCTGCGCTGTCCGCACCAGGACAAAACAGGCCATGACCACATGGCCCTGGACTTTCCCGGTGGGGACACGGTTCCAGTGGCCATGTGTTGTCGGACAGTAGCCATTCTGTACCTCTGCCTGGTAGTGCTCGTGCAACCCCTGGCAGGCACAGGACACGTGGCCGTGGCCGGTCACAGTGAGCTGTACAACCTGGTCTGTACAATCTGGAGCTGTCAATAACACCCTTGTGTAGGCCTCACAAATGACAGAACTGTGTGCACACATACACGCACACAGCAAACACAACTGTAGGGCTCCACAACACTCACATGCATATGGAACAAGCATGTCCAATCAAATCACTGGCACTTACCCCCACACACATGATGTCATCCATTGGTGCAGCCTATGCCCATGGCAAACAGCATCATCCTGTGCATATGATGAAGCCTGTGCCACATCCCTGTCATCCACACCATCGTTGCAGGGATATGCTCAAATGGTCTGATGCACAGGGTGAACAGAATAGTGAGAGGTGTATGTAACATTACTTGTGTATGCATAGTGAGGGATGTGTATGTTGCATTGGTTGTGTGTGAACAGTGAAAGATGTGTATGTGACATCGCTTGTGTACTGTCGACATGCACCAGTCATACCATATAGTCCGGGTGCAGCATGCATTGTGATATGTTCACAGTATGTGTCTCGGTTACAACAGTAACAGCATGTTGGTAATGATGCCCTGGTTCCCTCCTATGGTGTACTGGCATGTGCCTACAGGTAGCAGTCTTTGCAGTCCCCCATGTGTAACTGTGGAGTACTCACAGGCACGTATGGCAATATCAGCATGCTAAACGTGCCCTCAACCTGACTGTTGGAAAGTCTAACATGACACAGATGTCCGCACATATACTGCACCTGAAGCATGTGGTCAGTTGAACAGGCTACGGTGGACAGAGATGTGACATACATACCAGGAAACATTACAGGTATGTTGACATGGTGCAGGGGTTGTACACAGCGGTCTGGCCAATGATGACGTTAGAGGCCACTTGATAGCATGAGGCCACACTGTGTAGCAGTAATACCCTGTCACATTACAGGAACATGGCCACATTCACGGGGTCTACACCACTATAACATACACCTCATAGTGTTGAGGTGTGGACCCTTGCCTATGTGGTCATCACCGTCTCAGTACTTTGCACCCACACGTGACACAGAGAAGGAACATGCACATGTAGCCTGTGCGGCTGAGACTGATGACATCAACAGGGTAGTAGACTGCATCACCATGAGGGGTTAGTCAGCATGAGGGGTTAGTGATCATGTTTTCACTGTATGGTAGCATAAACCCTCACACCAAGCACCAGACAGCCATACATACATACATACATACACACACACTGTGGTGACCAGAAATGTGTATACGGATAGCCAATGTGTGTGATGCACCACACCTGCCGACGTCATGCTTTCCACACTGCAGTATGTACAGATCTCTACAATGATGTACAGGGATGTGTAACAACTGGGACGTAATCCCCAACATATGTGGCATATGTGGTCACACAAGTGAACACACATGGCAGTGCTGGGAATGATACACCTGCCATATGATGAGACGTTTGATAGACATGCAGCGGTATTGTCCGAATTATGTGTACCAACGCTATGTCTGGCAATTCTGCTGTTATATGCACACGGGAGGATGTAAGTGTTACAGGTGTCAAGTGACATAGAGTTGGTAACACCTGACTGCTGTGTATGCGTTATGTCATCACTGTCAAATAACAGTGACATAGCGTACTGTTTGCACATGGCATGTTAGGATGGTGTGTGACACACCTGTGAGACATCCCCGGGACACATACATCTACACAGGTGGATCACCACTTTATGTACACACATCCCTCCATACGTGATGTACAACCAACCGTACTGTCTGTATGTCATCATATACAGGTGCCAATGATGGGGCTGCATTGTGACTGCATGTTGTAGTTAGGCGCAGCTGTGTTATGGACATTGGCCACTGCACATGCATGGTTGCTGCATTCACAGTACAGATTGTACATGTGTGTTGGTCCTACATGTGTCTCCTGTAGCCATGTTTGTATGCATTGCTATTGGTGGACATGTGTATTGACATACATAACACATGGACTGTGGTATGATATCACGGGTGTCATGGGTGACTAGTACAGGGGAATGTGTCCTCTGTCAATATTGCTACCTCCTGTACTGTGAGCATTCAACAGACAAGGACCCACCTTCCATTTGCATGCATATGATTGCTAGGGCACTGTTCTGCACGGGGAATAGCAAAGGCTATGCTATGTACCTATGTGTTGTGTGTATAGTCCATTTACACATCCACTGCAATCACATGTATGACATATCCAAACATGTGTGTTCGTTGGTGTACAGCAACACTCATCTGTCACAGCTGTGTAAGACCCGGGGCTCCTGGTATGTCTTGAGCAGACCTGGTCATGTATAGTGGTATCATTGCAATGCATAACACCTGTTGGAACCCTGTCGGTACATGTGTACTCTGCACAGTTGCTGTAGACCTCTGTACAGTCCACTGGTCATGTGTCACACAGTGTTGTGGTAATGTATGGCTGTGTATAGCTGCACCATCGACATGGTGATGTCTTGAGAGCTACAGTGTGGACTGCGATGTGTACGTCTGTGAACTGCACCTGTGACAGCTGTGATGGCAGCTGCATGTGTGTGACCACCCAGTGCGTGGGGACAGTTATACCTTACTGTGCTCTTCCATGTTTAGACTCCGCCTGCATGCAAGACAGCCCGCCCTGTGCGTGGGGACAGTTATACCTTACTGTGCACTTCAGTGTTTAGACACCATCTGCATGCAAGACGGCCCTTTGCAACTGCTAAGTGTGTGAGCATGCCCAGTATGCTGTTGTGTAGATGGACACACAGGACAGTCCAAACTGAGCCCTTGCATGTTGAGACTCTGTCTGCATGCAAGACGGCCCTTTGCAAGTGTGTGAGCATGCCCAGTACATTGTGTAGATAGACACACAGGACAGTCCAAACTGAGCCCTTGTATGTTGAGACTATGTCTGCATGCAAGACGGCCCTTTGCAACTGCTAAGTGTGTGAGCATGCCCAGTACACCGTTGTGTAGATCAACACACAGTACAATCTGAACGGATGTGTATTACTAAGCATGTGGCCATGGCCAGTGACACCTTGTGTTGGTGATGTCCCTCTGTGCATGGGCATGGCCGCTGACATCCTGTATAGCCATGGTGGTCATCCAGGCAACAGATGTCCATTTTCAACATCACAATGGATGCCTACCGAGTACACACTGGTCGAATATCTTGAAGGGTGTACTGTCTGTGGCACATCCCGTGTCCATGTATTGTTGTTGTAGTGCTCCGTAAATCTTTAGTTGCCCCGATCATACCACTGCCGTGTGTTTGTCTATGTCTACCGTGGTACAGTAATATGTCTGTATGCTTTCAGACTGATCACTCTCTATACAATCCCTGTCGGCATCCTTGTCTTTGCGGATGATGACATGTGCCTAGAAGTATACCTCTGGGACCGCTGTGTTCAGTAATCTCAGTAACGCATTCTGTAAATGCGTCATGCTGTAGTGTGATAGGGTAGTTAGGTGTATGTTCGACTCCCAGCCCTGCCAAGTGTGTGTGTGTGTGTGTGTGTGTGTGTGTGTGTGTGTGTGTGTGTGTGTGTGTGTGTGTGTGCGTGCACACATGCTCCCGTCTGCCTGGGGACTCAGTCATACTTTTAGACGCCTCATACCACAGATATTTCCTACTGGCATCTTTGCCTTTACGGATGATGACACGCACCAAGAAGTATGCCTCTGGGACTACTGTGTTTAGTAATCTCTGTAGCGCGTTCTGTAAATACGTCATGCTGTAGTGTGATAGGGTAATTAGGTGCATGTTCGACTCCCAGCCCTGCCAGGTGTGTGTGTGTGTGTGTGTGTGTGTGTGTGTGTGTGTGTGTGTGTGTGTGGGTGTGTGTGTGTGTGTACACATGCCCCCGTCTGCCTGGGGACTCAGTCATGCTTTTAGATGCCTCACACCACAGATATTTCCTACTGGCGTCTTTGCCTTTTCGGATGATGACATGCACCTAGAAGTATGCATCTGGGACTGCTGTGTTTAGTAATCTCGGTAATGCATTCTGTAAATGCATCATGCTGTAGTGTGATAGGGTAATTAGGTGTATGGTCGACTCCCAGCCCTGCCAAGTGTGTGTGTGTGTGTGTGTGTGTGTGTGTGTGTGTGTGTGTGTGTGTGTGTGTGCGTGTGTGTGTGCGCGCCATGCTCCCATCTGCCTGGGGACTCAGTCATGCTTTTAGACGCCTCACACCACAGATATTTCCTACCGGCATCTTTGCTTTTGCAGATGATGACGCGCACCTTGAAGTATGCCTCTGGGACTGCTGTGTTTAGTAATCTCAGTAGCGCATTCTGTAAATGTGTCATGCTGTAGTGTGATATGGTAATTAGGTGTATGTTCAACTCCCAGCCCTGCAAAGTGTGTGTGCGTGTGCGTGTGTGTGTGTGTCTGTGCATGTGTGCGTGTGTGCATGTGTGTCTGTGCTCGCATGCTCCTGTCCACCTGGGGACTCAGTCATGCTTTTAGACACCTCACACCACAGATATTTCCTACCAGCAACTTTGCCTTTGCGGATGATGACACGCACCTAGAAGTATGCCTCTGGAACCGCTGTGTTCAGTAATCTCAGTAGTGCGTTCTGTTAATGCGTTATGCTGTAGTGTGATAGGGTAGTTAGGTGTATGTTCGATACCCAGCCCTGCCAAGTGTGTGTGTGTGTTTCTAGCTGCATGACAACAGTACATTGCTTTTACAGTATTCATTCTCCATAACATCCGTGCGGCATCTTTGCCTTGGATGCTGCTGTCTGCAGGCTAGACGTATGCCTGTGTGAATGCTGTGCTCTACTAATCACAGTAGCGCATTCTGTAACTGCGTAATGCTGTTGTGTGGTACAGTGGTTATGTTTGTGTTCTGCTCCCAACCCTGCCATGTGTGTTTTGTGTGTGTGTGTGTGTGTGTGTGTGTGTGTGTGTGTGTGTGTGTGCATGTATGTATCTATCTACATATTATATATATATATATATATATATATATATATATTTATATATACATACATATATATATATATATATATATATATATATATATATATATATATATATATATATTGTATATAGATATGTATGTTGAGATTATCACTCTTGAATGTGCTGCATTATCTGTACGTGATCACCTTGGATGTATGTACATCTGCTATGGCTCTGTGATAGTGAACATACTGTGTGCTGTAGTGATCGTGGGTTATACTTGTGTAGTTACTGGTTATTGTGTTGCTGGGTATTACAAGGGGCATTGGAAATAATGTTAGTACAGCACCTTTGAATGGTCGTATGCACATCTCAGCAACACTCAGCAGTGGTTATTACTTTGGAGGGTGAGTATGGCTCATATCCATATGTAGTAATTGACAATTCTATGCAACTCAGGTTAACATTACTGACTCACGTTTATCCACAGGTTGTGGTACAGATCCCAGGACTGTATGTGTATACATTGACAGGTGCAGGGCTGGGTTAGTGTTGGATGCATGGAGGGGTGTCCATGGCCAGTAATGGCAATCTCTACAGACTGGCAGGTATGGTCTGTGACTGTCCCACAACCTCCTGTATATGGCTGACACATGCTGTACCTGTGTATATGCAGACACACACACTTACCACAAACAGCTAGGGCTATCAGATACACAAACCCATTGCATCATCACTGGGCCATGCAATAACTGTTGTCCCTCACACACACACACCTACGTGTAAATTGGATGGCTCAATGACAGCTCTGGAAATGTAACACCATACCCTGTGCATATGATGTCACGTGTGCCACCACCTGTGATATGTAACATTGATGCAGGATCAGACTAACCTGGTGCTGATGCACACGGTGGCTTTATTCCACTGTATTGATGTTAGAATGCTGTTAACACAAAGTGTGATACTTCCATGTGTATATCAGCAGGCATGATGCATTGCAGCTATGACCTTCACTGTAGCATAGTTTACAGCACTGTTAATTCTGATTATGTATTCTCCATCCATGTGCCATTTCACTGATGTGTGTAGTATTGGCGGCATGTGTGTCTGAGTGTGCAGTACGTGTGTGATGTGTGTAGTACACATGTATACAAGCTTACAAATGCGTACACTGGCATACATGACATTACACGGGCTTCACCATTCGTACACTAGCTTACTCGTTCTTCAACACGCACACATGGGCTGACATGCACGCACACATGCTTAATCGGGCTTACTGGTGCACACGGGCGCAGACACACTGTGGGCAGGTTTGCAGGTAACATCGGTGGTATCCATGGCATACACCGTCAGTCTCCTAACTTTCCCTAGGATAGCTCATAACACGCCTCTTCCACTGAGTACTGACAGCAAACATGTGACACTGCTCTGGTAAGATTACAGTGTTTTATACATACACACTCATGTTGTCACCTATCTTCTACTCTAATAGTCCCCTTATCCTACACTACACTGTAGAGGCTTGGCCCATATAGCATGACATGTTGTGATTCACTATCCTCAGCCTCACTTGCATCAGATTGCCTACAAATGCTTTGTTACATCCCTGACAGAGTGCTTCCACACATAACAACCAGTACGCGGTAGCCATGTTGTCTCCAGCTTGCCATTCATCTGCATGGCATACTAACATCTAACGAAACCTACATTTTTTATGTATATTATACATATTTGACTTGTTTTGAAGCGCAGCGCGTTCTCATGGCGCTGCACTACGCTCCCACACCGGAGATCAGGGGAGGACAACTACAGTTTTATTGATATCCAATAGACAATAATACCACTGGCCTTAGATTTGGACATTGGCATGCTTCTTCGACTGTATTTGTACTGTATTTGCAGCTGTCATTGCTCCATTTGGCAACGTGCAGAACGTTAGTTGTCTAACATCCGGGTACATTTCTGCACATAACTCTGCTCTTGCACGGACAGCTTACTGTTTCACGTATCGCATATTTACATCATTTGCATAGCTTTCATATACAAATGGGGTATGTTGCAAATCCCAACATTGTCTGTGCAACATTCGTGTTACGGGCCGTCTTACAAGCCCCTACAGGAGTTTGCTGAATAGCTTGGCAG
Organism: Protopterus annectens; assembly: GCF_019279795.1. Taxonomy (NCBI): domain Eukaryota; kingdom Metazoa; phylum Chordata; order Ceratodontiformes; family Protopteridae; genus Protopterus; species Protopterus annectens. The sequence goes on from NC_056725.1 coordinate 1,990,602,778, forward strand.
ACATCTTTCCTTGCTGTACTCTCACTCTACTCGTACACGCCGGAGGCTTCGTGTATCATGGCCTAGGCTTTGCTGTATGCTATGTCTATTTGTGGTGTATATATTGCTGTGAGTATGTCCCACTGTCATCATTTGTAAAGGTGACTGCCCTATAGGTACGTCATGTAGACTGCTGTGTCATTTGACATGTCAGCACATACCTGCGGCCAATACTGAACTTCCTACTGCAGCGCTTGTCATACCTTCTGAGTTATCTTGCAGTCGATAATGCTGTTTCCTCAGACATGTATCTGTTTCTGATCATACCTCTCAACCTCCTAGAGCACAAAATTTGGACAAAGCCTAAAATGATGGGGGGACAAATAGGGGCAGATTTTAAATATTGCTCTTAAAAACGTAGATAGTTGACAGAATAATAGGTTTTGCATTAGTATGACTTTTCTGAAGGATTTGGAGTCTTAAACTCAAATGTTTGTCATTATTTAATGACTTCAGTTCTCAGGTATTTGCCAGAAAGGTACAGATTGTAAGAGGAACACACCAAACATATGAGGCAAAAATCTGCACATTCTGAGAAAAATCTGTACAGTTGCGAGGTATGTTTCTGATACAGGATATCAAGTTTCTTACACCAATACAAACAATGTTTGGCGGCATCACAGGCCAGATGCCATTACATTCCTATTGCAGGACACACCCACCCAGAGGGTTGTATTCCTCACAAAGGTCAACAGGTGCGTATCCATGCTACTTATTCTATCATGTACCTTATGTGTACACTGGTATTTGCGCTTTCCGTCAGTGGCAGAACTCACATACGAGTATGGGGGACTGGACACTGTATCGGTGACACTGCATGACACCCTGAGGGACACATTTCTTTTGGGTCTATTAACCTTCCACATTGACTTTCACAGGGCATACGTTGTCATTCACATTTGTCAAAGTACATGCTTATGACTTGTACATGTTTTGTCATTTGTCCTGACGCCTTTCTTCTCACCTGTCCACCTAGTATCACTAGTTCTGTACATTTATTTAGGACGGGTTACCTTCATACCTCTCACCTGTACACATTATGGGTAAATGCCTTGAGGTTTGACCTATGATTTTGTTACATTTGTCATAATAATGTGCCTTTCTGGTAAATTACTGGCAAGGCATGACAGACTGTGAGGTTAGATAATAATGACTGACATTTCTATTTCATGATTACTAACCTTCATAACATTCATACTCCTGACTATGCCATTATTCTATCAACATTCTGACTTTGTCAGGGGTATATTTAATATAGTCCCTATTTGTATTTCATGTACTATGCCTTAGTCCAGCTGTCTTATTCTGAAAGTTTGGAAGGTATGGTTACCATCTTGGTCGTACGCATGTCCATCCATGATAATCGCCTACATGACACTGATATAGGTCCCTACGTCTTCCCCCAATGGTTTACACAATATCCAGTAGATGGGTTAAACCTGTTTGGAGAATGTAGGCGTGTGCTATACCCACATAGGTATATTGATCACTCCCATGGGGTGGACCTAATAAATCTGTGCCAACCAACACCTAGGCCCATTTCTGCATACCCATGTTTCCCATACCTGACACCCCACCACAGTACCCATTAGACATGTTTAATTTTAGTGATAATAAAGTGTGAAGACACTTCTAAGCACTCCCCACTCTCCGGATATCAGGTCGTATGTCATACATTCTATTTACCCATGTGTTATTACCCTTGCACTTGCTACTGTTGCATGTACAGCTATATCGTAGTTGCAGCTGTGACCTCCTTTGCATCGATGATGGTTCGCACTTCGTACGGGATCAATTTTTGGGGTCCTGCAAAGGACACCTATATTCATGTTTAAAGTGTAGAACTTGCAGGCCTGTCACACTGGTACTTTCCGGGCAATGGTTTGTATATTGTATATAGTGTATTCACCTTTCATGCATGTCTGTCTGTCTATCCATAATAGCTATACCGTGACCTATTTATGTACATGTGTTATATCTACAGGGACATATGTTTGTTGTGTATATATCTATTAATGTATTGTGTGTGTGTGTGTATGTATATATATATATATATATGGACATATATATATACATATGTCCATATATGTCTGTACATTCCTCATTTCATAATTAGCTTATGTTTAAGTCTGTGGATATATGTGTATACACAGATATATATATCCATATCATACCTTTCAACTGTACAGATTTACGCTGACTGTACAGCTGTTTGCCTCTTATTTTTGGTCCGTTTTTCATAACCATGTGTCTATCTGGCAATTTAGTGGCATATCATTAAAGACTGACGTTGGGCAATAATGACAAGCATTTCAGGTTACAACTTCATACCCCTCAGATAATCCATGCTAATGACACACCTGTTATTCTATCCACTTTCTATGTTTGTTAGGGCAATATCTGGGGATTGTCCCTATTTGTACCAGTTGTTTTCATGGCTTTGTCCAATTTCATACTTTACAGGGTTAACAGGTATGAGCCATGTATATATAAAGTGGAGAAAACAGCATTCATTTGCTATGCTGTGAGCGGATTACACACGTGCAGGCGCACTTGCTTATCCTTATTGTGGGTTACATATGTTTAATAGATATTTGTGCTTATGTGGCCTTTCATAATTCTGACTGTAAAAGTTACATATCTGTATTCAGGTTTATGGACTGATGCAAAAATACACGTTCACCTTTACATATTTAAATGTGTGTACAGCACAAATGCATTCATTACACTTTAAAGTTATATGTGCAGTGGTCGTAGGTCAACCGGGACTGCATTCACATTGGCCGGATGCCGGAACCACTATTCTATTGGTGTTCTGCCTCATTGATATGCATACCCATAGTACTTAGCTACATCAACATATGCCTCACTGCTTCACTTACAACACAGGCATCCATTCTCCTGCTGGGAAAAATGCGGTACTACATATTACACATTCCCTATTGCCTACTGCTGTGGACCCCAGCTGCATTGTTAATCACTCCAAGGATATGCAGAACACCAAGGCATATAGTCCTGGCACATACAAGTCTTTGATTGTCAGGGTGTTCATGTAGTGATCTATGTTTAGGCTTGTCCACCTGGTGAACAGAACTTCCCTGGCTTAGTTCAAATGTCAGACGAAGCATATGGACGGGGAGTTTCTCCCTATTATGAATGTTTACCTGTGTTTATAGACACAGGTGATTGGGCACCTGTCAGCAGCTTATTCTGTTGACAATACATATTATGGGTGGGGTTGTTACAGTCCATACTCCATGGTGAGGGGTGTTCCCATTCACATTTGACTATTACCTGTATTCAGTCATATGGGGATTATTGGTTTAGGCATGAAGTGACTACAGGTATGCAGTTGTACATTACACAAATGTGAAGGGTTGTTACTGTAAATATGTACGGACCATACCTCTCAACCTTTTAGAGGAACAAATCTGCGCAAAACCTACCTGATGGGGGGGGTAAATAGGGACACATTTTAACTATTGCTCTTACAAGCTTAGAACGCTGTTAGAATACTAGGTTTTGCATTAGCATGACTTTTCTGAAGTATGTGTAGTCTTAAACTCAAAATATTTCTCATTATTTAATGACGTCAATCCTCAGCTATTTACCAGACAGGTGCAGATTGTTGGAGGCACACAACAACAATATGAGGCAAAACACTGGTCATTCTGCGAATATCTGGACAGTTGAGTGGTATGGTACGGACCTCCGTAATATGCTGTTGTGTTGTGGCACAGTAGTAGCTCATCATTAAAGACTGAAGTCGGAACATGCTGACAGACAGTTGGGTTTCAGACTTCATACTCCGGACATTTATGTCAATGTGAAAACTGTTATTCTATCATATGTCTATGTTTCTAAGAGCTATCTTTACAAATTGTCCCTGCTTTTGGACCTTTCTCTCACTTGTATTCATGGCTCTATCCAGATATCTTGCTCACACAGGTTGACAGGTATGGTCAGTTATGCATGCACACAGTAAGTGTCCCTCACACTTGATCAGGGTTATCCTGTTTACGTCAGTGTCTTCCTCACCCTTATGCCATTTGCCACTATGCGAATGTGTGCAATATATTCTCCCGCCTATTTGTGTCGGGACATGTGCATCACAGGAAGGTGTTTTATCCTGGGTAGTAGGTTATGCATGACAATTTAGGGCTGGACAGTGTCATGGACCTCTACTGCATGTTCTGACTTGTGTCCAGATATCTACAGGATTGGTCATCATGTCGTCATACCCATTCTACTATTTACACAGGTTAGTTATCCCATGAGGGATATCCCAAAAATTGGTCATGACCAAAACAAGGCAGATACTGAAGATTTTTGTGGCTTTACGAAAATGTGCAGGGGGTTTTACATGCAGAGGATACATGGTTTGCAATCCTGACACTGCCTAAGGTGACAATACCTACTACATATGCGTAGGGGTCACTATGTGTAGCTGTGTCTGCAACAAACCAGTACGCCAAGTACGGCTGGATTAGGTGGACGTTCTGGTATGGGGGCGGGTTGTGTGATGTGGAGGGTATGCTGGGTAGGCCATTATGCATCCAGGTGTGTTGCATTTGTTATGGCCAGTTCCATCAGGACCAATCTGTGGGTATGTGACAGTGACATATCTATACATTTGTATCACACATTTCCATATTCATATCTTTGTGGGATTGTGTTCTACACCATGGCCTGTCTGCTTGTCTTGCAGCTGTTTCTACATGTGTTTGTGTTTCTTTCCACTTCACCCGCTGCCCCCTCGTACACCTCCAGTTCACCTGTTCTGCATACGACACAGTATTGCCTTTGAGGATTTTACCATTACCCATCCACCCCTCGCACGCGAATTCCTTACACCCCATAGATCACTACTTTGGTTGTTGGCCCATGACACAGCCAGAGTAACACATTGACTACCCTACATGTGTCAGATACCTTTATGGTTGTGTGGACTACCCTGCCATGTTTGCTTTCCACATGCTATACCTCACATACATAGGTACACACCCATACTTCACTTTCATTACTTGGTTGGTATACCCGGGTACTACCCGTTCGACTGTGTCACATACAAGTTTGGCTTATACCGCTGACTTCCGGATTTTGCCAGCCTGTTGTACTCGGTAGGATGGCACCTTTTCCTATGTCCAAGCTATTCCTTACACATATCCGACTGTTGTGGACAATGCCTCCCCACAGTCGACGGTAGTGTTTCCACCTTTTCAATTGGCCACAGTGTGACATTTGCGGTGAACACAGCACATTTTATAGGCCGACACATACCCATGGTCAGTTTGGCATATAGAACGTACAATTCTTGCCTATATCTAAGCTTATTCTTGTAGCATTTTGGTGGCTTATTCTGTTTCTTATGACATTTATGTAATTGACGTACAGAGAAAAATTGTTTAATGCAACTATTACATGACGTCTAAGGTATAATTATGTCCTATAATCTCTGGACATTTGCCATTTTTACAAGTTTGTGTCAGGACACATCTGTCCACAGAGGGACTGCCGCTCGCAAAATGGGACAGGTGGTAATCTTAGTCGACGGTACGGATCATACTGTTCCTTTCAGCCTACATGCGTTCTTATTGTTGTAGCTGTTTATATGCTCCTTCTGTTTCATTTACATGCGTATTCTATTTCCTATCACATTTGGTATGTGAAATACGGACATACCTTTTGTATGTGACTATTACATGCCTTGTGGGCTATGATTCGGACATACGGTCACTACATATATCTACATTTCTCCTCGTGTATTTTGTTATGGACACATCTGCCCAGCTATGTACCCTCCCTCACATTATGGGTCAGCTGGTGACCCTCTCCATTGGGCTGGACATACCTACTGGTGTCGCTCTAACATATGATACGTTTCACTTCCACATGGTATGGCTATTAACACTACGTTGGACTATGGGCACACGGTTTTCATGTCATTTATTCAAGGGTAGGGACCCGTTATTCCCTACTGTGCATTTCTGTTTGCTTCTTCATTTTCTGTTCGCAGGGACTATCTTGCATGCTTTGCATACTTTTCAGTATCCACGGACACTGATAGGTGCGATTACTATTGCAGGCGGAATATAATATTCAGCAGTTTAGGTTGCTCATCGACAGCTGACATTGACAAGCCTCCATGCGCAACTTCGATACGCCCCATGCACTCGCACACGTTTCCTATGCACGTGGCTGTGGTGGTTGCATGCCTTCATTAATATGCATATGGTGCGACTACTCCATATATACGCCACACGGCCGGCGCAAGCCTTATACTGGCCTTGCGCCAAGCTTCATGAATCCCGTGGTGTGTATTTTGCACCACTATGCAACCTCTCAACAAATATAACCCACCATGATAATCTAGCAGAAAATAAAGGTTAGCATCACCTAGTATCATCAGTTTCACAAATGGATCCACATACAGGAACTCACAAACAAGTAGTGTAGATCTGACATTTTACATTTGCTGTTAAAATAAAAGAACTTGGAGGTATAATTCCTGGTCGTTGGTGGTACTAAACAGTTTTCTTGTCTTTGGTGGATATAAGTAGTGTAGATCTGTTCCTGTAAGCTACAGTATAAATGGTAAGCAGATCCTGATGGTAATATCTACTAGAAAGCAACACAGGAGAAAGTATTTTGTGTGGATATGCCACGTATCTAAATGTTACAGTGCTCTAGTTGGCAAATAAAGTTAGACAAGGTAAGGCAAGTCAGGTGACCTTTGGAGTAAATCAAGACTGGAATCTTCAGCCTGTCATATTTGTATCAAGATGAGCATACCTTTATAACAGTAATAAAATAAAGTCTGTCTTAATTATTAATTAATTTATCATATAATTTCAAGAGTTGAACAGTACAGATACTACACTGCATATCCTAGCAATAACTTCCAGTGTACACAGTAGATCACATTGCATTTGTAGAATCCGGAAACTCCAAACTTTTTCTTTTACATGCTTCTGTTGAAAATCATTTTCAGTAACATCTGACGTTGGCCTTCCCCAACTATTAAGCAGCTGTACTATATAGATGTTTGGGCTATGCCTGCCTACAAAAATGGTGCAAGAGGAGCTTAATGCCTGCCAAAACCCTTAGTTTATAGTTCACTGAAAGTGGTTTTCAATATTCTGGCCTCTGTGTCTTGGGACTCACTGTAATAACTGAAACAGAAATGTACTCCTAGTTGACAGTGTTCTACTAAAAACAAAACAAAAAAACAGCAGAATGCAAAATCATACTTGCAGGAATTTCAAGTTTTGTTTTACATAAAGATTAAGTGTATTCATATCAACATAAAAATACTTCATTATGAGAATCTAGTTGGGCAATGCCTGTCACATGTTTAACTAACCATTGTTAGGTCATATGATAATTCAAAACAGTAAAAGGAGGCATGCATATAAGCAACAAATACAGACTAAAAGCAAAAATTTGCAAAGTTTACAACACTTTCAAATATACTTGACAGGTAAAAAAACATAAAAATCAAGGCATATGGAAAATAATATGCTAATTATTAAAACATCTATGACGTATGTTTTAAAAACAACTATGAAGAAACATAGAAGGAAACATACCAGTAAGGAAAATTAATATTTGATATATTCATTTGCACTTAACAATCTTAACTGCAGTGCACTAATGTTTGGAAATATGGTCATTAAGTCCAGGGCTGTGTCTGGCATACAAACAAAGATGTCAAAATAGCTCCATCATTTCTGATCTATCCTCTCAAGGATCGAGATTTGACCTAATCCCTTCAAGAAATTGTGACACTGATCTGAACAAAACCAGATTCATAGTTCATCTGAAAATATCCTATGTGGCAAAATGTAGAAACTCAAACATGACAACAAAGACTAACTTAGGTTATCATATCTCTAACCATCAAAAAGAAAACTTTCAAACACCCCTTTACCATCAGGAAAATATTGTAGATAAAACAAGATACTTTAATGGAGATCAAAGGATCACATTTTGATGGATTATTTTTCAGAAAAACTAGAAGCTGTATCAATAGAAACTAGAAACTTGTTAAACAGAGAGTTACTGCAGTAACAGTATTTCTTTAAAAAGCCCTATTATTAGTAGAGTAGACTTGTCCTTCTTATCTGGCCTGTCTTTAACTGGCCTCCTCCTTAACCAGCCATCAAATTTCTGCCATAGCCCTACCAAAAGACAACAGAGAAGAGCAACACTTCTGGCTCCTCTGGGCTAAATAATGACAGACAATTTGAGTTTTAGACTTCATATTCACTAGAAAAATGCAATGCATACTAACACAAATCCTGTTATTTTAGTTGATTTCTAACTTATAAATGCTATTTATTATGCTTTTTCTGATTAACCAAACATTCATTTATCCACCCTAACGTCTGGTCTCAGCAAGACCGGATAAGAAGAAGTCTACTGTATTTGAGAGAGCTGGAGATTTGTTTTGCATTTGCCCATTTAACAGAATAACAGATAGCTATTTTGCATTTCTTAGAAATTGTGTTGGCAAGAGAGAAAGGCTTCTTGGGATTTTTTGAAGCTGGCTACTTTATTTTTTTTTATTTTATTTTTCTTAAAATCAAGGAATGGTTAAATTTGGAGCAGTGATGTTTGTTGGACTTTCACTTGTTTCAAGCTGATAGGTTCACAACCTTCTGAAATTTTAGGGAAATCATGAGATACCAGAGGAAAAGATGTATGTGATAGAATGTATAATGTAACTAAGGATGGAATGAAACTGTGATCTAGATATGTGACATACTGGAAGATTTAACACATTTTCAGAATGCAGTCTAAGAAAGTAAGGTTACTACTAGGGTTCTTACATTTTAAATGTAGCTTTGTATCTGAAGGCTTGTGTTGAAGAAAATGTCTATCATATTTAAGTATACTAGCTAAGGACAACATAAAACAGCATGGAAATTAGATCGGCTTATCACTTTCTTTTTGTGGCTGAGCTAAATTCCTGAAAGTCAACCATGTTTTAACATTTACTTTTTATAGATTTTTACCATGTGAGTTTATGTGGAAAGATGGAAAGTAAAATGTTGCCTACACATTAGGATTATGTGAACTATCCTACATGAAGCCACTTCTAAAATTTGATATAGAGAAATGATATAATCTTTATTTATTTATTTATTTTTCTCTTTTCAGCAAATGTGGTTATAAGTTCATAGTTAACATGGTTTTGTCTCTACCAAAGAATTTACCTTTTTCTCTGAAACTGCATTATTTTAGATCTTGTAGCGACAATAAAAATGTGGAAGAGACTATAATATTCATTTTAGTGATCAGTGATTTACAGGAGTAAACCTGGTCCAGTCACTCTTGCTGTGCTTTGCCTCACTTTGCTCCCCTACCCTACCCCATTCCCCACTCACCCCTCTTTCTCTATATTTACATATACACACCTCTACTCACTTGTAACTATCTACTGATCACATCACTTCATACTCCAAACTTCAAATTAAACATGCACCAACTAATCTAGCATTCCTGCTACCAACATCTCTTCTTCTCCTCCACCTAAGTCCTTGACTCATATTTGTTTTTCTGTCTGTTTCACTCTCCACCTTCCTCAAGCAGCACTCTCATTCAAAGTACAGTTAACCAAACCTTCTTCTACTGTAGAGAAACCACAGCCTTCATTCTTTCATACATCCATTATTTTCAATTTTACCCTCTATTATCTTATAACTATGCTCTCACTCAAGTTTGCTGGTTTGCTGGCTCCTCAGCTGCTACTGTCCCTCCTATTTCTAACCCACATGACATTCTGTCAACATCTCTTACCAAACACTAACATCTACATGACTAGCCACTACACTACAACACCACTTCCAGATAACGCACTTTACCATTACTTAGTAGCTTCTACCATTTTAAAAACAGCAACTATTCTTTTTTTTTCAAGAACAGCCATCTCCACTACAATTCTACCCTCTAGAAACTAGGCACTAGACCTAAGCTTAAATATAAACACTCTTACCATGTCTCCCTATTTCCTGAACCTAAAATTATGTGGTGATGTCAATACTAACCCAAGTCCAGACAACCTCCCCACTAAACACCAACATATTTGTGCTCAAAACAATACCTGCACTAACATTCTCAAGGCTACACCTTTCAGAGCTGTCCTTAGAAACATCCATAACTGAGTAGCATAACTTATTTTTATCAGAGGCACAGCTGGCACAACCAGCACCCTGTGCTGGTCCTACCAAGTGTTGTCCCACCCCACTCAGCTCTTCAAGGGAAAAGCAAAATAAGAAAATAAAAAGTCCACTCTTCTACTGGTATACCATCTAGGTTACCAGATACACAACACACACACACACACACACACACACACACACACACACACACACACACACACACACACACACACACACACACACCTACCTCCTGCTCCAGGTTTTCAGTGGAAGAACAAATAAAATCCATGATCAGGTACATAGAGCTCCTGAGATGCAGGCCAAGTAGATCCCACTGTTGTGCCCTGCCCCTGTGCCCCATCCTAACTTTTTACTAAATAAAAAAAATCCATATTCTTTTAAACTGTAGTAAACAATTTGCTATTATGTAAAAAGCAGTTTCTGCAGTTTGCTTTCACCACACATGGATAACTATAATTATCAGCTTTTAGTAAATAACAAAAAACAAAAAAAAAGAAAGAAAGAAATTACTTTTAAACTGTAGTAAACTGCTTGCTACAATATATCAAGCAGTTTTCATGGTTTGGGCCATAAATGGAGTATGACAAAGTTCACGTTTGACCACAAATGCAATGCCAACTTTTAAAAGCCGGTATACATTTGAATAATCAGGACTGGCCAATCACCACCCCCCCAAAAACTTTGATCCTGAGCTAGATGATCCTTTCACCTTAGCAACACTACTGATTATCACCAAATCTTGTATTAAACAAGACATAAATTATAATGAAAATTTGCTATCAATATTTAATATGTCAAGGATAGACAAAACCATTAGAAAAGTGTGGTTTTAGGAGCCATTATCTGTAACAAATACATTAAATATCTTTTTCTGCATCACCTAAACACCCACCCATTTCATAATGCTGAAATAATTACATCCTCTGGTAAACTGAATGCACATTCATAGGTGTATAGGTTCATAGGAAGGTACTAGGCTATTAGCCCTAGGGCCTATATAAGTCTAGCCAAAAAGGTACCCTGGCTTTTGCCTGCCAAGAAAATTATTTCCCTGTGCTCCTGTTGATCAGAGCCACAGAAGTGATCCCCAGGATAAATGTCCTATTTCCCATACAATCATCAAGATTTTTCTTGAAGAGTGCTAATGAGGAGCTTTGTTTGATATAGATAGGTAGTTTGCTCTTGAGTATGGGAAGTCTCTGGGACAGGATAGATTCCAGCATGTTCTGTTTATTGTGAAGACAAGGTTTAGGTACCTAGAGCATGTAGCTCAGAGTGATTGGGATTTCTTTAAGTGGAGCATATCCAACAGCTCTGGGTTTGACATAGCTTTGCATGTTAGGCAGAGATCACATCTGAGTAGGTGATATGCAACAGAGTAAAGCTGGAGTTTTTTCAGATGGTCTGCATAGGGCATCTGTTTGAGGCAATTCTCTTTACAAGGTATTTCTGCAGCCTTTCCAGTTGTTGTAGATGTCTTGTGAGGTACATACCAAAAGGGGCGTTCTACTCTATAATGGGTCTAATGAGTGATGAATAGAGGGGAACAATGACCTCGTTTTTCCTGGATGAGAAACCTTTTTTGAAGAGGTGTGCCATGTAGAAGGATTTCCTGACTACTGCGGTGATGTGATTATCAAAGGAGAGACTACAGTCCACCTGTGTCCCAAGGTTTTTTATCACACTTTTGGTGTTAAGTAGGCTACCACCTATGTGGTAATTCATGGGTACAGAGTTTTTATCAAAGGGGATGACAATGCACTTTTTGGCATTGTACTTGAGGCCATGGCTTTGACACCAGGCATCTGTCTCAGTGAGGCCTTTTTGTAGGATGTCCACATTGTTAGGAGTTTTGATTATGGCTCTTAGTTTGCAGTCATCTGAAAACTTCATTAGCCAAAGACCTTCTGTGTTTGCCTGTACTTCAGAGAAGTAGATACCAAACAGGAGAGGACCCAGGACTGAACCCTGTGGTACTCCACTTGTCACTGGTCTGAAGTCCAATTTGGAGTCTGCGACTTTCACAGTGTGGGTTCTGTCACTGAGCAAGTCAGCAACCCATCTTGTGACATAGGGATTTATACCTAGCTTAGTGAGTTTATCTATAATTCCAGAGTGGGGGATGGTGTCAAAAGCCTTGGCGAGATCTAGATAGGCTGTGTGAACCACCTTACTCTCATCTACGGCTTTGGTGACTGCTTCAAAGAAGTCAGCTTTAGGAGACATGATCTGCCTTTTACAAACCCGAACTGGGTGGGGTCCAGAGTTTGGAGATTGCCAATGTCTTCATTTGTACGTTCCATGATGATACGTTCCATGGCCTTACAGACAAGGCTCATCAGGCTAATTGGGCGGTAGTTCTTGGGGATTGTGGTGGCTCCCCCTTTGTGGAGTGGGATAACTGTTACTGTGCGCCATTCAGTGGACACAAAGCCTGAGGTGAGGCTATGATTGAACATGGTACTTAGGTGGGGTGCCAGTTCATTATGTAGTTCATGTAGAATCCAGCCTGGGATGTTGTCAGGTCCCATGGATGCTGTCTTCTTGGCTTTGGACAGTGTGTTTTTTACATGTGCAGCTATGATTACAGGAACTTTGCATTCTTCCGGTATAGAGATGGGCCCTTTAGGGGGTGAGAGGGGGGTAAAGTTAGCACTGAACCTATCTGCCAGGATGTTGGCAATATCAGTTGGGTCTGTATATTTAGTGCCACTGTGCTGTAACTCAGAGCAGATCTGAGTGTTGCCATTGAGATTCTTGACATAGCTATAGAATAATTTGTGGTTGTCTTTAGAATCAGTGGTGATTCTATTTTCATAACGAGCTTTGGAGGATTTTATGAAGGATCTCAGCTTCTTACTGAGGCTGACCAGGGAGTTCCTCCAATTATGGGATTTTACTCTTTTTTGCAACAGTTTCTTTCTTCTGTTGTAGAGTTTGTTTATGGCAGGGGACCACCAGATTGCCTTCCTTTTTTTGAGGATAACATCCTGGTTCTGTTAGGGATAGCATGATCCATGCACTCGTGTATGTGCTTATAAAGTGCATTTGTGTAGGATTCAGCAGTAATACCTCTATTGTCCATCTGCATGGGTGTCGTGAAGTTTGATTCTTCTGACTTAAGAAGCATAAAGTTGGCTTTGGCAAATTTTTTTATGGTGGATTCCCTAATGGGGGGTGGGGTTGGGATGCGGATGTCTAGGGTGATTAGCTTGTGGCCAGATCTGACCAATGAGGAATTGACCTCTAGTGTGGAACACCAGTCACCCATGTTGGTAATGACCAGGTCTAGGATATTGCTGCTCCTGGTGGGTATGTGAATAAGTTGATCCAAGGCATTGGAATTTATGAATTCCAAAAAACGTTGAGCAAAAGAGTTGGTACATGCGTAATTTTCCCAGTTAATGGTGGGGTAGTTGAAACTGCCCATTATTAGGTTTTCAGGTTGTACCCTAATATTTTTCAGTGTATCAATAAATGAGGAATGGGAATCCTGGGGCATGGTGGGGGATCTGTAGCAAGCTATAATTTGGATTTCGGTCTTGCCCAGAGTTAGTTGCACTTGGATAATCTCGGATGCATTATGCTGAGCAACTAGCCTGGAGGTGTGGATATCCTTAATGAATATGGACATGCCTCCACCTTTAGTGTTTCAGTCCAGGTTAGGTGGCTGAAAGGTGTGGTACAAATTATAGCCTGGTAATGCAGGGGTTCTCTCTTAAGCCTTGAACCAGGTTTCTGTCACTGCACAGATGTCAATGTTCTCCATTTTAAGGAGTGCTTCAAGTGAATGTATTTTTTATTTGTGTAATAACTTCTGTATATGAAATACTCTTGTCCAATAGTTTAATCTGTTGTTTATTAAGCTTTTTATTCATGTTTGTGGTTATAAACTCCTTTATTTTATCTTTAGGTTCCATGTTAATGTTGTTATGGTTAATCTTGTGAAAGTGATTTCTAAATTCATCCAGTATTTCTGGTATACTAGAAACATTCTTCTTTTTCCTTAGAGAAAAGATTTCTTTGATATGGTTTTGTTTATTCAATCTTTTTGTTTTATTTTTAAGTCTATGTAAGTATTTGGGGCTTATTGAATAAGACAAAAACTTGTATTTCTCTAAAGTTATTTTAACTTTATGAGTTAAAATTTCTTTGTATTTCTCATT
>NC_056725.1:1990622166-1990784666 GCF_019279795.1 Protopterus annectens
TCATTCACAGCTTCTTCTATGCCTGTCATCTGGATCTTCTGTTGTTGCAGGTCCATATGTAACAAGTCTATTTGTTTTGTAGTTTTTCTATGAAAGTGTCTATTTTAGTATCCATTTTATCCATCTTAGCAGTAAGTTGCTGGACTATAATTATCAGAGACTGAAGTTCTTTCTTGATGCTGGAGTCTTGAGAATTTGTCTTACTGGAACTCATTTCAGACTGATAAACTGACAGGAAAATTTCCAAAGTAATTTCTGACAGGAATATTATTAAGATTTCCTTTCTTTTTTAGATATAGTTCAAGAACTATATAAAACAAACATATTTAGAAAGAAAATTACTTCAAGAATTAATTTTTTAAGTAATTAATTCCTGTCAATGTAATGAAATTGGTGGAGCTGAAGAAATCTGCTGCTATCCTGTGTTCATCCTTGGCCACGCCCCCCAAGTGAATGTATTTTGAGGTTTAGACTTCTAGCATCGAGTACCATTAACCTTAGATTTTGCTTACTTGTACCTGTTACAGTGGTGAATTTGTCATTTGAACCTTGCCTAAAAAAGGCACTATATCGGGTGGCAAGAGCTATAGCCAATATCCGAAATCACAAGGGTGAAAAGTGCAGGCCATCTCTGGTAATGCATCATGGTCTGTCGATCATGTCATCCCAGGCAGACTGATACTGGATCCCCTTAGAATGACACCAGAAGCTTAGCCAATTGTTGAAGTCAATCATTTTGTCCTTGTACTATGGTATCATTCTGGGTGATGGCAGGATGCTACTCAGGGCTACAGTCATGCCTGCCTGGGCTACAAGATCTGAGAGCTCCTCCATATCTCTTTTCATGTAGTCCAGGGAGGTACATCTCAGGTCTTTCACACCAACATGGACAATGACAGAGTCATATTTGTACTTGTTGTGAAGTGAACTGAGTGTGTGCATTATGTGGCGGATCCTGGCACCCAACAGGCAGCAGACAGTAACTTTCTCCTTGTTTAGCCTGTATGTTATAAAAGACTTCATACTCCTAGAAATAACATAGGGCCTGCTTAAGAATTGCTTTCCTGAACTCCATCCAGTATCTCACAAGAAACTGTAATACTAGGAAACCTGAATATTTATTCCAATCAATAGACACTCACAGCCCCACAAGTACCATAAATGTCTATATGTTTACTCACCTCATCTCTATACCCACTAGATACACTAAAACAACCAATAGAACTTAAATCATTGACTGGATTCTCACCACTAGTCCAGATAAAATTAACTGTGCCAGTTCCTTTTCTAAGGCCCTAAGTGGCCACCTGGCAGTTTTTACAAAAAGAGGGCATAATCTCAACCAAAAATAACTGAGCTACAACCATGCTCAAAATATCCCCTCCTCCAATAAGAACTTTTTCATCTCAAACTTAAAATCAGTCAACTGGAAAGTTTTAAATACAATTGAACTAGATAAAGCTGCAGCACTGTTTAACATTTCTAAAAATATTAAATGAAGTTGTATCAATTAGAACTGATGGAATCAAATAAAAAAAAAAGCGCCCTGGCATTCAAAAGCAACTAAACAGCTCATGAAATATAATGATGAGGCATGAGAAATGTAGGAAAAAAAATGAATATGCTATTACCTGTCAATAAAACAAAGATCTCAGAAATGCCACAAAAGCAAAAATACAATTCTGCATATATATTAATATATATATTTACAAAAGAATGACTTGCAAATAAGAGAAAAAAACCCAAAGTACTCTGGTATACCATCAATCAACTATTAAATCTTGCTCACACTACTGAACCATCTCCCACCAAAGTCACTCAAAAAGCCAGCTCAGCTAGCTGATTCAATTCCCACTTTATTCAGTTTGTAGACTCTCTTATTATCCCTTTAACCTCTACTAATAATACACCTCCTCAGACCTGAAACCACCCTTTAAAACTCTATCACTCCCACACAGTACAAACTTCCACTATTAAGAAACAACTTAAAACCTTGAAATTCACTGTACTTGCCACTGATAACTTACCAGATGAATATATCAAAATAGTTGTGGATACTCTGGCATACCCAGTATCCATTTTAATAAATCATTTTATCAAGGAAAGCTATGCTCCTTCATTGTATAGAAAAAAAAACTTACATACTATCCTTACATAGTGGTGGAATCTCCACTGGACTATCCAGTTGCACGCACATAGCCATCATAACTCCTCTGTCAAAAATCCTTGAGAAATGCATTCAGTCTCAGTTTCTCTCTTATATTGCTGACACCTCACAACTGCATGACATGGTTTCTAACCTTGTCATAGCACCTGTTTCATAACTGCAGTAAACCAAAATAGAAATAAAGGCAACCTAGTTTCAGCAATATTCATTGATCTATTTAAAGCTTTTAACACTATGTCACACCTAAAGTTGTTACATGTATCCACATTATCTTGCTTTAATGACTAGTGCTCCAACAAACAACAAGCTGTAAAGTGACATAATGTCATCTTTTCCTTTCTCTCATTTACAGTAGACACCCATCAAGGGTCAATATTAGGTCCCTTACTCTTTAATATATTTATAAACAACCTAGATTTAGCAATCAAGCTCAGATCATCTGATATGCAGGTTATTCTATGCTCATAAGCTCAGCAAGAAATATGGATAAATTATAATGTCTCACCCAAGTATCTCTTTCCAACATTGAGACTTAGCTGACTGACTCACAATTGCTCTTCAACCTCAAGACATCCACATTGATATTATTTTCCACTAAAGCAACTATATGATCACAAAAATTCCTTCTCAATTTTTTTTCCAAACAAACTAACATAGAACTAATAAGACAGACAAAGCTTCTAGGAGTCATCCTTGAAAAAATCCTGAAATTTGACCACAGCATAGAACAGACTGTAAAGAAAATGTATTTATTTATTTATTTGTTTATTTATTTTATTTATTTACATTTGTTTAGCGGGAAATTCCGACTGGACGGAGGTCTTTTTTCAGTGGATGCCTGGGGAGAAAAGCTCCACATCATCTACATGATAAATAGAGATACAAAGTTGCAGCAATAGTAAACAACATTACAGGTTGTTGGCTTTAATACAATAACAAGATATTGATTATCAACAGTATATACAGTAAATGTTGCAAGTTAAGATAGTTTCTTGTTGTTTATAATATTAGTAACAAAGTTGTCAGACAAGATTTTAAAGAATGTAAAGATAACTAGCTAATTCTGACTGTGGTTAGTAGTGGTGGTAGTATAGGTGGGTTTAGATTATAGGTGGGGAGTAAGGGTGGGGATTATTAGTCTGGATTAGAACAAGGACAAAGCCAGTGCAAATTTAAGTGGAATTTGAGCACAGTCTTGAGAAGGCTGCTGGAAGGTAGAGTAGTTATTGAGGGTGGAAGATTGTTCCAAAGTTTAGATAAGGTACATAAAAATATAGCTTCTCCTATTGAGTTTCTGGGTTTGATAACAGTGAGTTGATTTTTGTTGCTTGATCTTAGGGGCCTAGTGGAGTTATAGTGTTGGAGAAGGGTTTAAAGGGAAGGGATGTTATGGGGGTGGTCAATAAGTTTATGAGCGAGGGTGAGTTGATTAAACTGAAGGAGTTGTGGGGGTTCTAGCCAGTTTAGTTCTTTAAGGGAGATACAATGATGGCTGCGGTAGGACGTTCCAGTGGCAAATTTAGACATTTTGTTGTATCAAGCATCCAGCTTGTGTAGGTCTGTCTGTCTTAGGTTGGTAAGTATAGGGGATGCATAGAGTAGGGTGAAGATTAGCTGGGAATTGGCTATGGAGATTCTAGCTGCCTTGGTTAGGAATTGGCAGCTTCGATATAATGCACCAAGTTTCTTGTTAACTTTTTTATTGTGAGAGATATGTGGGTGTCAAATCTAAGTTTGTTGTCTATTGCCACACCGAGTAATTTTGTGTGTCCTGATGGAGAGATGATGGTATTGTCTTTGGCAAGAATGTTGAAGTGGGGGGTGTTTTGGGTGGCTTTGGAAGCTTGGAATAGGAGAAGATTTGTCTTACTTGGATTGAGTAGGAGCTGAGCATTGGATATCCAGCTTTCTACAGAAGAGAATGATTCATGTGTGATTTGTTGTAGTTCTGGTAGAGTGGGGGCAGAACCGATGAGAGTAGAGTCATCTGCGTACTGTATAAGAGATGCTTGTGTGGTGGCAGTATGTAGGTTGTTAGTAAAAAGTGAGAATAGCAGAGGGCCAAGGATAGACCCTTGGGGAACTCAGGGAGTAACTGGGTGGTGAGGTAATAGGTTATCATCCCAGATTACTGATTACTGGTATCCATGTAGATAGCTGTGGGACCAGTTGCAGGCTGATTGTGAGGAGAGGTTGGGAAAGTAGAGAGTAGTAGCTCATGAGATACCATTTCAAAGGCCTTTGAGAGATCCAGAAATACAGCAGTAGAGAAGAGGCCATTGCTTTTGTGATGAAGTATAGTGTTAGTGAAGGAGAGCAGAGCAGAGGTAGTGCTGTGATATGGCCTGAAACCATGTCAGGTTTTGGCGAGGAGATTATTAGCTAGCAGGTAGTTTGAGACCTGGGTGTTGCTACCTTTTTCAAGTATCTTGGAGAGAGAGGGGAGAGGATAGTAATGGGGCAGTAATTAGAGAGGTCGGTGGAGGGGGGTGTGCCTTTATGGAGGGGAATGATTTGGGATATTTTTCATATCAAGGGAACATAGCCTTCTGTTATGGAACAGTTGATTAGAATTGAAATTGAGTAGGCTAGTGTATCAGCTACAATTTTCAAATATTCAGAGGGGAGGTTGTCAGCTGAGAGTTTGGTGGGTTTAAGTTTTGGCAAGTCTTTTTATGTTGAAGGTAGGTAATGAGGTGAAGAAGAAAAAAGGAGTTGGGGGTTTATGGTTAGTAGTTGGGTGGGCTGTTGTAGTGAAGTGCTGTTTGCTTAGAGATGTTATAGTTTCAGTGAAGTGTTTGTTGAAGGATTCAGCGATACTGCTGGAGGAGGGGGGAATGGCAGCTGGGGAGTATCAACCTTCCCTGGGTGGAGGATAGTGTTAATAATGGACCAGAATTGCTTAGGGTTGTGGTTGGTAGAGTTTAAGGTGGATTTAAAGTAGAGGGATTTGTCTAGTTTTATTTGCTTTTTTGGCTTTATTGCACATCTCAAGGAATGACTGAATATCTGAGCTATAGTCACCAGTGCTCCCAGGTCTTATCTCGGGATTTTATTAGGGTCCTAGTGGTCTTTTGTAACCATGGGGCAAGCCTGGATCTGACTTTGGAATTTATTACAGGAGCATGGCTGTTTAGGATGGAGAGGAAAGTACTGTTGAAGAAGTGAACAGCCTCATCTAGGTTGAGGTATTTTAGTGGTGACCAGTTAATTTTTTGCAGGGAGAAGATGAAAGAGTTGGGGTTGAAGATAGACTTGTTCCATATTTGCCTGTGGATAATAGGCTTGCGACTGTTTGTGTGGTGACGAATTAGGAAAGTGGGGGAGTAGTCACTAAGACTGTCAGGTAGGCAGCCTGCTAGGTAAGAGTTTGGGGCTTTGTTGAGTAGGATCGAGTCAAGTAAGGCATGATTGTTAGGGTTTTGTTGATTTGGGTAGGGGATTGGATGAGTTGAATGAACCCATGGAGATTAAGGTGAATGGTTGGGAGATTATTACAGGATAGCCAGTTGATGTTAAAGTCACCGAGAAGGATGGTTTCCTGGAGTAGAGATAGAGTAACCCAGCTCAAGAGATTTTCTACGGGTGTAATAATTTGCTCTGGTGGGAAATAGCATCCTATGATATTGATTGTTTTGTTTTGGGTTTACTTTGAAATTGGCATAAATGATTTCTTCATTGTTGTGGTGAGGGGCAGATGTGTTCAGGAGTTGAATATTGAGGTGGTGTCTAAATAGCAATGCAACACCACAATATTTTTTGGATAATCTGTCTATGCGAAGGATGTTGTATTCAGTGGGAAGTATTTCCTCACTTTTGATGTGAGGTTTGAGCCAGGTTTCAGTTAGGAAGAGACTATCTGGGGAATATATGCTTATGCTGGCATGTAGTTGTTGGATTTTATTGCATATGTTTCTGATGTTTAGGGACATTATAAGTAGGTTTGTTGTTTTTTTGTTGGTTAGGAGTTGAGTTGTGGGGGGGGGGGTGTTTGGACTAGGGTTTGTGGTTGGGTTGGATTTGGGAGGGCCAGGGTTTGGATGGCTGTCTCCAGTGAGGGCTAGTTTATAGAGGGTGTTTAGGATATGTTTTATATACATAGTAAATTGCTTATGATATCTTAGGGATATTTTATTTTTGAGTGTGTTAGGTGTTTGGTAATGGAGTGTGTGCATTGGGAGGAGGTTTTTGGTGGCAGGGGTTGTGTAGTTATAGTGTAAATGTTTGAGGGAGGGTGTTGAGAGAATACAGTGGAAGTCGTTGGGGCATGTGACTGTGGAGCCTTGGTAGGATGTAATGTGAGCTAGAACTATGCAGGTTAGGTTTGTTATTATATTAGGTAGCAGCATGATTGTGTTGTATGCAGGGGGAGGGGTGACTAGTGATGTAGCCTAACTGGGGCTAGATGCCCCCCAGGCTAAAGATTGCAGGGTAAGTGTCTAAATAGCCAAATTGTTAGGAGTTATTAGAATCTAGTAGGAAAAAACAATTTATAAACCTGATTTCAGCTGTGTCCTTTCTGGGTAGATACCTAGTTTGAAGCAGACAAAAATGGCAGTTTAAGTACCTTTTTGCCTCTATTTTACAAGTGGGCAATTACAGTGTATCTACTGGGTTACCTTTTTTCACCTAGAGCTTTATCTTGGTTTACTGATAACTAAAAAGAAAACGTTTAACTGGGGAATGTATTTACAGCTGATGGGGATGGAGAGCAGCTGCTGTCCCTAGCCGTGGGTAGAGCCAGTTATTACTGCTTTAGGCCAGGTACTTTCAACAGTAGCAGGCTAAGAGGGAAACATAGCTACACACCTACAGTAACTTATTTTCTGTTTAAAGCCCTTGAGTCCTTGTGGCTGGTTTCTTCACTGCAGATGTGGTCATGGCCAAGGATTCAGTAAGTGGAGGACTGGAAGAGGACCCATTCACAGGTACAGTGGTCAAGTAACTTATTTTCGGTTTAAAGTCCTTGAATCCTTGTGGCTGGTTTCTTCACTGCAGATGTGGTCAATGACCAAGGATTCAGCAAGTGGAGGACTGGAAGAGGACCCATTCACAGGGACAGTGGTGAAGTAACTTATTTTCTGTTTAAATCCCTTGAGTCCTTGTGGCTGGTTTCTTCACTGCAGATGTGGTCAATGGCCAAGGATACAGCAAGTGCAGGACTGAGAGAGAACCTGTTTGCAGGGATAGTGGTCAAGTAACTTATTTTCTGTTTAAATCCCTTGAGTCCTTGTGGCTGGTTTCTTCACTGCAGATGCGGTCAATGGCCAAGGATTCAGCAAGTGGGGGACTGAGAGAGAACCTGTTTGCAGGGACAGTGGTCAAGTAACTTATTTTCTTTTTAAAGCACTTGAGTTCTTGTGGCTGGTTTCTTCACTGCAGATGCGGTCAATAGCCAAGGATTCAGCAAGTTGGGGACTGAGAGAGAACCCGTTCGCAGGGACAGTGGTCAAGTAACTTATTTTCTTTTTAAAGGTCTTGAGTCCTTGTGGCTTGTTTCTTCACTGCAGATGTGGTCAATGGCCAAGGATTCAGCAAGTGGGGGACTGAGAGAGAACCCCTTCACAGGGACAGTGGTCAGGTAACTTATTTTCTGCTTAAAGCACTTGAGTCCTTGTGGCTGTTTTCTTTCACTGCAGATGTGGTCAATGGCCAAGGATTCAGCAAGTGGGGGACTGAGCGAGTACCCATTTGCAGGGACAGTGGTCAAGTAACTCATTTTCTGTTTAAAGCCCTTGAGTCCTTGTGTCTGGTTTCTTCACTGCAGATGCAGTCAATGGCCAAGGATTCAACAAGTTGGGGAATGGGAGAGAACCCATTCCCAGGGACAGTGTTCAAGTAACTTATTTGCTGTTTAGAAAGCTGTTTAGAAAGCTCACCAAAAAAACTGGAGTCCTCTGTAGCACTAAACCATGCCAAAATGACCCTGCTAAGATAAACATTGTTTCATCTTTACTTATCCCAACACTTATATATGCAACCCCCATACTGATTAACCTGCAATCCATTCAACTCTTCCTACAGGACAAGTGACATAATAAAATAGCCAAATTTGGAACAAAAGCACCAGTTTCAAACGTGAAACACCTTTCCAACGTCAAAAAAAAACACTTTTAAGTTTGTGAACACAGGTTTATTTAGCGCTTTCATCGGTATATGACATAGACTTCATCAGAATACTTCATCTCAAAAATCTACTCATATAAATACTCTAATTCATTACAACATGTGATGAAATTCATCCAATGAAACCCAGCTGATCCTGACATCAATAAATATTTAAAAACCTACATAAGGAATACTAACATCGACCCCTCTATAACATTTAAAACACAAATGGATTATTTATTTACGTTACACTGATGATTTATTTTTTCTATGGGAAGGAGACAAGACTGAAATTAAGGACTTTATTGATTATATTAATAGCACAACAGATTTTTTTAAATTTACTTACACCTACAATAATAATAGTATTAACTATTTAGATGTGACAATAAGAAAAGAAAGTACACAATTTGTAAGCGATTTATATAGAAAACCAACATATAGTAATGCTTTGCTGCACTTTGACAGCAATCACCCTTTGCACGTCAAGAAAGGTGTTGTGAAAGGTCAGCTTGTAAGATTGGCTCGCATGGTTACTAAAGACGATCAATTTTTAAGTCAGTGTCATAAGTTGTGTGATATGTTTTGTTCTCGGGAATATCCATTAGAAATTATAGAGAGTATTTTCAATGAAGTGAGAATCAAAAGAGAGAGAGGTATAATTGTACCGTTATTGAGTTATGGTAATAACATATCCACATTAGTGGGTCAGCAACTAACAAAAAAGGCAGACGGTAGGAAGGATTTTAAATGTTCCTTTGTGACTAAATTTAGTACTGACTATCAGTATATAGCCAATATATTGAATAAAAACTGACACATTTTTCAGGGTTTTGAAGGAATTATTGAAAAATTGGGTAGCAGACCTAATGTTGTGTTTAGAAGGGGTTCTAACATTAAGCAGTTGCTGGATGGTAAACATGAAAATAGTACATATAAATGCTTCATGGGGATGAAAAAGTGTGGCTTTTGTCCACAATGCCCACTGGTTAAACAGATTGATCAAGTTGTCATCAATAATTCCTTTATAAAAATAAGGGGCAAATATACATGTGATACATTAGGGGTAGTTTATGTCGCACTGCGTGAGGCATGCACATGCTTTTATATAGGTAAAACTAAGAGGAAATTAAAGGAATGCATGTATGAGCATGCTAGAGATATTAAAATAAAAATATGAATAGTGCCTTATATAGGCATATTGCAAATTTCCAATCACATAGTTTTAAATTTACAGTCATTGATAAAGTATCTCAAGACCCTAAAGGTGGTCCATGGGAGGATGTTTTAGATTTTAGAGAGTTATGTTGGCAAGTTAGATTAAATGATTTATGTAAACCAGACCTTAATGATGGTATTAGTTTTACTAGTTATCTAAAATTGCGTTGATACAATGTTTGACTAATGTTTTATGTATATTATTTTTTGGTGTAAAAAGATGGTAACAATTTTTTAGTATATGCTTATTAAGTATCTTTATTGTTTATATTGTGTGATTAGTTGTGTTTAAATGTTATACAGGGGTTGATGTTAGTATTTCTTATGTAGGTTTTTAAATATTTATTGATGTCAGGATCAGCTGGGTTTCATTGGATGAATTTCATCACATGTAATGAATTAAGAGTATATGAGTAGATTTTCTGAGATGAAGTATTCTGATGAAGTCAATGTTATATACTGACGAAAGCGCTAAATAAACCTGTGTTCACAAACTTAAAAGTGTTCTTTTGACGTTGGAAAGGTGTTTCACGTTTGAAACTGGTGCTTTTGTTCCAAGTTTGTGTTTGGTTCTAAGTTCTTTTTGGAAAATAGCCAAATTCCCTACTAATCATCATTACAGGCCTAAACAACATGTTCCACTTAAGTAACTTAATTGGCAAGAATTAACACACAACATAACTGGTTCACAACTAGGCACTACCTATAAACCCATATATGAACAAAGAAAATGCACACATCTGAATTATTTTCACCAGTGCTATACTTCCAGCAAACCACAATGCTCTGCTCGTAAAATGCTACTGACTGTCACTAAATCAAACAACAGTGTGCAGACTCCTTCTAATGTTCCTCTCTCTCTAGTATACGGAATTCCATTTGTCTCAATCTCAGATTAATAGAAAACAATAAGTCTTTCAAATTGCAGCAAAGCAGAACCTAATAATGCATGTCTATGCCCATGCATAATACATGACATGCCCATGCACCTCTCCTGGATAATGAACCACTGTCTTTACTTCTCCAGCTTTCTTCTATTTTTATAATCTTCAGACATCCAAAGATCCAATTTGTACTCATCTATACCCTCCTGCCCTTTTCTCTCCCTTCCCTTATCAGCCCCTGTATATAGCATTTCCCCCTCTTAACTGTTCTTCCTTTCTATTTTTGCTTTCCCCTTATATTCTCTTGATCTGTTCACTAAAGGCTTTCTCCATAACTACCTCTGTTTTTACTTTCCCTCAAGGTAATCAACTTTGTTTATGGCCTGTCATCTACTCTGTACTATGAGAAGCCGCGATGGTACAGCAGTAGCATTATTGCCTCACAGCAAGAGGTTCTCCTGTTCAATTCTCGGCTGGAGTGCCTTCTGTGTGGAGTCTGCATGTCCTCCCCATGGTTAAGTGGCCTCCAAAAGACATGCATGAATGAGCATGCCTTCACTGAAGGTTCGATGTCGGGCTGGCAATTTGTCACCATAAAAATCAACTGCCAATCATTAGCAGACCGGAGTTCCTCTGTGGCAACCCCTAACTGGGAAAAAGCTGAAAAGACAAACAACATCTACTCTGTAATATTGTCATTTTGGTAATTCAATTTAATTAGATTGTATATTTTCTGCACTTTCTGTACATTCTTATTCCTTTTTCAATTAATAACTAACTTATGTAATTTCAGTTGTAACATTGTATACATTTTTTATACTATGCAACCTATTATTATATATTTTGCTTTGTTTTATTGGAGCTTTTCTCCCTAAGCCTCATCTGAAAGGGGGTGAGTTACCTGCCCATTTCAGACTATCTCTTTAAACAAATGCAATTAATAAATAAGTTAGTATAAGCAAACATGTAAGTAAGTAAGTAAGTAAATAAATGAATAAATAAATAAAAATGACTGAGGTGAATGATAAAAAGTCAGTGTTTGAAAAATAGGACAGATATCCAAAAAGCACTAAAACACAATATTACATGAACCTGTACAGGTGTTGTAACAAAACAAAAAAAAAACGGCCCAATAGAGAGGACTGGAGAATATTGTCTGAGGAAAAAATAGTATGAGTCACTAAGTGGAGTATTTGTTTATATTTATATATATATATTTGTATTTATTTGGGTTTTAGAGGGAATCTGATATCCTGAAATGTAGGATACATGTGACCATAAATTACACATCCCTATATGTCTTCTTTCACTTTTCCTCCATCCATTCACCATTCATGTCTGCTACTGTGTAATCCCTCCTCTGTGGATAGCCTGAGTCTCATTTTGGTCAGATAATTATTGCTTTCTGATAAGTATCACTATTTAAAATGAGAAAAACATGTATGGACTACAAATACTCTAGTGCTATATCATGAAGTTCTGATGTCTTTAAGGATCAAAACCTACAAGTCAATCTCCATCTATTTTTCATGTATGAATAGAGTTATAGATATCAGTAATATCTGTCTAAAATGCTCCTAGAACAACAGGCATGTACTTCTCCATCTGCTAACAGTAATTATGACCCTCAGAAAACACTAGGAGGCCTGGCATGCCACTCTGTACTTATTATTATAGCCTATCATAGCATACCATCATTAGCTGCCAAGTGATTTTGTCACTGCCTTGCTTAAAAGCCTGATTTCATTAAATAATCTACTTTCTTGCTTCTTTAGAGATAAATATCAGTTTCATTTAAAGAGAAGGTCTTGAAAGAGAATTTAATGTTATCATTCATGTTTCTTTATAAGGTCAAACACTGTGATCTGAATAAGCATGTGTCTCTTGTGAGTAATTAGCAAAAGTGAGTAAAACTATCAGCTTTCATGTCTTGACCAAATTCATGAATAGTGTCCTGGTCTGAAGCTTTATATTTATTTTTCTGTACCTCACATGGATAAAATGATCAGAACAGCAACTGTGTTTTAACATTTTCTAAATCCAGCAGGTAATGGTGCATGAATGGACTGGGCCAGTTCAGATCATAGGTTCATAGGTTCATACTAGGCTATCTGCCCTAGGGCATTTATAAGCCTAGCCAGAATGTGTTTGGCTTTCGCCACCCATTTTAAATTTATTTTGCTATGCCCTTTTTTGAGGTTAGTATACTGTGCCTCTGTCTAACAGTGACACAGAAGTGATACCCGGGGTAAACCTACGATCTCCCATCCACTCATCAAGATTCCTCTTGAAGAGAGTCAATGAGGGACTCTGCCTAACCTGGACTGGGATTTTATTCCAGAGTGAAGGGAGCCTCTGGGTTATGAATCTGTCCCTCCAGCATGTCCTATTTATTTCAGTGCTGAGGTTCAAGTCTCTCGAGCGCGTAGCTCGATGGGATTTGGATTTTCTGAGGTGCAGCATGTCCATTAATTCCGGGTTGACATGGCTTTATACGTCAGGCACAGATCGCCTCTGAACAGGCGATATGCCACTGAGTAGAGCTGGAGTTTCTTTAACCGGGCAGCATATGGCATCTGTTTGAGCCCTTTGATCCTCTTGGTGAGGTACTTTTGGGGTCTTTCCAGTTGCTGCAGGTGTCTGGTAAGGTACATCCCAAAAGGGGCATTGTACTCAATTATGGGCCTGATGAGGGATGAGTAAAGAGGCACGATGATGTCCCCTGATCTAGATGTGAATCCCTTCATGATTAGGTGGGCTATATAAAATGTTTTTCTAACCACTTTGGCCACGTGGTTGTCAAATGAGAGATTGCTATCAACTTGGGTCCCCAGGTCCCTAATTACTTCTTCTGTACTTAATGGATTACCACCTATGTGGTAATTTGTGGGCACTTTGTTTTTGCCAAAGGGGATGACTATACACTTTTTGGCATTTAGCTTGAGGCCATGGCTCTGGCACCAGTTGTCTGTTTCTATGAGGCCCTTTTGGAGGATGCTTGTGTCGGCTGGAGAGTCGATTATGGCGCCCAGTTTGCAGTCATCTGCGAACTTGGTCAGCCACAGTCCTTCCATGTCAGCCTGTACCTCCGAGAAATATATAACTAACAAGAGAGGTCCCAGGACTGAGCCTTGTGGGACACCACTTGTAACTGGTTTGGAGTCTGACATGGCTCCAGAAATTCTAACCATGTGGGTTCTGTCCTTGAGCCAATTTGCAATCCATCTAGTGACATAGGGGTTTATATTTAAGCTGGTGAGCTTATCTATAATGCCCGAGTGTGGTATTGTATCGAAGGCTTTTGCGAGGTCCAGGTAGGCTGTGTGGACCACCTTCCCCTCATCAATGGCCTTGGTGACTGTTTCAAAGAAATCAACCAGTTTTAAGAGGCAGGATCTGCCCTTAACAAAGCCAAACTGGGTAGGATCCAGTGTTTGTAGGTCCCCAATATCTTTATTTATGAGGTCCATGATGATCCTTTCCATAGCTTTGCAGACCAAGCTAGTCAGGCTTATGGGGCGATAGTTTCCAGGATCCGTTGAGGCACCACCTTTATGGAGAGGGACCACTGTTGCTGTACGCCACTCTTTGGGCACATATCCTGTAGTAAGGCTGAGACTTGAACAGTAGTTTTACGTTTGGGTTTAGCTCTTCTTGGAGTTCATGTAGGATGCAGCCCGGGACACCGTCTGGTCCCATTGATGCTGTGTTTTTTGCTTTGGAGAGGGCGGGTCTTACCTGAGCATCTGAGATGTCAGGGGCAGCACTCTGCTGGGATAGATATTTGCCCTTTGGTGGGGGTTGCGCTGAACCTGTCAGCTAGGATGTTGGCAATGTCTGTGGGTTCGGTGTATTTTTTGTCATTTTGGACTAATTCCGAGCATATATGGGAATTACCACCCAGGTTCCTAACATAACTAAAGAAAGCCTTGTGATTATCCTTAGTGTCCTGTGCAATTTTTCTCTCGAAGCTGGCCTTAGACAATTTTATGTGTGCCCGTAGTTTTTTGCTGATACTGATCAGTGATGCCTTCCCTTTTTGGGATTTTGCTCTATCATTTAGTAGCTTCCTCCTTCTATTGCATAGTTTGTTTATGGCTGGGGTCCACCAGACAGGACATCTGCCTTTGGAGGATTGGGTCTTGGTTTTATTTGGGATCGCATGATCCATGCATTCCTGAAGGTGTTCATAGAATGCGTTTATAAAGGATTCTGCGGTCTGGGCCGTATTTTCCACAGGCCCGAGGGTTTTGAAGGATTCCACCTCAGTTTTGAGGAGTGTGAAATTTGCTTTAGAGAAGTTTTTCACTGTGGTTTTCTGGGTCGGGGTTGGGATCGGGATGTGAATATCCAGTGAGATTAGTTTATGGTCTGATCTTAGCAGTGAGGGATACACTTCTGGTCTGGAGCATAGAGTCCCCATGTTGATGATGATCAGGTCCAGTATGTTTTCCCCTCTTGTGGGAGTGGTAACAAGTTGTTCCATAGCATTTGAGTTTATAAATTCTAGGAACCTTTGGGCTAGGGTGTTGGAGCTAGAGTAATGCTCCCAGTCTATGTTTGGGTAGTTGAAGTCGCCCAATATAATGGTGTTTGGAGAGACCTTCATATTTTCCAGTGTTCTCAGGAAGGCTGAGTGGGGTTCTTGGGTTTGGGAGGGTGCTGTAGCAGGCTATAAACTGGAAGGCAGTTTTACCCACTGTTTGTTGCACATGGATAGTCTCTGATGCTTCGTGCTTTGCCACCAACCTGGAGGTGTGGGTATCTTTGATGAATATCGATACTCCCCCTCCTTTTGTGGTTCGGTCCAAGTTTTGGGGCTGAAAAGCATGGTATGAGGTATAACCTGGTAGTGCTGGGGTGCTCTTGGGAGCCCTGAACCAGATTTCTGTTACTGCACAGATATCAATGTTCTCCATGCTAAGGAGAGTTTTGAGTGCGTGCATCTTGAGGTTTAGACTTCTGGCGTTGAGTAGCATTACTCTTAGTTTCTTATCCCTTGGGATATCTATGGAGGTGGGTTTGTCTTTTGAGCCTTGCCTAAAAAGGCACTATGGGGGTAGCAAGAGCCTTTGCCAATATCCAAAAGCCCAGGGATGACAGGTGTAAGCCGTCCCTAGCGAAGCATCATGGATTGTCGAGCATATCATCCCAAGCTCACAGGCATTGGATCCCCTTTGAATGACACCAGTACTTAAGCCAATTGTTGAAATTGATCATCTTGTCTTCATATTGTGGCATCATTCTTGGTGAGGGTAAGATGCTACTCAAGGTCAGGGTCATACCGGCCTGGGCTACATGCTCAGAGAGCTCCTTTATGTCTCTTTTCATGTAGTCCAGGGAGGTATGTCTCAGGTCATTCACACCAGCATGGACAATGACTGAGTCATATTTGTACTTGCGTTGGAGTGACCTGAGTGCTTGTGTTATGTGGCAGATCCTAGCACCCGACAGGCTGCTCACCGTGACCCTCTCCTTGTTCAGCCTGGTGAGCGGGACGTCAGTGTGCCTGACGATAGAGTCACCTATTACAAGTGCATCAGGTGTGTTGTTTAGTCTTAAGGGCTGTGACTGTTCGGCACACTGGCTTTGTGAGATATGTGTTGCACGTGTTTTGTTTTGGGGTAGCGGCTGCTTGGGTGTCTGCTTTGGAGGTCTCTGCTGCTTCAGCAGATCATTATTTAGAGCCTCCAAGTATGTTTTTGTGTGATTATGTGTTTGGTTTGCTGTCGTGGTAGGTCTATGTGAGACTGGAATTGTAGTGAGTGTGGTTTCCTTCTCCTCCTGACTGGTTATGCCAGTACTGAGTTGAGAGAGCTTAGCCTCCAGTTTGGCTATATGGTTGCATCTCTCACATGTGTTGGAATTTGTTGGGAGGAGGAGGAGGGGGTTGTCTGTGTACATGAGGCAGTTGTAACATTGCCTCAAGATTCCCAGATTCACCAGCTGGACCGGAGAGGAGATTGACAACTCACCTTTGGACATGCTAGAATAATATTGGGAATTCCTTAATAATTGAAAACCAGGGCCAATGGGGAATGACGGTTTAGTGCTTTTAATTTTTAGTGCAGACTTATATAATTGCTTTAGTGAGCAAGTACCAGGTAACTTAAGTGCAATGTGTTACAGGTAACTTAAATGCAAAAACGACAAACAGTAACTTTTTTTTCAAGTGAAATAAGGAAATAAGTACAGTAAGCAATGCAGATATCACTAGTGATCCACAGAAGTGCTGAGAAGCCACGTATTAGGTGGAATTAGCGTTCCAGGGAAATAACTAGCAAACAAACAACACGCATATAAACAAAACTAGATTCAGCAGGCCTGGATCTAGTCTATGCTACAGCAAACAAGGTGTACCAATTTCAGTAAGATACAGTTCAAATATTCAGGCACTATAAACCTTTAACCAGAAATTCCCAGCTCAGAAGGGCAGTGTCCAGCCTCTTCTCCCACAAGAGTGCAGACCACAAACCTTCTTAATGTAAAATAACTGGCCTGAAGCCCAAGTGCTTAAACCAGAACTAATACACTTTAAGAATAACAGACACTGGGCTCTCAATCAGCAGTTCCCAACTTAGAAGGATGAAAGCTACCTGTCCTGCCACCACAGTGCATGCCACAAACCTTCCTAATGTATAACAACTGGTCTGAAGCCCAAGTGCTTAATCCAAAAGACTTAGAATGATAGCTACACTTTAATCAAGTTACTACCAAGCAGTAATAAATACAATTGAATACTTTAGAGAATGCCTGGATTAGTGCTCAAGTTACACAAACAAAGCTAGATCCAGCAGGCCCGAATCCAGTCTATGCCACAGCAAACAAGGCGCACCAACTTCAGTAAGAAGCAGTTCAGATATGCATGCACTATAAGCCTTTAACCAGAAATTCCCAGCTCAGAAGGGCAGAGTCCAGCCTCTCCTCCCACAAGAGTGCAGACCACAAACCTTCTTAATGTAAAATAAGTGGCCTGAAAGCCCAAGTGCTTAAACCAGAATTAATACACTTTTAGAATAACAGACACTGAGCACTCAATCAGCAGTTCCCAACCTATGATTTGGCTAATAGCTGTGGTATCACTTTGCCACTGCATGACAGTTCAGAGCTCAAGATTGACAGTCTTTGTTAGTCAGCTTCTCCCAATTACCACATGAAACTCAAGGTCCCATTTTTAGATTTTATACTTTCTGAAATATCAGCTAGGATGTAAAGAAGTATTTTAAAAATTCTACCAAGCTTTTATCAATTATAAACAGAAATGCATTCATCAATTCTTCTAAATTTTTAAGTAGAATGATCTAATTATTCCAGTAGTGTCTATATCAGTTTCATATCTAAACTTCAGTGATGTTAATAAGGCATATGGAAACACAATGGTATAAATGTATTTTCTCAAAATCTGTTGGCACTGCTGACTGTGCCTCAGTAAATGTTTTGCACAATTTTAAGTTTTGGTTAGCTTAGATGATGATTCGGTTGATGATTTTTCACACAGTATAACAAGGAAAGTTATTTGAAAGTAAATGCCTCTTCTTGTATTCATCACTGTTAGAGTAAAATGGTAGATTTAGATGAGAAGGATGAATAATCTCTGCTAAAATGAAAAATTCTAACCTGAACTGAAATTTTGCTTTGCCTGAGAGCATTGCTATAGATCTGATGAATGGCTGATAGCCTGAAAGTGCTTATCTGTTCTATTTTCTTGTTTTCTTGTTATTTTATTAAAAGTGGTTTTAAACTGGCCTTGGCTGTGTTGCCCATACTGTTTTTTCTGCTTCAACATTATTATGTTGTCAGGCAGAAAAATACTCCCAGGGATTCTCAAAAGCTTGCATGGCATGCATGATTAGTGTAAGAGGAAAATTTGCCAATATGGCGGCCGAGCGATCCACGTATGTGCTCATTTGACTGCATGAGCGTTCCAGCACTACTGCTCCACGTTCCCAACCCCTGTATGCAAATCACCCCATTTGCAAGTGAAAACCATGCAAATGAGGTAAATATGCCATCCAGGAAGCAGGAATCAGGGTGTTGCAGGACTAGCATAATATGTAGAAATGTACTCGGTTAGTAACCGAGTACGGTACTGCAAAATCCAAAACGGAGCTATGACAGCTCCAAAAAGGACTGCATATCACTGAGGAAGCATGCCAATGGCCAAGTAGAAAGCCATTGGCATTGCAAACAATGCAAAATGTACAAAATACAAGTATTATGATATTCTGCTGATCACGGTCATTGAAGCATAGAGCAGTGGTGCGCAAATGGGATCAGTGGGGAAAATAAACCAAAAAAAAGCAGTTTAACTAAAATCAGTATTCCGCCATGCAAATCAATGGCAGGCAAAAGACAACCTGGCTAGTGAGTAATGACTGCTAAGGGGGAGGCACAGTGTGAGACATGTAACTATGCATTAGCAGGCAATCCTATGCAAAAGAGGGGAAGGATAGTGAATCCCATTTTTCCCCAGCATGTAAGGCAAGTCTCAACAGTGTAAGAGTATGAATAGCAGAGTGCAAGACTAGGAGGTAGGTGACATCATGGGTGGGTGTGTCAGCCATACTGTAAGTGGATAGAAGCCCTGTGGCATGGGTGTGCTCCTAGCTTAGCACAGCTAAGCTAGTTGGTATGTCTAAACCTGCCTAGCACTCTTGACAAAGCCTAAGCGGGTTTGTGCGCTGTGCACTGGGTTTTACAGGAAGAAAAAAGAAGTTAAACCAAGAAATAGCAGCAGTGTGCACATTTGTGCACTCTCTTTGCGAGGCGCACACACACGGGCTTAAACAAGAAGGCAATGGGAAGGGAAAACAGCAGTATGAATGTATTCAAGGAGATCTAGCTTAGCTGGCAGGTGAAATGTATCAAAATCCGTCAATTACACAGGCAGCAGACCAGCCCAGCCCACAACACTACTATAAACCAAGCAAAAACCTTCCCTTCGGGTTTTTCCCACACTCTAAAACACCAGTGTACACAAGTGGGGAGATTTTAACAAACAAACCTACAAAATGAAAAGAGCTGCAGCAGGCAAAATAGAACAACATCTGCAAGAGACTGATGGTGGTGAGGATATGAATGCTGCTGAACAACCCACAGTGAGAAGATGGAGAAGAGAGTACACACCCAGGGTAACCAGCCAGGGACTACATGAGCTGGAGATAGTGGAGTGCTATAAGGTGGACAGAGACCTCCTGCAGGAAATTGTTGAGCTGTGCCGGCCACACCTGACACACCAAACTGACCGAGGGAAACACATCCCAGTACATACCAAGGTATGTGTAGGCCTAGGTATACTAGCCACAGGTACATCACAAAGCACAACTGGGAATATCATGGGGATCTCACAGGCATCAGCATCCAGAGTATTCCACAAGTTCCTGGATGCCATGTCAGCACATGCCAGTGAGCATGTATATTTCCTCAACACCCATGAGGTGTTGACCAGCAATATGTGTCTCTTCCACCAAATAGCAGAATACCCTGTGGTAGTGGGTGCTATAGACTGCATGCACATATGCATCAAAGCACCACCCGGTGAGCAGGGTAGGGCCTACATCAACCGCAGGGGCATCCACTCCATCAATTGCCAGGTTGTCTGTGATGCCCAGGGCATTATTTTATTTATTTTATTTATTTGCATTTGTTTAACCAGGATAGTCCATTGGGCTCAAGAACCCGTTTTCAATGGAGTCCTGGGGAGAAAAGCTCCTCATACATAATTAACAGAGAATGAGGATAAACATAGACATTACATGGGGTTCAACATGAGAAAAGTAACAAGTACAGGGGAAATACATATACATTTGATGGGGTAAAACATAATACAATGTACATAATAAATCGTGCAGAAAACAGCTGAAACAAGGCAATAAGAGTTACACCAAATTAAAAAAACAAAAATATGCTGCCTGGTGTTCTTATAGTCAGAGTAGTCAGAGCTGAAAGAGTTACAAGATGAAATAGTAGGTTATGAAGGGTGAGAGCAGGAGCATTGCCATGAGGAAGATAGATAAGAGTGGAGTGATTTTTTGAAGGATGGGAGGCTTGTGATAGTACGAATAGAGGGAGGAAGGGAGTTCCATGAGCGTGCTAGAGAGAAGGGCAGGAGGTTTTGTCCAGGAGGGTGGTGGGGTCTGTGTATTTCTATGAGGTTTTGATTGTTAGATCTTAGCTGTCTTTGTGTGTGGTGGATTTTAAAGGTAGAAGAGAGTGAGGGGCAGAGGGTTGGCTGGAAAATCAGTTTGTGAGCATATGTGAGTTGGGTATATGAGAGGTAGTTGGGTAGTTCTAACCATTTTAGTTGGTGGAGTGGTTCACAGTGGTGTATAGATGATTTGTTAGAAGTGGCAAATTTGGCAATTTTATTGTAACAAGAGGATAGTTTGGTTTTGAGGGAAGATTGGAGGTTAGTGAGAAGGGGTGCTCCATAGAGGAGGGAGGGTAAGAGAAATGTAGTTGAGAGTGTAATTTTGGTAGCTGGGCTAAGAAAGCGATTATGACGGTAGAGCATTCCAAGTTTTGGTGTGTTTTTTATGTTTTTAGCAGATGGGAGTGGAATTTAAACTGGTCATCGATTTGGACTCCTAATAGTTTGGTTTCTGATACAAGCTCAAGGGGAATGTTATTATGGCTATAGATGGAGAATGATTTAAGATCGATGTTAGTATTTTTTGAAGGGGTAAATATCATGAGTTTGGTTTTAGTAGCGTTAAGGGCTAGATGGTTGTCTTTCATCCAATTTTCAGTGGTGGAGAAGGCTTCCTGGGTAAGCATTAGTAGAGTTGGTATGGATGAGGCAGTGCAGATGATTGTGGAATCATCTGCATATTGAATAATATTAGCTGAATGTGTGTGCTGGCTGCCCTGGAAGCTATGACAATTCCCACATATGGCATCTGACACAGCTGTACCAGAGATTTGCCAATGTGGACATCCCCTATGGTCACCTAGTGGGGGATGCTAGGTACCCACTGGAGCCGTGGCTGATGACACCCATTAGAAATGCACACACACCTGAACAATAATGCCATAATGAGGCACATGCACAGGCCAGACATATAATAGAGCATGTGTTTGGGATGCTCAGGTCATGGTTCTGTGTCCGGACACATCCAATGGAGCCTTACAGTATTCACCAGCTACATGTATCCAAATTGTTATTGTATGTGCTATGCTACACAATATGATCCTGCGGAAACAGCTGCAGCAGGAACAGCATGGGGCAGGGCCACGCAGCCCCCCACCAATGCCAAGGTCTGCACAGGTACAGAGCGACCCAGAGGAGGAACAGCCTGGGCCTCCCCAGTAGGCAGAAGGTGGCATGCCCAGTATGCCCTGGCCTTGGCAAAGAGGCAACACATAGCACATGCACTGACACAGTGGGGACCCAGGAAATTACACCTCTCTTTGACTCGCACATACAATAAAAGGGATGCCAAATATGACACTACCTGTGCTCAACCATGTATAGCGAGTGTAAAATGTTCATCTGACATAGGCAGCCCTCCAGTACCATCTGGAAGTCTGTCACACCCTCAAGGTAACTCAATCAACCTACCAATTGCCAAATGGAGTAGAATGTGTTGTTACCTGTAGCTATGGTATGGATGTGAGCATTCAAGGGAATTGGGTGGCTGAATATTATGGCAGCAGATGGTAGACACCCATAGTGGCACTATGACATCTGTAACACATACTGGAGACACCATAGTAGCCAGTACTACACAGGGTGACAAAACCCACTGCAGGAAATGTGCTGTGCGACATGTGTATCTGTATGACACACACATGCCAGTCTGGATGGTTCACATACCCAACAACAGTCTCAGTCAGCAGGACAGGTGTAGACAAACCCAAACAGAGCTTGTGGCATGACCCCAGAATGATGGCAATGGTTAACCCCCCACCCCCCAGGACTAGACAGACAGACCGCAACACAGCAGACAGTGATATGTTAGTTCTAAAGGGTAGGAAGGCAGACAATAATATGTAGGGCAACCAAAGCCACAATCTGTAGTACACTGGTATGCCTCTAGGCAGCATGATAGTTTGATAGTTAGCAATACAGAATGAAATGGAGTACCGGACATAACAGTATGGTCATAGCGAATGTGTACATGTTTCTCGTGTGCCCCCATCCTACATAGTAATGTAATAACAGCCAGATGTGCCCTCCCACTCCTGTGTAGAAATGCAGAAATAGTCAGGTTTGCCCCCCCATCCTACATAGTAATGTAATAACTGTCAGGTGTGCACCTCCAACCCTATGTCAAAATGTAGTAATAGTCAGGTGTGCCCCCCCCCATCCAACATAGTAATGTAGTAACAGTCAAGTGTGCCCCCCCACTCCTGTGTAGAAATATAGAAATAGTCAGGTGTGTCCCCCCATCCTACATAGTAATGTAATAACTGTAAGGTGCTCCTCCCACTCCTGTGTAGAAATGTAGAAACAGTCAGGTGTGACCCTCCTGTTATGCAGAAATGTAGTAACAGTCAAAGCCAAATGATCGATGGATACCCAGCTGAGACAGCATGCTGCCTGTCTGTGTACAACACAAAGGTCAGCAATGCAGCACACACTACCTGGACACGATCCACAGATTCAATACAGACAGCCATACTGGGCATACTCACACACTGAAACACATGAAGGCCATGACTGCAAACACCAGTAGACCAGACATATCTGGCAGTAGCAGTTGTTAGAGCAGACACTCATCAGTATGCACCACTCATGCCTTGCACACACAGTGGATAGGAATACAGACATATATGTCAAGACAACACACTATAATAAGCCAAAGGTAGATGTACATAGATGTGTGGAAGAGGGTCACTGTGACAGGGAGCCATCCAGGCTTGTCCCACCCAGCACACAGACAAAAGGCCCTAAACACATGAGGTGCAGATGTCACTCACTGCAGATACTAGCCAACAGTATCTGTCAGCATTACAGACTATGTGGTGCCATGCCAGCTGTGTAACATGACTGTACAAGGAAGTAGTCATCTAGCAACTGTATACACTTACCTGTGGCATATGACCTTGCGTGTGCCCACATGTGGCATGTCAACCCGTACATGAATGGGTTATGGCCCATGCACACACCACCCACCCCATAGCCCTACTATGACACGCCTGCTAAGGTAATCCAATGTGAAATACACCGTTGAGAGAGCTGTAGCCCATTAATCTCTGTGGTACATCCCATAACTGTGTACTGCTGTAGTGTGATAAATTAGTTAGGTAGGAGTTCTAACCCCAGACTTGGCAACTGTGTGTGTGCGTGTCTGTCTCTGACTGTGCAGACAGCAATGCTTTTTTAGGGTACTCACACTCCTCACAATTCATATACTCAACTTTGGCAAGGCTGCTGATGTCACTCACCTAGAACGACACCTCTGGGAAGGTTGTTGCCTATTAATCTCTGTAGCGCGTCCTGTAACTGTGTACTCTTGTAGTGTGTTAAAGTAGTTAGGTAGGTGTTCTAACCCCAGACTTGACAACTGTGTGTGTGCATTTGTGTGTGTGTCTGTCCATCTCTGGCTGTATAAAGAGCAATGCTTTTTAGGGTACTCACAAGTCATATACTAACTTTGGCAAGGGTGCTGATGTCACCCACCTAGAAATACACCTCTGGGAAGGTTGTTGCTTAGTAATCCCTGTAGTCCGGCCTGTAACTGCATACTGCTGTAGTGTGATAAGGTAGTTAGGTAGGTGTTCTAACCCCAGGCTTGGCAACTGTGCATTTGTGTGCGTGTCTGTCTGTCTCTGATTGTGTAGAGAGCAATACTTTTTAGGGCACTCACACACCTTATAATACATATACTTAACATTGGCAAAGCTACTGATGTCACCCACCTAGAGCTACACCTCTGGGAAGGTTGTAGCCCAGTAATCTCTGTAGACCGTCCTGTAACGGTGTACTACTGGATTGTGAATTAGAATTGTGGTAGGGTTCCATCCCCACCCATGGCAGTTCTGGATGTTTTGTGTGTGTTTCAATGTCTGTGTATGAAGCAATGCATCATAGGCTAGTCACTCACAGTACTTTTCAAATGCTCTACTTTGGTAATCCTGCTGATGTCATTCATTGTGAAATGCACCTTTGTGGAAGGAGTACTCCAGTAATGCCCGTGGTGCGTCCTATAACAGCTCCATGCTGTAGTGTGATATAGACCTCTGTCAGGGGTCCTATAACCACACATCTTGGTTGTTGATGTTTTGTGTGTGTCTCACTGTCTGTGTAGGGAGCAATGCATTTTAGGCTAATCACTCACAGTATTTTCAAATGGCCTACTTTGGCAATCCTGCTGATGTCATTCAGTGTGAAATACACCTTTGCGGGAAAGAGTACTTCAGTAATGTTCATATCCTGCATGGAAGTGGATGTTGGTTTGTGACACCTGGGCCCAATGTGTGGCGGGTTTTGCAAAATTCTTATATGTTGGCCCTATTACATCTCACAATGTCCACTGTACAGGGATAACAGCTGTGAAATAGCTGAGAGGCTAGGGTGCATATCCATACCCGTACATGTGACATCAAGGCTAGGCAATCACAGTTAGCAACCCCAGTATTACCCAGAGCACCCTATCACCCATGTCACACACACACACACACACACACACACACACACACACACACACACACACACACACACACACACACACACACACACACACATGCCTAGGAAACAGCCAATATGTGGGTAGTGCACTGCATATTGGCTGCTGATAGTAACTATCGAGTGATATCAGTGGCCTACAGAGGGCATATTACCCTCCACCTCAGTCCAATATGCACGTACATGCAGACAGTGCACCTCCCTCATGTTCCCCATTGGACACCTGCACCACCTGTGGTGCCTTCACATGTGACCCACAACAGACACACCATGCCTGACAACATGCCCTGCATGGACAGATGCCACTGACACCAGGAAATACTGTTAGCATGCTATCAATGTAGGTGCAGGGTAAACCAGCTGCCCATTACCAGTCCCTGCCATGAGTGGGCAAGACTGGCACATCTGATGATAATCTGTGTTCACAACATGGGCCAGATGCCCCAGGTACAGTTCCACATGTCACTGTACATGCATGTGGGAGGTGTGCACATCCTAGACACCGTCCATGTCATGGACTAAGGAACACATACATGTCAAGCAATGCACAGCATTGGCCACACACATTAGTCACCCAGATGACTGGATGGGGGATACAATACCCACCTGTGTGGGCAAATGCAAAAACTACAGCCCTGAGCCACAATGTAGACCATTGTCATGTGGCCTGATGCCAAGGTATACCTATCTCCTACCCTTGTATAGCCTGCTGGCCCAGTTGATCACCACACACCTGTGCAGACATGCACCAATGCCTGTCAATACTGGCACCCTGTGTGTTTGTGTGTGTGTTGTAGGGTGCGTATGTCCACATCCACACTCACTACAACACCCATGGGCATACTGAAGCATGCTGTCTGATGTCTGAGACCTCCTCATAATCTTTGCCCATACAACCTCTGTATGACCCATGTGGTGCATGTGATACCTGCACAATGATGTGTTGTTGCAATCCCACTACTGATGAATTGAACTCCTGGCCCTGCCAAGTGTGTCAATGTATGTGCGCCCCTGTGAGAGTGTGGTTGTGTAGATGCTGCCACCTGTTCATGCGGACAGACACGTGCATGTCACCTACCATATAGCTACCGTATCCCTGTTGCAGATGTCACTCACCATCACATATATGTTCTGAGTGCTCCACAACAGGTAACCCATGTGGTGCACCCAATAACTGCAGTGAATTGTGATAGCACTACATAGTTGTCAGGGGTTTGATACCCTGTGCTGGTAGGTGTGTGATACAAACATGCTTCAGTTTTACACTCCCACCCCTCCTTGACATGTATTTGCCTCTGTCTGCCTAACCCACTCCCTCTCTGGTGGATGTGGAGACCCACACCTGCTTTGCTTAGGCAGCAGCATGTGTATTTTAAGTGATGCTTATGATCAGCTGATGGCCTCTGCATTAATTGCAGCCTTCCCCTAGCTGATTGCATGTGGAACAGCTGTGGTAACATTCCCATAGCTAATTGCATGGAAACACAATCCAATATCTAGGAACATCATGGTGGTGTTGGCCCTTTTCATTCACTGTGAGCAGGAACTAGTACTGTTGTTTGGCAAACAGCATTACAGATGGATTGGGGATTTATCTCTAACAACGTACACTGTGAAAGGGCAACAAAAAGGAGGGTGAAGTGCTTGACCTGACTACAGACTGTAAGTGCTGCTATACTGCAATAGGAGTAATGTTGGTTTCACAGTGTTTGTTTGGATATGGCTGTCATACATGTCTCAATACCTGCCATGTCAGTTCAATGTTTATGAGGAATCCCCATCTGCAGGGTCATCTGCAGACTGGGCAGTGTGTTGTGCCTTTAGTTTCTTATGTTACCCATGGAGCATCTATCTGTGGACCGCAGAAGGTAGTGTGAGGACTGCAGTCTGCAGATGGTGAAGGCCATGCCACTTACTGACTTCATATCCCTCATAGGACATATGTTGCAACAAACCCCGTTACAACAGTAAATGTATGAGGTTATCACAGCAACATGTCAATATTGGCCCTGTGTATGTGCTCCCAGCCATACCTCTGTCAATCTTTGTACATATGTCGTGCAGGAAGTGGTGCATATGTGTTGTCCACCATAATTAGTGTCATCATATCTGATAACAAGCCAGTGATATATCAGACTGCTACACATGTTATGTACAGTAGGGGTTATATTTCATGCCATAACCTGGACATTCTGTGGATGTTTGTACAGTACTGAGGTCTGTGTACTTATGGTGAATGTTGACAGTGTGTGTGTATTGTTAATATGTACTGTAGCCTGTGTACAGACTGTGGTAGATGTCATTGTTCTAGTTCCCTTCCTATCTGATGTTACATGCTGCCCCTCAGTATGGTACCGCATTGGCGTACATGTTTGTAGGGCCATAAAAACACATGTCCCATACCACAGACAGCCATCAGAACAAACTGTAAATCAGCCCAGTATATGTAGGGTAAGTCTGTGAGTGGCACATATGAGGATGGTGTAGAACAGATAGGCCATATACTGTAGTATTATGCTAGCTTAACATATGTGGCTATGGCTGTGTTCACATTGATTGTGGATATGCACCTCCACACAGGTGTATCTTACCCTGTGCTGTGACATGCCTATTGAACCTGCGATATATGCAGGTACATGTGCATTCCCCCATAGGAGATGTAGGCCAGTGTGTTGAGCCAGTCTGCCTCTATCCTACACAGTGCATTGTTACATGCCTAGCAGCTTAGTGTACTCACTCAGTGAGATGTCATGTGCATATACTTGCCAGATGTACTGCTGCCAGGCCTCCCTTACAAGTCAGGTATGTCAGACAGTAGCAGTAGGATGCTGTACAGATGTATGTCAATATCTAGTAGGTAGTATGTGGCCATGGCACACCTGTACCAGTGGTCATTATGTGTCAGGCCAGACAGGAGTTTGTGAATGCATAACCTATGGTGGCAAATGTAT
The DNA here is from genome assembly GCF_019279795.1 of Protopterus annectens. Classification (NCBI taxonomy): domain Eukaryota; kingdom Metazoa; phylum Chordata; order Ceratodontiformes; family Protopteridae; genus Protopterus; species Protopterus annectens. Next base: position 1,990,650,124 of record NC_056725.1, read on the forward strand.
ACCAGTCATTATGTGTTATACCCATATACATGGCTGTCTACATCCATATTGTCAGGCATGGTACACATGTTGTGCTCTAAGGGCTTTTGTATATACCTCTGGACTGTACAGGGTGTGTCAGAATTACCACATAAATTAGTCAGTATCTCTTTTGCAGTCCACAGGGGCATTACATGTTAGCAGTGGTACTTTACAATGATGTCCTTAGGATGTCTGTCAGTAGCCAATGGCACACATGTTATAAGCAGATGTGACCTCCCACACACACCAATTCTGTGAAGACAATCCCAATGAAAGTAGCAATAGTGTACTAATATACCTGCTATACATATGTGACATCCCCATGCACTATAACTTTGGGACTATAGGAGCTGGGGTAGGGCTACACTCCATATCCAGGATATATGGTGGAAATATATGTACATATAGTTATCCAGATAGCCATATACATATGATTACACATCTGTAGTTCTTCAAATTACCACTGTCATTACAATCACCCACTATAACTCCCTACATCATGTGGGCGTGGTCCCTTTACATTACCTGTGAGATGGACATCCTTCCTGTGTGTGGGCATCAGTGTTACAGACAGCAGGTAGCACTACCTCTAACAGGAGAACCGGCACACTCAGGGCAGCCACATATATGTAGGAGGATCAGGAACAACAGTCAGATTGTGAGTAGAGTTGTGTTATGCTTTGTATAGTACTGGTGTTACAAGGTGTGTGTGTGTGTGTGTGTGTGTGTGTGTGTGTGTGTGTGTGTGTGTGTGTGTGTGTGTGTGTGTGTGCATACTAGTTTACCTTGGAATGCAGTCTGTCTGCATAGCTCACAACTGTGGGCCAATCCTCTTGCTGGACAGAGGTATGCATATCATGTTTTGTCTGTCCACCACACAGGTCCTGTGTCAGATATTACACTGGCAGTGCGTGTTGAGTGCTATCAGTACATGGATACATCCATTTCTGTTTCTAAACTCAATTCCCTGACTACGGGTATGTTGCAGACTATCCTGTCACACCAGCAACTTGCTTAGTGTATGGCAACAGTTTTCCACACATGTGCCTGTGTATCAGCCTCTGTCCTCCACCTACATACCAAACTTTGCACATATGTTATGCTGTCAGGGGTTGTTCTGTAGTGGGCTGTGAGTATACTACACTGCCATTGCTGTCGTCAGTCCACTGCTGTTGTATCCCCCACACATACAGTGGGGCTGGGGCCATATATGTGCGGGCATCACCTACACAATACATGTTTGCCCTCATGCACTCCAGAGGCCAGTGTATGTAATAGTGGTATGTAGCCCTGTATTATTGAGTCTGGAAGGGGAACACCATACATGACCTAGGCTGTTACAGACAGTGGGGGTATCAGGGGTGAGTTGCCGTAAGGTATCTGGATGTACAGTACCGTATACTTCATCTATATTTACATTACTTACCTGAATTGGGGTAATGCAAGCCTACTGCTTCCTGCCGTACAGACTGTTCTGTTTGTCAGTGTGCTCATGATGGTGTCGGTTATGTCTTGTTATGTAACAGTTACAACCCATTTGATCACATAACGTCTTTACCGCCTATTGAGTTTGTACAGAGTGTAGATAGAGGCTGTTGAATTATACATCTGCATTACATACTGTTGATTGTTTGGTAACCTGTGGCCCAGTCTGTCTTCACTATTGTACAATTTGAAGGGCTTGGCTTGGACAGCAACAGTTGTGAACATTTACAGACTGCTGTATTAGTGTAACTGCTTCACGGATGCAGTACTCTGTTCATATGGTTGCCAGTGTCTGAACAGCTATATGACAAGGCATATAGAACTGTAATAGTACACAATTAAAGGTTTTCCATTTCTGCAAACCTGTGTGTGGTGTCTTTCCTATGACCCCACTGTGGGTATATGTTGCAGGCAACAAATGACATATGTATGGCTGGCCCATACAGTGTCCAATTGTTCAGGTGTTAACTGTAGGCGTAGTGGGTGTTCCATATTCTATGCTCCTTCTACATATGTAGCTTACTGTACATATATCTGCATGTGTATGTGTAGTCACATGTATATCTTTATATATATATATATATATCCAAAAAAAGAAGCAACAAATACCATGAAGCACCCAAGCTCAGGAAAACAGGACCCGGAAGCAAAATTGAAAGTAGACAGTTAGCCTCTTTAAAGTGCAAGAGCTACTCAATCTTGTTTTGAAACTTTTTTATTGTAAAAACATAAAACTCAACCAAAATCCACGAAGCGCTTTCACTCGGGTAAATCCGAGCTTTGTCAAGGAAATAGCGAGTCGATGATTTACTTTATTAAATAGCTTCCGTTGAATCATCTGACTAATTAAACAATTATCCTATGTTTATCTTTTATGAGTAAAAATACTTAGAAACCAAATATTTTAAGCTTCTTTATATATATATATATATATATACACACACACATATATATATATATATATATATATATATATATATGTCTATACATATCTATATATATATATATATATATATATATATATATATATGTATATCTGTTTCTGCATATCCGTGTCCGTATATCTGTATCCTGGGGATGTTGATGGCTTACACATGTTACATTTACTATGGAAGGCAGACTGTACTGCATGATATGTTAACAATACCAGCTTGACATCACACAGGTGGGTTGGCGTACTGTTAACATCTTGTAGCCATGTCGTCTCAGGTGCTGGTTATGGGATCTGCAACACTTGGTAGTGTACTTCAGGGTGGACATGTTTGGCTGTGGGGGGGGGATGCCTATTCAATCAAGATGTATATTGTGTGGGGCCTCACAACCCCATTAATGCTGCATGTGGACATATGTGAGTTTGTTAATCTGCCATTGTTATCTACAAGTGTAGGGCCATATATACCTATATAGATATACATATCTGCTAACACATATATGTATATACCGATATGGATATATATCTGCGTACACATATGTTACATGCTGTGTATATGTAGACGTATAGGTGTAGACACATATATGTGTCAACGTAGGTATTTGCATGTATATCTGTGCATATATATCGATATATATGTATATAGTTGTAGACATATATATATATATATATATATATATATATATATATATATATATGGGTCTACTTCATATGGTTGACAGGCCATATGATCGACACTCATTTGGTCGACAGTTCATTTGGTCGACAAGCATTTTATGTGGGGGGCTTAGCCCCCCACACCTCCCAATGTGTGTGCAGGGTCCTTGGTTCGAGCCTTGCAGGAGCTGTTTATTTTGTTGCTGAGCAAAACACCAGTGGTTGGATACTGAGTGATTAAGGCACTTTAAAGCACTGCTGACACTTCACATGTGCAGTACTCCTGTTCACATATAAATGTTATTTAGTAGGTTATACAGCAAAACAATGTGAATATACAGATTTCACATGGAAAATAGAATGTGCTGCAATGGGACCCGAACTGAGAATGCGTGTGCATTAGGTGGATGCCCTGCCCACTACACTATTGCTATTCTGCTTCATTTGCATATTTCTAACATAATGTCATACATATGTTCCCTTTCCTTGGCCCCCGAGCTCCACGTACACAGCATCCATCCATTCTATAGTTGCTAGCCTGCCATACCACACCTCCACACATTTCCCCTCTCTGCACATGTTGGTACTCCTCTAGTATACTGTCTTGATCCAAGCATCTGCAGCCTCTTCATCTGTTTAGTCCACATACATACAAGCCTGCCCTTGATCTGCCTCCGATACTGGTGGAGACATCGATGTGACCACAACTTTTGGTGCGTCCTGCCAGGGATGGACCTGTTGTCATGTCAAAAGTAGAATCAGCTGGTATAGACTGTTTCTCCCACTGGTAGCATCCTGCCAGGGTTTTGAGATGCAGCAGTTTACTCACACACCTGCCCAGCATCATCTCCTTGGTCCGCAAAACCAAATCCCCAGGTGTGACATTCTGCGCATGAAACACACCCACACACCCCCACAGTGTGCACCGTTTTTCATTATTCTCGTCAGTATTATGCAGCACTACTGTTCTCACAGTATGATTGGGCAGGCGCTGTTCTTTGATGCACATGGACTGCTCATAATACTGTGGTTGAGCAATGTACACATGTTTGCTGGTATTAATCTACACACTTACATACATTTCCTATACTGTTGGATGACTGTGCTGGATGATATCTTTGTGTTCACAGCAGCTGAATGTGTATCTGCCATGTCATAGTGGAAGTCATGTAGACTATATTGTGCAGGGTTGAGAGGTTGCAACCTGGCAGTGCAGAATATTTTGTTAATGGCCATGACTACAGCTGTTGGCTACAGAGTGACTAAAGCACTGTAGAGCAATTGCAGGTGGGTATGCGCTGGTTTGCGTGAGGCTCAGCATTGCTGACCTCCAGTTGCAGCATCTTGCACTGAGTTAGCATCTACATTGCTTAACCAGTGTGGTAACTGCTTACCACCACCCAAACAGGCTTACACCAGCTTGCTCCCACATACCCCTGTGCTACTTCATGTATTTAGTCTACATTTGTGGACCAGAACATTCCGACTGAATGCTTGCCCATTTTCAGCTGTGGCCCGGGGAGTACAGCTCCCCAGTGACCCCAGCTACTAAATCCAATTAATACTGAAGTAATCGCATTCATAGAGAGTAACAGACGTAACATAGCTACGTCCCCCATTTTTCATGCTTAGTTTACGTTAACATGTCAGTATTTTACATGCTTAGGTCAGGTTTACATGTCAGGTATGACTGTTGACATAGGTCAGTTTAAGGTGAACTGAGATTCCAGTTTAACAGTTTTGGATAGGTTACACTCAGGTATTAAGGTTAGGTTTAGTTATGCCATACCTGTGTATTAGAGTAGAAGTGAATAGTGAAGGAATAGGTAGGTCGGTAGAGGGGGGGGGGGGCATTGTAACTGTATAGTAGACCATTGGAATGATTGGTGGTGGAGCAATAGGGAAGGTATGCAGGATGTTGGGATTAGTATGTGGACAGGACAGGAGGTGTCAGTTTCACTACTTGGTGTAAGGGGATAGAGAGTTAATTGGTGGGTGGGGGGAATTTGCAAGGTGGTGAGCATGTGCTGCTTCAAGTGTACTTGAGGTGTTCCTTCACGTGTTATTTACATGTGTCGTGCTGGACAGCTGAGGTAATACACCTGGGTAGGGGGTTCCAGATTCTGTCAATATAGTTGGGAAAGAGGGTGTCACCTACCTGTGACTGTGAACAGTAATAGTACTGATACAGGGGTTGATAGGTAAGTGGTGTTAATGGGGCACACAGAGGGGCATATAGTAGAGGAAATATCCAGGGATGTGCAGGTAGGCTGACGGGAAGGTCCAGAGGTGGCCATTTCTTCTACAGTGACAGCTGTGTATATACCCTGCATTTGGGGGTAGGTCTGGACAGCAATAATACTTTGTGATGCCAATTAGTTCGGCTTACATGCCTACAGTGGGGTGTTGTGACCATGTGTTCTTTGGTGTCATTTAGTGGGTTTCTAACAACACATCTGATTATTCCGCCCTTTGCCATGTAAACTAGACATTGCTGCTGTGGTACTCGTACTGTGCGTGGCTGCTCGTTAGGTGTCGGGTCTGCCCAATGCACATTATTGCTTACATCGCTGGGGCGGTCCACATAGAACTGCTTCAGCCAACACCTACACGCCTAGGCCCATAATTACATACCCATAGTTCCCCGCCCTCACCTCTTCAGCACTCTTGCTTGGGTGCAGGTCGGGTCTGGACACACCAGTACACACTGCCCACTCCCCACTTCTCAGGACCCATCACGTATGTTGACTCGCGCAATGGGTCATCAGGCTTCCCCAACCTTGTGGTCCGGGTTCATGCGTGCCCTGCCGTACGTTATCTGTGTAATGGCTGGAAGGTCGAATAGCCATGTAATTTTTGGTTTACCCCGCAAAGGACATTCTTGTCTTTATTTCAAGATTACACTTGGAAGGTCTCTCCCATTGGTTGTATCCTGCCTGTAGTCCGGGAAGCAGTGGTATGTTTACTTTTCTTGTGTGTTTGTATGTTTCACCTGTCTAATGGGGGGGGGTGATGCTACGTGTTACACGTTTGTTGATTGGGCCCCTCACCCCCATTGGCACGGCCTGTGAACATATGTATCATATCCTAGCTATATGAATCAACAGGATGACAATGTTGCCAAGAAAAACGCTGCTCACTCAGTTGAAAGCAAACAATTTAATTATCCACAACAATACGAAACACAAATTTCCAAAACTGAGATGGTTAAGCGCTTTCATCTGCTACAGACAGATTTCATCAGAACCATGAAAGCCCATGAGTAAAACATTAAAAAGCATCTTGGGCGCCAAAATGATTGAGTGAATTAATTAACCAATTACAAGTTGTGTCAAATAATTGAGTAACTATGGATACAAGTTGTATCCATAGTTACTCAATTACTCAATTATTTTTATCTATTGATAGTACCAGGTAATCATTCATCTCATGCGGGACAGCCCAAACATTGGGTATACAACTTTCGTCTACACCCAGAGTTACATAGGTACCCATGGCTATGTGCATGGATTACGGCATGTGCCAGACCTAGGAAATTTAGGTCGAGACAACATAAAAGATGGGTCCTGGGGGTGTGTGGAGGGGGGGGGCTATGTGTGGTGGTCAGGTAGCTACAGGTGGGTAACTAGGGCAGGAATGGTGGCTGCGTGTGTGCAGCGGGTGGTGGGAAGCAGAATTATGGGTAATGAATGTCTGGGTCGGGGATGGCCTTGATTGGATGGGCCTGTACTGCTCGGCCCGCCAAGTGGGTGGGGGAGAGGGGGATGTGAGGTCAACATGTGAAACATTACAGAGGGCTAATTTAAATCCCTATTTCAATGAGACACGTACAATACAATGAGCTTGGTAGTGTATTGCAGAGCGGACGTGTTTGGCTGGGGGGTATGCCAATTCGTATGTGACGTATATTGTTTGGGGCCTCTCAAGCCCATTCACAATGTATGTGGACATATATGTGTCTGTTAATGTACAATTGCTATCTACGATATCTGGCCGTATATACCTCTGTGGGTATATATATTTGCTGCATATTTCTATGTCCATATATACCTACAGAGACATATATCTGCATACATATATGTAACTTGCTGTGTATATGTTGACATATAGATGTTGACATTTATATGTGTAGTTGTTGGCATTTGCATGTATATCTGTTCATATATTTGTATATATATATATATATATATATATATATATATATATATATATATATATATATATATATGTATATATATGTGACTATATCTATTGATATGTTGTAACCATTTAGATAGTGATATATTTGCCCACACACGCCCATCTAGCTGTAGGTACATATTGTCTGTACTGTTGAATGACTGCGCTGGGGTTTTGTTTCTGACAACATATGTTTTCTGCATATCTGGCATGGCTTAGTGGTAAATCCTTTTGTGTATGGTGTGCATGGTCCTGGGTTCCGGAATTGCAGAAGCAATTTGTTTTGTTGCTGGGCAGAACACTGGCCATTGGATACGGTGTGCTTAAGGCACTTTCAAGCGGTTGTAAGCGGGTTTGTGCAGAGGTTAGCACTACTGACTTCTGGTCACAGTGTCTTACACCCAGTTAGCTTCTCCTTTGCTTAATCTGTGTCGGCAGTTCTTAACCCTGCACAAACACACTTGCACATGCTTACTAATGCTTACATATGCTTACTACTGCTTATCTGTGCTTACGCCTGGCTTATTCATTATGATATTGACTCTTCACATGTGCATTTCCTGCAGTACTCCTGTTCATAAAAATTATGTTATTTAGTGGGTCTTGCATTACAAATATTGCTTATACCATGCTTTGCCGTGTAAAATAGACTGTGCTGTGCTGGGACTCAAACTGGGACTGCCTGCTCGTTAGGCGAACACTCTGCCCACTACACTATTGCTGACATGCTTCATTTGCGTATATTGTCCTTGTTATCTTCTTCAGCCTTGTGGGCTTCTTTCACCGTGGCTGAACAATGGGCACACCCACACACCTACGGTTAGCTGTACTCGAAGCTTTAGACAACAATACAGAGGTTTCTTCTATTCATCTTTATGTCTTATTGCTGTTGTACGCATGGGGGACTGTTGGTGGTGATATGCAGATACCTATGAGCAGCCTCACTCATTTATTTCTACTTTCTGCTGTTCTACTTTACAGGGGCATTGTTATTCTGATTGCTCTGTTCTCAGACATGCCCCCTGCACTTGTACACACTCCGTATATGCCTATGAGGTTGGGCAGCGTGCCTTCATTAATATGCATGGCACGTTGCCGTCCTGCTCCTAAGTGGCCACTTCCATGCAGGACTACACTAGTCCTGCATGGAAGATTAGTGAATCTCGGGCACCGCTTTTGATCAATATCTTTTCCAGTGTCTTCACAGTTTAATTCTATCCTTTAGCATCTCATCAGAGCTGATTTCTTTTGCCATCTGAAGTAACATGTCTTGTAACACTGAAGGTGAACAGCCCTGTTTCTTTCAGTGTTTCTTTTTTTTCTTATAGTTAATCAGAAATTACTATCCTTTAACTGACCTCATTAAGTTGCAACCTTCGGGAGCAGCCCAGATGTAATATTGCTCATGACATCCATGAACCCGACTTCTTTAATGAAAGCAGGCTAAGATCAATTGATTTCAGTTCACTTCAGTATATCCATTTAATAAGGTCTTCAAAATATATAATAGCTGTAGAACCCTTTTCTTGCGTGGTATAGGCACACACATACACACACACACACACACACACACACACACACACACACACACACACACACACACACACACACACAGCAAATTACCCTCTTAGTCACTGAAGATTGATTTCTTGAGCATCAATTGTCTAAGGCTCAATATGCAGAGGATCAGAGGGCTCCTGTACAAAAGCATTGTCATTGAATGTTCCAGCAGTGATACCTGTTTGGGGGTAATCTCCTCCCTTCTTTGAGATGATGCAATCATGAAGTTGATATAAATACGTTTGGGGGTATGAGGAGCACTTGCCACCCACATCAGGGGGTTCTCAAAATGAGTGGGGTTTTTTTGGTTTTTTGTTTTCAGGAATTAGAGTTAAGAAATTCCAGTTCTCAGCAGGCCGAGCTTCAATGACTTATAATGGAAGCATTTTGTGCTCTTGTTTGGAAAATCATTTGCCAGAGATAACATGTATTTTCCTTATCTTAACTCCCGGTTCCCTTATCAGACAGTAACAATAAATGTACCACTATGATGTGTAAGATCATGGCTGATAGAAATCTGCAGTCAGTTCAGTGCAAAACAGCTCATGTTAACTACAAAAGCAGCTGATGGAAAGGCCAGCTGTTCATCAGAGGCTGGTATCCTCCCCCTTATATAGACAAGTTATGAAGAAATCTTTTTAATCTCTATATATAATATTGTAAAGGTACTGAATAAAATTTACCAAAGTAATTAGAGTTTAAGTGCATGCATTGCATCAGCACTATAATCTATTACAGCTATGAAGATTAGGCCAAAATAAGACAAAACAATGTGGTGTGCTATCAGGATACCAGCGTTTATTGCAATGTTTATCACATCCATAAAATAGTTTATTAACCGATGATAAAATTTTGATCTTTGATCTCATGAACTGAGTGCAGGCATATCTCTCAACTGTACAGATTTTCGCAGAATGTCCAGATTTTTGCTTAATATTTTTGGTCCATTTTTCATAAAATTGTGCTTTTCTGGCATATTAGTGCAAATCATTAAAGACTTGTTGTGTCCTTCGGCTTTTCCCGGTTAGGGGTCGCCACAGCAGAACATCGGTCCACTAACGATTGGCAGTTGATTTTTACATGCCAAGTTGCCAGCCCTGATGCACAACCTTCAATGAAGGTATGCCCATTCACGCATGTCTCAACGCAGAAGACTCTCTAGCTGAGAATTGAACCGGACAGCGTCTTACTGTGAGGCAAATAATGACACACATTTGAGTTGCAGACTTCATACCCTTCAGAAAACTCATGCTATTGCAAAGTCTGTTTTTCTATCAACTTTCTAAGTTTGTAAGAGCAATATTAAAAATCACCCCTATTTTTGGGCATTTGTCCCACTTTTATTTATGGCTTTGTCCAGATTTCTTTCTCTAAGAGGATGAGAGGTATGAATGCAGGATTCACTTACTGCTCAGCTTAGAAAATGTCACTGGAGGTTTACTTTAACAAGATGTGACGTTATGTTAGGAACCACACATAACAGCTACTGCACAGCAATTAATGAAAGGAAGATGACCTGTCTATGTAGTTTTGCAAGGTATGGAAGTTTCTTTTGACAAAATGCAGCACTGCCTTATGAAAGCTAATGAAAGAACAGTCTGAATTCCTAAAGATGACATTTCACAAACGCTGCACTTGTTTGTCTTCTACCATGTGTCTGGTATCACTTATGCTCTATAATTCAGTAAATATCTTTCTGTAATACTGCTTATTGTCAGGTTAGTCTCTTGCGTCAGTTGCTGTCTGGTCTTCTTTGGCATGTCAGGCAAGTGTTATCTTTTACAGAAATTAGTTTGCTAAACTGAAGCAGTGCAGGCCTCACTGAGGAGGATGAAAACTCTGTATATGCTACATACAGTATTTTTCAACCAAATTAGGCATTTCATTCTAGTTTCATAGACTCTGCTTGCAAGTGACACCTTCTAAGAATATGCAGCACTCACTGGAAGAGGAGTTCAGATAATTCTGTTTTGTCAGTCTTCATTAATGACTGGCTTCTACTGCACAAGTTTTGTATCAAATAAACTTGTGATCTTCCTTTGATAATGAAATCCTATAAATAACAGCTTAACAATATGCATAAAATAGCTGCTATGAATGTTTTCACATGTGATGGACTATGTACTCCTCTTATAGTGCAATGTAGGTCTTTGTAAGGTATTACCCCTAACCCCATTTATTTTTTAGTTCCAAAAACCTTTTCATGGTATAAAGTGAGCAAAGTATCTGTGGAACACAACTGTAACAGAGCGAACTATACATCATTTTCATTTATTTTTTAATAAATTAGTAGCTCAGAAATCCACTTTCAATTGATAACTCTATCCTTGGTTGCATTTGTATGCATTCTCTTTTTAGATAGTTCAAGAAAATAAATAAGGTATTGGTTAAAGTATCGGAGGCCCTAAATAATGCACAGGTTAAAGTAAAAGACACCATAGAACCTACTTGTGAAAACTATGTTTAATCTAACTTTCAAAGATACTGCCAAAGTTTTAAAGATCTATATAGTCTGAATGGCATGTTTAGCAGCTTTGTAGTCAAACTTTCTACTCTGCATTTTAAGAAATACACACAAACTTATATAGATAGATGGGCCAATAAATATTTACCCATCAACCACCCTATTTATTTGTACTAACCCTAACTCTTCACATTAACTTATGAAAACCCCTTTCCCAATCAGTATCGTTATTTAGGCAGATATGATCTGAATATTGTTAGGAGCTGGGTTTAGTGAATTGAAAAGAAAACGTTTTCTTTTTTTTCATTTCATTTCATTCATTTTCATTTTTTCATACTAGGCTATCTGCCCAAGGGCATTTATAAGCCTAGCCCATAGTTATGTGGCTTTCGCCACCCCTTTAGTTTGAATAAAAACTATGCCTATCATTTTGCTGTGCCTCTGTCAAGCAGTGACGCTGAAGTAATCCCTGGGGTATATCTGCAATCTCCCATCCATTGGTCAAGATTCCTCTTGAACAAGACCAGAGAGGTGCTCTGCCTCACATGTACCGGGATTTTGTTCCACAGCATAGGGAGTCTCTGGGTGATGAATCTGTCCCTCCAGCACGTTCTATTTATAACCGTGTCAAGGTTTAAGTCTCCCGCCCTTGTGGTTCTGAGGGATCTAGATTTTTTGAGGTGAAGCATATTCATCAAATCTGGGTTTGACATGGCCTTATATGTCAGTTGTGTGGTAGTTAAAGTTTGTTTTTTTCAGTTTAAGTGTGTTTTAAAATGCTGGCATTGATGTTGTTACGTTGATGTTTATGCAGTTTGAGCATAAGCCATATAAACATCTATATATATGTCTATATATTTCTCTTTCTTTCTCTCTAAAAAACACCAGCAACTTCGTGAAGCTTACCAAGAACCAAAAAACCATAAAAGCTCACTAATAGAGTGGTGTCTAGAAATAAAAACGTCCCAAATTAAAATCAATATGAAACTTTATTCAAAGATTAAGCACTTTCATCTCTGGAGACTTCTTCAGAACAAAACAACCATTTAAATTCATGCTTTATAACCTAATTAGCCACCACATGACTAATCACCTCTCCAATAAAACCATTTATTTTCCAATTTTCCCATTTTTAAAATGTTAGTAAAAACTTTCTTTCACTGCTCAACAGTAATTAAGCCTGTGACCCTTAATATATACATAGTTTTTATAATTATTGAGGCATTATTCACCCTAATAGGAATACTTCTGTGAAAAACTGAGGGGCTGCTGCCCAGCCAGGCAGAATTTTATAGCTAATTCTGTGTCATTGTAAATATTATTATAATCCACAGGCTTGTTTTACAAATGTAAAGAGAACCATATGTTATAATTAAGCTATATGTTGTACTGAGCTTCAAAAATGTAACCACAGTGCACCTTGCTGGAAGAAAGCTGTTAAGTAAAGAATTTTACAACTGTGTTTGATCTCAAGCTCGGAGACAGGATGTCTGCGCTAGGAAATTCTTTCTATTGTTTTAAGACAGAGATAATTACCAGATTTTACAAGTAAAGTGCCCTTTATTGCTGTGGTTTCCTGGCAGGTGCAAGCTTACAAAGTTATGTTGAATTTTGAGTTCTGTGAGTTTGAGCAACTTCAGTAGAGGTGTCAAGAATGATGTAATCTGAAATGACTCAGCAGTAAGGTATATTATTAATTTAAGGGCTATTTCAGAAAGAAAGCATAGCATTTTGTATCTTGTCTTGGATGTAGTAAGAACATCCACTCACCAGCACTTGCTTGCTCCGTATGTAAGTAGTATTTAGAATAGTGATTTCTATATTTATGTCAGACTATCCTACAATATTGTTTTAAAGTATTTCCTGTGATTTCTGAAGTCTGTGATGTCATTGTGTTGAAGTAATAAGTACTGTCTTGTGTTTTTATTATTTTTTATTAAATATTTTAAACCTTTCAACTGTGGCTGTTTTGTGTAAAGATAATTTAAGCTCTAGAGTACTTGCATGCATTTCGTGATACTGTATAACTCACTCCAATAGCCTTAAACGTTCTGGCCACACTTACTATTTGGATAGCAGTAATATTGTACAGTCAAATTGGACACTCTTTGGTAAGGCCTTTATAGCAGCTGATAGTAGTGGTTGGTGGCAGTCAATATTGCCTAATAGTCTGGGCAGAAAATGGGTGTAGCCAGAGAACCTGTGCCAGCCTTCCTCAGGAGTGTCTGTGTGTCTGTATATAAATCAAATCTCAAAGTGTGTGTGTGTGTTAACTACTTGGGCAGGGACACGAAGCAGTGGTTGAACAGAAGGGGTGCTAGAAGTTTTGGCTTGACCACTAGGCTGAGATCTGAATCTTATAACAGTGTCAGTGGGGAGTCTTATTGGGGATCTGGAGAGAAAGGAAGAAACCAGCCCCAGACTGACTGTGATCTCTGTGTGCTCTTAAGGGAAATTGTACTTTACTGTGTGTGTACTAGTTACCTCCCCATGTGGATGCCCCTCACTGGTGCTAGTGGTGAAGATTGAGGCTCCTTGATTACTGGGCCAGTGCATGGGTGTCACAACTTCAAATAACATACATTTAAACAAAACATTAAAAACAGTTTGTACTATAAAAACTTTTTACTGTAGTCCTTGTAGTTCCACCCTCACCATGTGAAAAGAAATTTAATAAGAGGACAAATGATCAGAGCAGCTAGGATGTGCTTTGACCTCAGTGACTTTAAATTGAAACTGTCAGTTCTCCTTAAGATGTTTAGTGAGAGGGGTTACCCTTTAGGATTGGTGATTGAAAGTAGTGAAAGTGTCTTAGAAGGATGGGGTACCAGATATAAACCATTACTGGGTAGTGATGAATTTGCTGGGCAATGTTTAAACACACATCCAGAGCCTGCATTTGTTAATTCCATGGTTCTTTACCATAGGGAATTTAGTAATACCGTAAGAAAAATCATGACTAAAAACTGGGTTATGTTCAAAACCAACTCAGAATTACTTGGTATTGTTGGCAAAAATCCTTATTTTGTTTATAAGACAGAGTACAACTTAAGGTTTTGGCTGGAACATCACATACTTGAGAATTCTAATGAAAGAGAACACAAAAATGTAGAGCATGTAAATATTGGACTTACATCTTGGAAGGGGTAGAAGTGATTGTAAGTCAGCCCTCACAATTAATTAAATTAGCTAATGGTAACTGCGGAAGTAGGGCGTTAGGGTACTTTGCCGTATGTTCAGGATGTTCACAGTTTTATATAGGGAAAACAGAAAGATGTTTTAGGAAACATATATATGAACATTGATATGCAATTCAACATAAGAATTCCAACAATGCCCTTTACAAGCATACCACTTACTATAATTTCAGTGGGAAATTTAAGTTTGGGATTACAGAGATAGGAAGAATCCAAGGGGAGGGTGTTAGGATGATGATCTTGCCCTGAACAAATTTTATTGGCAGCTTAGATTAAACATAGCTACCCTACCAGGGTTAAATGAACATATCAATTTGAAACCAGTGTTAAGACAGAGAGCCTTACAGATTTAGATATTGATAAGAAGGGATAAAAAATCATTGGGAAAGTTGAAACTCACTCTTTAATACTTGAGACTATTTCTTTTTGTCTACTGCTATATTTCTGCTTCCTGTGTTCAACAAATTATATATGTATAGTATTTTTAATAACAAAAAGAACAAGGACTATAATAACATTTTTCTACAGTACAAACTGTTATTAATGTTTTGTTTAAGTGTATGTTATTTGAAGTATTCCTATTAGGGCAAAGAATGCCTCAATAATTATAAAAACTACTTATATATTAAGTGTCACAGATTTAATTACTGTTGAACAGTAAAAGAACATTTTTACTAACATTTTAAAAATGGGAAAATGGTGAAATACATGGTTTTATTGGAGAGGTGATTAGTCATGTGATGGCTAATTAGGTTATAAAAGCATGAATTTAAATGGCTGTTTTGTCCTGCAGAAGTCTCTGACCACAGAGACAGAAGTGAACAGCAAAACTGGATCCTTAGCCCACGAACACACCAAGAGACTTGAAAATAGCTGAACGCAAATTTTATTATTCCTAATACGTTTTCGCTGCTGAAACTTCAGCTGCTTCCTCAGAGCAAACAGTACAAAACGCGCCAAAAATTTAAAATTGTTTAAAAACTATTTGTCATAATGACATCACCAACAATTAGGCGAGGGAAATCATTTAAAGGAGAAATAATGCATCAACAAATACCAGCAAATAGTTAATATAGTTATAAAAACTCTAATCAAAGCAATTGCTAAACAGTACAGTTCCACTAAAGCAAATATGTTGTATATATTATGTGGCCACTATAAGTAACTCATAAAGCCAACAATATATTTAGCCAGAGAATGTTATTATTACATAAACTTTAAAATGTTTAAAGAATTTATATTACTGAGTGAAATAAAATGAAAATAAACATGAAATACCCTAAATGGTTATCTCAAATAACTTTTAAGTTTTAAAACACAAGCAATGTTGCAGCTTTCATTAAGACCAGGGGAGGAAAAAGCATTCAATTTAAGCTGCCATTCCAATTCTCTGTTCTCCAAAAGTAGAGAGGTAGGTCCTCCCCTGATGTTGAATGGGACATGGTCAATAGCCATGAAATGGAAGCTATGACCCAGTGCGCTCATTATATGTTTTGCTAACGCGTTGTCCCTTTTGTTGTTCCTAATAGAATAATTATGTTGATAAATGCGTTCTTTAAATTTACGATCAGTCTTACCAACATAAAAGGCTTGACAGCAGTTGCAAAAGGCGACGTAGACAATAGACTTGGTGTCACAGTTAATGTGATGATAGATAGAATACTTTCTATTTCTGATGGCAAAAGTGCTACCTGTTCTTAATAAATGACACCAGTTACAAGCTCCACAAGTGAATGTGCCATTCAATCTAGAAAGGGAACTACCAGCACTGTTCCTTTGTAATAACTCTTTAAGGTTATTACCCCTTCTGTAGATAACAGTAGGGGACGGACCAAGTTTTTCCAGCAGTAAGGGGTTGTCAGATAAAAGTTGCCAATTTTTGCAAATGATCTGCCAGATAGATTGCGAGTTTCTATTGAAAGATGTAATGAAAGTCATCCTGAACTTTCTCATATGATGGCTACCCGATGATTCCATTGAGGAAGTATCAAGTGGACCAGAGAGGTCGTCCAAATGGGGTTCAGCCAGACTGATGTCGAAAGGTGGGGGACCATCATGGTGTAAAAGAGGTTTGTAAAAACCAATAAGTCTCTTATGTCCCACTTCATCAATGAGATCATCAACCAGACGGGACGGATATCCACGGTTGATGAATAGATTTTTAAGAAATGAACATTCCTCATGGAAAACAGGTAAAGAACTACACATCCGAGCTGCCCTGACGAGCTGGCCTTTGACAATCGAACGTCTTTGTTTATAAGGATGTTGACTACTGAAATGCAGAAAAGAATTACAGTAGGTCGGTTTCCTAAAAATAGAAGATTGATAGGAATTCAGAAGGACGTTCTTTTCCAATTTCACATCTAAGTAGTCAATAGCCAGACTTGAAAAGTGGTAAGTGAATTTTAAGAATTCAGTAGTGGAGTTCATGAACTCTACTAATCGTCTGGCACATTGGTCATCACCATGGAGGAGAATGAAGATGTCATCAAGGAAGCGAGTGTAGAACATGATGGAATCCTTAAACTCAGGGTGGTTAAGGAGAAAATGTTTCTCCTAGAAAGCCATGAAAAAGTTAGCTACACTCGCTCCACAAGGAGAACCCATGGCGATGCCATGTTTTTGTAGGAAAAACCGATTGTCAAAGGTAAAGAAATTGGAGCTGAGGACAATGTCCAACAGTTCAGAGATGATATCTATCTCATTATGTGAGGCATCCAATTCTTTCAAGAGGCAGCTCATCCATTCTATTGCTTCTTGGTGTGGGATAGATGTGTATAAATCAACCACATCGATCTTCAGGAAATTAAAAGAAGTGTTGAAATCTAATGCATTAATACTATTAAGAAATGTCCAAGAATCCTTACAAATCACAGGAATAGATTTGAGATATTTAGACAAGATAGTATCAATGAGGTGGGCAGCTGGATGTGTCATGGAAGATCTGCCATCGACTAAAGCCATAAGAGGTGGATTCACCAGGTCTTTGTGAATCTTAGGGATTCCAAACATTATAGGTGTCTTTGGAAAACTGATGTCAAGGAAATTATAAGTATCCAAATCTATTTTTCCTGCCAAAAACATGTCTCTGAAATAACCTCTTGTTCTTTGGTGTGACACATTCATCTCATTGAGAGACGAGGTGGAGTAAGCAGGAGAATCAAGCACGGTAGACATTCTTTTGTTGTATTCAGATATGTCAAAAGCCACCAAGCCACCACCCTTATCCAGTTTGATGACCCTGACTGGTAGTTTACTCAAGTTATCCAAAGCCCAAGCTTGTTCCTTAGTAATATTGAAATTCTGTGGTGAGCAAGCCATTTTATTGTTAGAACAGCTAAATGGCGGAAGTCCAATTCACAGATACTTTCAAAGGTGTTCAAACCAGGATGGAGAGGAGGATTGAATACACTCGACAGTTTTAAATGAGTGTCATCGGTCAGACAAGAATCATTAAACAACAACTGCAAATTAAGTTTACGTATGAAACATTTGAAATCAATAATTGTTCTAGCCAAATTACAACCTTTAGTAGGGACAAAAGTATAGCCCAATGAAAGGAGTTCAAACAGTTCTTCACTAAGAACAATACTTGAAAAATTATAAACTTGAAAATCACCTTTCTTATTAGTGAGCACAACGGGAGACTTAGAATTTCCAGGCGAAGCGTTAAACTGATTCTCTACTTCAGTTAATTGTAACACTTCCTGTTCCCTTTCCGAAACAGGAAATTGACCCTCTTCCCTAAAAAATTGTTGTTTCTCTTATTTCCAGAGTTATTAGGCCGAGATGGTAAATTGTTGTTATAAGCTGATTTGATTCTGTTGCTACGCCTAGGGCCATGCATTGGTTCATCATCCAAATCCTCCTCAATGACATCAAGTGTTTCAAGAGGTTGCTGGTCGTTAGTAATGGTGGGATTACTAACTGTTAAAGGAATCAGCCTGGGTTTATCATTGAGCTTGGGGTAAACATTACCATGTTGGTAAGCAGTTCTATCCCTATTAAGTTTTTTAGTCTTGTTCGCTTTCAGCTTGACGAGAAGAGCGTCAATGCTGACAAAAATACGGTTATAATCGTACTTATAACGCACAAAATCAATATCCATTCTGATAGCATTATCCAGAGATGTGATTTCAGTTTGCAAACTTGAAATAGCTACAGAGTAGTGCTTAATCATAAGTTCCATCAAACAAGCACCTTGTCTTTCAAAAAGCGCTGTCAAGTCAGTAATGAAAGCTGGCTCTGTCAATAGCCCTGTAGGTGAAAAATTATTCCTTAGCCCTTTCGGCACTATATTCTCATTAAGACATTGTTGTAAATAAGCAAGCTCTAATTGGAATTTTTAAATCTCAATAGTTTATTGTCAAATAATTTTAAATTATCTGTGAGTGTAGACAAAGTACCTTCAATGCCAGCCGAGTCGCCAGCAGTTTGTGACCCATTAGGAGACTGCCCAAATTTGAAAGCCTCCAAGTTCACAATCCAGTCCACTAACAATGGAATGTCAGTGGTTGTCGAGTTATGAAGGAAGCTGTTATTACCACTGTTGTGTGGTAAATGAGTCGCGTTACCAATGGGACCGACAGTATCAGTTTGTAAAGAATTACCTCCATTTGACCGCACAGACTGAATAGGCTGGCCGGCTGGAAGAGACTGCGATGGAGTATTATAAAGCTGAAAAGGTTGATGCAAAACACCAGAGGTAGTTGTAATCACTCCATTATTACCCTTATGTTCAAGGGAATCAAAACGAGAGTTCAAGGCATCAAGACGCTGTGATAGCGACATCAAGATAGTCGGGATGTCAAAGCTATCATTACCCTCAATAGAGCCATTTGTAGGAGGTGCATTTGCAGTTCCAGGGCAAACAGGACTTCCAGTATCCATGAAAAAAAAAAAACAACGAAAAAACCAAATCAGGAACCAACAGAAGAGAACAGCAAAACTGAATCCATAGCCCACGAACACACCAAGAGACTTGAAAATAGCTTAACGCAAATTTTATTATTCCTAATACGTTTTCGCTGCTGAAACTTCAGCTGCTTCCTCAGAGCAAACAGTACAAAATGCGCCAAAAATTTAAAATTGTTTAAAAACTATTTGTCATAATGACATCTCCAGCAATTAGGCGAGGAAAATCATTTAAAGGAGAAATAATGCATCAACAAACACCAGCAAATAGTTAATATAGTTATAAAAACTCTAATCAAAGCAATTGCTAAACAGTACAGTTCCACTAAAGCAAATATGTTGTATATATTATGTGGCCACTATTCACTTGTGGAGCTTGTAACTGGTGTCATTTATTAAGAACAGGTAGCTCTTTTGCCATCAGAAATAGAAAGTATTCTATCTATCATCACATTAACTGTGACACCAAGTCTATTGTCTACGTCGCCTTTTGCGACTGCTGTCAAGCCTTTTATGTTGGTAAGACTGATCGTAAATTTAAAGAACGCATTTATCAACATAATTATTCTATTAGGAACAACAAAAGGGACAACGCGTTAGCAAAACATATAATGAGTGCACCGGGTCATAGCTTCCATTTCATGGCTATTGACCATGTCCCATTCAACATCAGGGGAGGACCTACCTCTCTACTTTTGGAGAACAGAGAATTGGAATGACAGCTTAAATTGAATGCTTTTTCCTCCCCTGGTCTTAATGAAAGCTGCAACATTGCTTGTGTTTTAAAACTTAAAAGTTATTTGAGATAACCATTTAGGGTATTTCATGTTTATTTTCATTTTATTTCACTCAGTAATATAAATTCTTTTAACATTTTAAAGTTTATGTAATAATAACATTCTCTGGCTAAATATATTGTTGGCTTTATGAGTTACTTATAGTGGCCACATAATATATACAACATATTTGCTTTAGTGGAACTGTACTGTTTAGCAATTGCTTTGATTAGAGTTTTTATAACTATATTAACTATTTGCTGGTGTTTGTTGATGCATTATTTCTCCTTTAAATGATTTCCCTCGCCTAATTGTTGGTGATGTCATTATGACAAATACTTTTTAAACAATTTAAAACTTTTGGCGCGTTTTGTACTGTTTGCTCTGAGGAAGCAGCTGAAGTTTCAGCAGCGAAAACGTATTAGGAATAATAAAATTTGCGTTCAGCTATTTTCAAGTCTCTTGGTGTGTTCGTGGGCTAAGGATCCAGTTTTGCTGTTCTCTTCTGTTGGTTCCTGATTTGGTTGTTACAGAGACAGAAGTGGTTAATCTTTGAATGAAGTTTCATATTGGTTTGAATTTGGGCCGTTTTTTTCTTCTGGACACCACTCTATTAGTTAGATTTTATGTTTTTTTTTCTTTCTTTCACTCTCTACATATATATGTGTGTGTGTGTGTGTGTGTGTGTGTGTGTGTGTGTGTGTGTGTGTGTGTGTGTGTGTGTGTGTGTGTGTGTGTGTGTATATATATATATATATATATATATATATCTATACAGAGTGAGAGATGTATATATATATATATATATATATATATATATATATATATATGTATATATATATATATATATATATATATATATATATATATGCATACACACACAGAGAGATGAATAGATATCTGCACTAAAGAAGTTTAGTATGACTCAGTATGAAATTGTTTTCACTGTATTAAGCCCTTTTGCTTAATTGACTTCAGCCTACTTAAAACAACTGCTTTTTGTGAAATAATACCCGACTAAACTTTCTCCTGGATTTGTCTATGCAATGATTGGCTCAGGAATCAAAATACAAATATGTTAAAATCTTTTTGCTCTGCAAACATTCCGATATTGTCTTACTAGTACTTTTTTTCAACTAACCTAATAGCTGCTCTGCACATGATGTTTAGAATCCGGATTTGTGTCAAGAGTTTTGTTTAAAACTATTCGAACTGGAGACAATAAAAGTGCATTCCAAAACTATGCTGGTTCTGTTACAAAGCTGCTGTTTTTTAGTGATTCTATATGGTGGTGAAATAAAAGTTAATTTTCTGTGCTTCCAGAGATGCGAGAAGCTGTTGAAGACTGGGGGTGTGGAGGGTGAGAGGAGCACGTAGTGATCTAAAAAGTGCAATTTTTTAAAACTATTTACTACCACAGCATAGGTTGACTTGCACAACATTTTAAGTTTAGCTAATTTCCCTTTTAGTCCTTGAATTAACATTTCCTGATAGGTCTTACCTATCCCATGGCTGATAATTGCATAGTAGCCCTTCTTCTTCTTTTGGCTTTTCCCGGTTAAGGGTTGCCATAGCAGATGACCTGTCTGCTCATGATTGGCAGTGGAGTTTTATGGTGTTGAGTTGCCAGCCTGGCACTCAACCTTCCACAGAAGGCACAAGCACACACGCACTCACACCTAGGGCCAATTTAGAGAGTCCAATCCACCTACAGCATGTCTTTGAGATGTGGGAGGAAACTGGAGCACCCAGAGGGAACCCACGCAACCACAGGGAAGACATGCAGACTCCACACAGAAGGCACCCCAGCCGAGGATTGAACCAGAGAACCTCTTGTTGTGAGGCAGCAATGCTAACCACTGCACCACCGTGGCTGCCCTAATTGCATATGAGCCCTAGTGAGAATAAATGTGATCATAGTATAGATAATTTGAGGGGACCCATGTAAGCAATGCAGCATTTAGGGACTGCCTCTATCCATTAATGGCATGAGGGACAATCCTGGATTACATTTTCTATTACCCATCCTTAGATCCAAGTTGCATTTGAATATGGAGAGGGATGAGCTTTGTTTTACTTGGATGGATAGTCTGTTCTGGAACAGTGGTAGCCTCTGTGATATATGTATATACATCTCTCCAGAACATTCAGTTTAGAAACCTGGACTAAGTATTTCTGATGGCATTTGACTTGCTGATGTTCAGTAGGTCCATCTGTATTAGGTCGGAGGATGCCTTGTATGCCAGACATGTCACCTCTAAAGCACTCTGTAGGATACTGAGCATAGTGATAAATCTTTGAGGTGGTCCATGCAAGCCCTATTGTTTAGGACTTGTATCCTTTTTAGTAAGGTATCTCTGCAGGTATTCCAATTGTTGCATGGGTCTGGAGAGATACATGCCAAAGTGGGCTTTGTAAAGGGGGACAATAACATCTCTAGATCTCGTAAAAATCAAATTTTTTTATAAGCTGTGCAATATAGAAAGCCTTTCTTATGACTCTGGGCACATGTTGTTCAAAGGTTAGGTCACTGTACACACAAGTTCCCAAATGCCAAACAAATGAGTCAGTTCTCAGGGAATATTGTCAATTTGCTAGTTCCTTGGAGTGTATGACTTACCAAAGGATACGATAATGTATTTCTTGGTGTTTAGTTTCAATTCATGATTCTGGCACCAGTTATTGTTTGGGACAAGCCTTCCTGCATGACGGCTAAGTCATTTGGGGATTCAATAACTGATCCTAGCTTGCAGTCATCTCAAACTTAGTCGGTCAAAGCCTTTTGGTATATCCTTCTACTTTTCAGATGTATATGCCAAACAGAAAAAGTCAAAGTACTGAACCCTGGGGGACTCCATTGGTGACTGGTCTCTTTCCCTATTTTGATTTCCTGCATCCTGTGAGCAAGCATACATGTTTGTGTTTTTTTATTCTCCTTCCTGATTGTATTAACCTTCTTCTTCTTCTTTCGGCTTTTTCCCGGTTAGGGGTCGCCACAGCGGATCACCTTGTCCGCACATTGAATGGCAGTGGAGTTTTATGGTGTCGAGTTGCCAGCCCGGCGCCCAACCTTCTACAGAAGGCACACCCACACGCACACCTAGGGCCAATTTAGAGTGTCCAATCCACCTGCAGCATGTCTTTGGGATGTGGGAGGAAACCGGAGCACCCGGAGGAAACCCACGCAACCACAGGGAGGACATGCAGACTCCGCACAGAAGGCACCCCAGCCGAGGATCGAACCGGAGAACCTCTAGCTGTGAGGCAGCAATGCTAACCACTGCACCACCGTGGCCGCCCACCTGATTGTATTAACCTGATTGTATTAAATTATATTCCTTGTATAATACAGCACCACTTGTTAAAATGTGTATCAAATTTGTAGTTGGGAACAGTCTCCTAGTAAACAATGAAACAAAATGTATGTACTAATAATGACAAAACTACCCATTTCAGAAAATATCAACAATAAAAGGCTGCTCAAATTTCTGTCATTACAATCCACCAATATCAGTAAATATGCAAAATCTCTGCAGAAGTCATCTAAATAATTCCACATTAAAGGGCTCTGTAACTAATGAAGAGGTTGCTGCTAGCAAACAACTTTATATTTCAATGTTTCATCTACAGATAGAGTGCCTGTTGACCTTGAAGAATAAATTGCCTATGCTACATTAAAAAATGATAACCTAGTAATTTTGAAATGGAGAATGGATGGCAAACTGATAATAGAAACATATTTACTAGGTAACTCCTCCAAAAGAGGACATTCGTAGGACTCTAACATCCACTCCTAAAGTACAACAAAGTACAATATCAGCAATTTATCTGCATACTGCAGGAGTAGAACCCACAGCCTTTTGCATTAAAAGCAAAAATTCGACCTTTTCTGCTACTAACAATGAAAGTAACATTGCATAAGTAGCACTAAACTTCTCTTCCCCTGAAGCTCTCAGCTCCTTGTAAAATCCACTTGACACTCAACTAAATCTCTCAACTTTGCAGCACAAGAAATCTGGAAAAAGCCAAACTTTATTTATTTATTTTTTTTTGGGGGGGGGGGGGTCAGTGGTCCAAAACCAAGGACACATTTTAAATATTGCTTGTATAATCTTAGAAAGTTGCTAAAATAAAGTGTTCTGTGTTAACATGTGTTTCCTGAAAGATAGAAAGACTGAAACTTAAAGGACTATCCATATTTAGTGAATTCAGTTCTTACTGATTTGCCAGAAAACCACAAATTTTAAAAGGAACAGAACAAAAGTATGAGCCAAATATTCTGTGAAAATATGGACAGTTGAGAGCTATGGACTCAACTCCCTGAATCACAAGTGGTGGTATGGGTAGAGAATTCAGGTTCTTGTTTGAGTCTAACACTACCCACCAGGTATACCTAACTGGGAGCATTTTACACACACACACACACACACACACACACACACACACACACACACACACACACACACACACACACACACACACACACACACCACGCGCATGCTTGCACGCACGCATGCACACACACACACACACACACACACACACACACACACACACATGTATGATCACTGCTGCAGTAGCCTTAGCTATATGGGTTACATCCCACCAAGGAAATGACAGCCGGCCAGCTTGCAAAGCTTCCCGGCACCTTTCTCACACCTAAACTGTCATACAGCTTCAGCTGAGCTGAGTAAAAGACAAGTTTGGGTAGAAGTCCTTCAGAGTTTTACTACCACTGAAATGGCAGCTACTCTAAGGCTTTTGGGTATTGCCAGTTGGCCTGTGCTTTTCTTTGCTGTACAGATAAGCTCCCTTTGGGGAACAAAGCTTCCATGTTCTTCATTTTTTTGATGTTGTATTACTTTCCCCTTCAGAAAAGTTACTTTAAAGCTAGGAGTGTTGTGATTTAATGGACTATCTTGAGACTGTATTGTACTTTTAAATGGAACACTCATTTTTTCTGTCAGTTAAAAGAAGTGTAAAGTAGCTGAAACCATTTTTTTCTGTGGAGAAAGTGTGTTTATTTTCTTTTGTGAGACTGACATAGTGTTTTAAAGTGTTTTTTTTTTTCTGTCAAAAAAAAAAAAAAAATTTGTGGACAGGTAGTATTTACTGGCAATTGCTGCTTGTCCTCCCTGGGAAAAAGGAACTATTTTTGACTTGACCAAGGAACAGCCTAACAGTCTTATGGTTGATCCTTCTTCCAGCCACAAAAATAAAAAGTTAAGTAAACAGCCTTTGCCACCACAACAGGATAGCAATTGGCCTCAAGCACAGGTGGGTGACTCTGCTATGGCCATTTGTTGTAACACAGATCATTCATTTTTACTACAGATCCCACTGGTGTTGCACCTAGAGGCACTATGGACCAGGGTTTATCCATATCCTCTGTGGCTGTCCCTTCAGTAGACAAAGGAGAGTCACTCTTGTTGGTCATGGGAGAGAGAACAGGTAAGGCTGGCCTGTTGTATCAGAATGCTGCACCTATCCCTGAGGAAGCAGCTGTTGCCATTAGTAACATGGTTGGCCACATTTTTCTGTCAAAAAGAAACAGAAAACCAAGTATGTATCTACTCATCCTCAACTTTCTTTGGATAGTAGTTTACATGGTGTTGTTCAAGGTTTAATTCAGGCTTATTAGCTTTCAAGTTAAACTGTTTCTGGTAAAAGAAAGAGAGATTCTTATTTTCCTGAAGAGATTCATGATTCTGAATCTAATAACGATGGAAAAATTATTGATGGGTACAGGAAAAAAGTGTATACATTTGTAACTCTGATTTTCAGAATTTTGAATTGTCAAGCTCATGTGTTAAAATTTGTTCTGACAAACTGTGAAAGTATGAGGAATGTTTTATCTGCAATTTCTTCTTGCAAGGAGAAATCTGATTTACATAATTAAGTTTCTTTTGCACATCACTATGTGGATACTTCTTCCAGGGATATAGCCGCTGGTACTGTTTTAAGGAGGTTTGTATGGCTGCATTCTAACAACCTGCAAGATGATGTTAAAAATGAGATTTTAAATTCTCCCTTGGATAGAGATTTAGTGTTTGGCCCTTCTGCTGCAGAGGTAATCAAAAAGTGTGATAGAAGGACAAGCTGACCCAGGCAATCTGTAAGAATTTCTATCTCCTCATTCAGTTTTGAAAAAAAAAGCAGAATAAACACTTTGAACAAAATTCAGGTAAGCAGATGTTTAAGATTAAATGGCAAGGGGGGTTCCAAAAAAAAGTCTTGAAGTCCCAAAACCAAGGATAGTCCAACAAGTCTGAATAACTATTCAAGAGATCTTGTGACCCTCCACCCCCACCCATGCCACTTTTTCCTCAGAAATACGTACAGCAGGTATACACTGGATAGCACATATGTACTCACTGCAGGACTCTTCCACTGTGTTAGCATATATGGGTATATATCAAGTATTGTAGTTGTTCATCCTGCTGTCTACAGCAAGGGATACCAACAGAAACAACAGAGACACAACTCTACCTTACAGCCCTGAAAGGATGCACATATAACTACATGAAAAGAGACATGAAGGAGCTGTCTGATCTTATAGCTCAGTCAGGTATGACCCTACCCTGAGTAGCATCCTGCCATCACCCAGAATGATACCACAGTACAAGGACAAAATGATTGACCTCAACAATTGGCTAAGCTACTGGTGTCATTCTAAGGGGATCCAGTATCTGTCTGCCTGGGATGACATGATCGACAAACCATGATGCTTTGCCAGATGTGGCCTGCACCTGCCGCCTTTGGAATTCTGGATACTGGCTAAGGCTCTTGCCACACCAGTAGTGCATTCTTTTCGGCAAGGTTCAAATGACAAACTCACTACCATAACAGGTACAAGCAAGCAAAATTTGAGGGTAATGCTACTCAATGCTAGAAGTCTAAACCTCAAAATGCACTCACTCAAGGCACTCCTTAAAATGGAGAACATCGACATCTGCGCAGTGACAGAGGCCTGGTTCAAGGCTCCAGAGACCACCCCTGCATTACCGGGCTATAATTCATACCACACCTTTCGGCCACCTAACCTGGACCGAAACACTAAAGGTGGAGACATGTCCATATTCATTAAGGATATCCACACCTCCAAGCTAGTTGCTCAGCATAATGCATCCGAGATTATCCAACTGCAACTAACTCTGGGCAAGACCGCAATCCAAATTGTAGCTTGCTACAGATCCTGCACCATGTCCCAGGATTTCCACTCCTTATTTCTTGATACACTGGAAAATATTATTAGTGTGCAACCTAACATCCTAATAATGGGTGATTTCAACTACCCACCATTAACTGGGAAAGCTACTCATGTACCAACTCTTTTGCTCAATGTTTTCTGGAATTCATAAATTACAACACCATGGATCAACTTATCCACACTCCCACCAGGGGCATCAATATCCTAGACCTGGTCATTGCCACACCAGAGTCAATTCCTCATTGGTCAGATCTGACCACAAGCTAATCACCCTAGACATCCACATCCTGCCCTCACCCCTTATTAGGGAAACCACTGTAAAAAATTTCTCCAAAGCCACCTTCACGCTTCTTAAGACAGAAGTGGCAAACTTCATGACACCCATGCAAATGGACAATAGAAGTAAGACTACTGAACCCTACACAAATGCACTTTATAAGCACTTACACGAGTGCATGGATCGTGCAATCCCTAACAGAACCAAGATGCTGTCCTCCAAATAAAGGAAGCCAATATGGTGGTCCCCTGCCATAAACAAACTCTACAACAGAAGAAAGAAACTGTAGCAAAAGGAAGTAAAATCCCATGATTGGAGGAGCTCCCTGGTCAGCCTCAGTAAAAAGCAGATATCCCTCATAAAATCCTCCAAAGCTAGTTACGAAAACAAAATTACCACTCATTCTAAAGACAACTACAAAGCATTCTATAGCTATGTCAAGAATCTCAATGGCAACACTCAGATCTGCTCTGAGTTACAGCACAATGAAACTAAATATACAGAACTAACTGATATTGCCAACATCCTGGCAGATAGGTTCAGTGCTAACTTTACCCCCTTCTCACCCCCTAAAGGGCTCATCTCTATACCAGAATAATGCAAAATTCCTGTAATCACGGCTGCACAGTTAAAAAACACACTCACTAAACCAAGACTACAGCATCCATGGGACCTGACAACATCCCAGGCTGTGTTCTACATGAGCATGCTGGAGGGATAGATTCCTGCCCCAGAGACTTCCCATACTCTTGAACCATTTTTTTATATGTATCAAACAAAGCTCCTCATTAGCACTATTCAAGAAAATTCTTGATGATTAGATAGGAGATAGGAAATTCACCCCAGGGATCACTTCTGTAGCTCTGCTCGACAGGGGCACAGGAAAATAATTTTCTTGGGTGGCGAAAGCCAAGGTACCTTTTTGGCTAGGCTTATGCAGGCCCTAGGGCCAATAGCCTAGTACCTACCTATGAACTATAAAAATGGTATGCTCAACAGCATAGGCCTCCACATTCAATACCCTCATCATAAATTGTGAAGTCATGTATAGGAAAATATTTTGTTGATGTCACGGGCTGCATTGCTGCCAGTACAAACTATATCCCATATATACATACACAGACAGATGCTCAGGCAAGCAGTAGACAAAGAAGACTCTAAGGTCAACAGAGACTAGGCTGTAAATCTAGAAGGCGACAAGAACAAAAGCACAGGATACCATGGAAATACTCAAGTTGCAGCCCCTAAGGAAGACGAGGAAATATGTGGAATTAAAGAAGAATGGGAGCATCATAAACTGCATGTGTGAGGGTTATGGAACAGATACGTATACCTATGGAAAAAGGTATATAAAGAAAGCTGCTGCTGGAAGTAGAAGTTCAGCAAGTTATCAATAGAAACAAAGAGTACAGGAAAAGCGGGATACAGAAACAGACTAAGCTAAGAAGGAACACTAGTTGGTTAATAAAGAGGCTAAGAGACCAATGGCAAACATCAAGGAATCAGAGGTACTCTACCCATATCTGAGAAGTGACTAAGCAGATGGCACAAAGAAATTCTATCACATTGCAAGGCAAAGAAGATAGTCGTACACCCTTCACAAGGGATGCCAGTAACAACCTGCTTACCAGTCCACAGGACCTCAAAGACAGATGGAAGGAGTACTTTCAGCAGCTTCTGAATGAAAAAAATCCCACAAAAGCTGTACAGCTCCAGGCACAGACTACAAAGAGAGAGGAGGAAGAGTCCACCCTAGAAAAAGTAAGAACAACCTTAAGAAAAATGAAGTCAGGGAAAGCAGTAGAATCAGATGAGGTCACAGCAGATATGATAAAGATGCTGGGTGAGATGGGAGAAAATAGCTCCTGAGAGCACTTTACAGCAATGTGAAGAGAAAAATATATCCTAGATGATTGGAAAATAAGCATTCTAGTGTCAGTGTACTTAAACAAAGAGGTCTTTCACTGCTTTGTGCTGAATAAAGGTATCAAAGTCCTGTCATACTACATGAAAGTAGTGAAGAAGGTGATTGATAAACCACTACACAGATTAGTAGAAAGGAATATTGGAGATGAGCAGTTTAATTCAGATCATGATGCAGTACAACTGACCCAATATTTGCAGCTTGACAGATATAGGTTCAGAGATTCATAGGTAAGTATGGGTTCATAGGTAAGATAGTTGAGAAAAAGCTAAAGTTTTCTATTTTATTTCATTTTTAATTTGTTAACCAGGGTAGAACACTGATCCCACTGCATCTATTTCAGCCTCAGCATGCGGTAAACACAACAGATACATGACATTATATACAGAATGAATAACAAAATGTAATATATAAGTGTGTGTGTGTGTGTGTATAAAGTGAATATCATAATTGGCTTGAGGGTAGAAAGTCAATAGATAAATGACATATATACAGAGTGACTGACATATGCAGGAAATATAGACAGACTGGAAATCTGAGATGACATGTTGAAATAATCACAGTCAAAAGTCTTACTGCTTGATCCCACTATATCCCCAGACAAGTGAGTCAGAGAAATGTATATAGGGGGAAGAAGGGTATGAAGAGAGAGGGAGAGAGAGAGAGAGAGAGAGAGAGAGAGCAGATGCATTTTCTATGAGTCTTGAAATGTGCTTTTATTTCTGGTTTGATTGGAGATGAGAAAAGCATATGACGAGGTCCTATGAAAGCTGACTTGAGCAGTCCTGCAATGGTCCAAAGTCCCAGAAACATTAGTAGAATTAGTGCAGGGTATGTGCATGGACCCAATGACCAAGAATAAGCAATATTCAAACTCATGGACGGGTTCCCAATGGGAGTGGATGGGTATCAGAGTTCATCTTTGAGCCCACTGTTGTTCATACCAATGATGGACTATATATTGACAAACAAATCAGAAGGGCCAGATCAGCAAAACTGCTGAATGCAGGTGATGTAGCATTGCAGTTAACACTGAACAACAACTTCATGAAAAGAAAGGGTGATGGAGTACAAAACAAGGCACATGGAATGAAACTGATTGCGGATAAGACAGTTTTTATGGAAGCAAATAAGGGAAATGAGAAGATGCTGAAAACTGATATAGAAGGGAAAATAGGGGAACAAGTTAACACTTTCAGTTATTTGGGAGGGGTGGTTGAAGAGAAGGGAAGTCTGAATGAGGAGGTCAAAGCTAGAATCAGAGGGGCTGCAGCCAACTGACACAGAGTATCAGGGGTAGTCAGTGACAGCAGATTGCCAAAAAAGCTGAAAAGTAAGGTGTACAGAATATTTCTGTGACCAGTATTACTGTATGGTATACTAACCTGGGCAGTAAAGGCACAGCAGTTGAGAACGGTAGAGGAGATGGAAAGGAAGTGCCTAAGATGGATGGTCGAGTGCACTGTGAGTCAGCTGAAGAAATAAGGACATTGGAGTAAAAGTCAAAATAGCTCCAATTACAAAGATGGTCAAAGAGAACAGATTTCTATGGTTTGGGCACATGTGCAGGAAAGCAGAAGGCAATCTGGTGAAGAAGATTTGGGACAGACAGGAAGAAGGCAAGGGGAAATGGGAGCATCCAGCAAAGAAATGGATCAATTGCATGAGAAAAGACTTGCAACAGTCAGGCATGACCAGTGAGAAAGATAGAAGAGTGACACTGGATCAATAGACAGAGAGAGAGATGAGCAACATATGACACCACTCCCCAAACGTATGTG
This sequence comes from Protopterus annectens, assembly GCF_019279795.1. NCBI lineage: Eukaryota > Metazoa > Chordata > Ceratodontiformes > Protopteridae > Protopterus > Protopterus annectens. The sequence goes on from NC_056725.1 coordinate 1,990,681,500, forward strand.
GAAATTGAGAGAAAACGGGTTGATGATGAAGATGATGAATCCTGATCAAGGCTGCACATCTTAAAGAGGTAGTCAAAAAGAGTTTATTGAAAACTTACTGAATATAGTGTACCTTCTGATGGCATTCTGGATAATCAAAAAGTAATGCTATTATTCCTGTTAGTGCTGTCAAAATATCTAGCATAAATTCAAAATTCTGCATATATTATTACACAAAATGGTGTTGCGCCCCAAATCAATGCAGCTTTATACACATTTCCATGTGAGAAAGACAAATTAACTCAGGCGGCATGAATGCATCAGTTTTGCTCCCAGACTCCTGAGGCACAGTGTGCAGCCAACTGCCTATACATATGTTTGTCAGCTCAGGGCCATGATCCAATACAGGTGATGTATCCAAGTACGTTGTGCAACTTTGCAGCTCCATGTTGCTGCACATGAGTTTCAGAAATCATAATTCAAGCATAATTCACAAGCTACCAATTTGTTCTTCATGAAAGTAACACCAATTCTTAAGTGCATTTTGGAGAATGCAATCATTTGCTTGAGCCCACTGGAGAATGATTGAATAAGGCATAAAAAAGAGCAAGGTTATGCTTTATCTTCAGTTCAAGGAATGACTGCTAGGCTCCTGTGATGGTGCTTTCAAAAATGTGGATATCTTGGATGACGTGGCTGATAACTTGTCCTCAATCACAGACATTACAAGGGCAGGGGGCAGCAGTAAATGCATTGCTATGATGACCTGTAGTGCAGAAACTGCATGCCTGGGAAGTGGAGGTTAGGCAACAGCTCCCTGAATGGTATTGTAAGTAGGAATTTGTTTTTCTTTTTTTTTTTCTTTCTTGTTTTATGTTTGATACTATTCTACATACTGGCCAGTATTTGTCAAGGTTAGTTTAGGTATATGTAGTCCACTGTGGGAAATTTCACTCTTAGATGGAGGAGGTGGAAACACATTATATAATATACAGACTCCATTTGATGTGTGCTTCTTCTAGGACATCTAGTCAGATGGGGTTACTCTGCACCACCTCACTGTGCCTGCAAATTGCTGTGTTTTTTCATGTGTGACAGATTCAATCTTCTTTGTCTTTATAGTAACCTATACCCAAGAGATACATGCCAGCCACCTGACTGTTACAGTTAATTGGGCATTTATATGGGTGTGTGACTTGTCTAGATGGTTCATTATCTTACTTTACACCATTCGCAGATCTCTGATATCATTTCTCTTTCAGTTCAAACAGAGTGAGGCAGTAGCCATATCTCCCACCACCAGATGCTGGGAGGCTAATTGCTAACCGTGGATAATACTACCCACCAAGGCTGGACTGTGTCTTTTTATATTCAGCTCATTGTCAGGGTATAGTTGCTTATGTCAAACTTCCCATTATGTCTCCTCATCACAAGTCCAGATGACAGATTTGCTCCAAAAACAACTAAGTCACATCCCTCCTCTGTAGAGGCTTTCGATGAGGACAGTGAGGGTGATGAGACTGAGAGTTCTTTAACAAAAGAAAGTCCTAGCCACTCACCAGCAGATAGATTGGTGCCATTGCTTGTGGAGGTTTGGCTGCAGTAGGTAGTGGAGGTTGTGGTTGATATATCAATAGGAAGGTATATAGCCCAAACAGACAGCCTCCTCGACAGAATAGTGGATTCATTTAACCAGCTAATCCTGGCTGTCAAGCTTCAATTTGTGGGTGTGATCCATACCATACTAATCCATTACCCAGTGATAGATCACAATACTGCTAATTTAGGCATTGACAGAAGGTGTTATCTTACTGTTTGATACCACTGTACCTACAGACAAGTGTGTCCCTTTCATTTTGCATTGTCCAAACCTTCCCATCTCCATTTGTCTGTCATGAATTTGTCTCTGGCCATCCATTATTTCTCATGCCTGCTATTTACATGTGCAACTCTATTTGTCTGTGGTATTGCATGTGTGAGCATCTGCCCCAACACACTAATCTTTCCCCACCTTTCTTCTTCTTCTTGACCATGCACCCTTCCCCCTTCCCTTTTCTCTATACAAAGAACAAAAGGGGGACTTAACTATTCCTTTCCCTTTTTGTAGTTTACAATCAACCCATTTCCTCCCAGTTTTTGTAGTGTCCATGCATGCAGACACCATGTTACTTCAATTATATGTGCTAAGGTGTTATATAGCTGCATGTGACACTTTGAGCTTCAGGTTAGCAAGTACAGCAGATGCCCTATATACACTACATTACTTTTGTGATGCATTGGCCTGTAAATTCACATTTTGGTTTAAATGAGATCATCCCATGAGGCACTTGGCCACACTATCCATTGAACTTTCAGCTTCCATGTATGTGTTTGGATGCACAACTCTGTTTATTTGCATATTTGTAGCACTCCCTATTTGTGTACCTCAGGGTGCAGCTTGATACAGAAAAATGTAGCCTTTTTGGCTTGCTTTTGTATCAGCAGCATATGTTGACATGCAATGTCACTCAGTTACACAAGCCCTGAGCAGATATGCAATGTGTGTCTATGAATCTGTCATTGATTACTCATTTTTACATCTGTTTTCTATTTAAATAGGATCACTGACATTGGCATTTAAGAGAGATTCAGGTATTTAAGTTTTATGTTGTTACTTCTATTGTATTAGCATTCACCCCTCCTGTTCCAAGAATTACTGCTAGTGGTTTATGGCACTCAAACTTGCTAACAATTCATTTCAGAATATATTGTTTCAACACTATTATGAAGTTTTAAACAAACTGAGGCAATTCTATTATTTCTCATTGCTAATTTTCACAATGTTTGTTCAAACTGAGCTTAGTCCCTCCTGTTCCAAGAATTACTGCTAGTGGTTTATGGCACTCAAACTTATTAACAATTCATTTCAGAATATATTGTTTCAACACTATTACGAAGTCTTAAACAAACTGAGGCAATTCTATTATTTCTCATTGCTAATTTTCACAATGTTTGTTGAAAATGAGCTTAGTCTTCAGTCTTACCTCAGAAGTTCACTGAACATAATGTCCAACTCACTTAATAGACTTTGCAAGCATTTGCCAGGATTCTTTAGGCACTTTTTTGTTGTGTATGTAAACTTGGGTTCTAGCTGATACCTTTATATTATATAATCTCAGCATTTAGAACTGGGTCCCTATTGGATTACCAAAGCTGCAAATTTTCAAATATCATATGGCCAAGACCATATGATCAAAGTTTTGAAACTTTGAAACTAAAATAAAAAAAAAATAAAAAAAAAATTTTTTAACATTTACTACAGTGAGGAAAATGGCAAATTTCTTGTTCCATGCTGTACGGCAATCTCCATTCAAAACATTCAAAGTTTCAAAACTTCAATTGTATGATCTAGGCCGTATAATGTTCAAAGTTTTGAAACTTTGGTAATCTGATAGAAACCCTTAGAACTGGTGTATCAGGAGTAGGAGTCCTTGGCTTAGGGTTGAGGATGACAATATAATGTTAATAAAAATGTTTTCAGGTTGCAATGTTGGTAAAAATGCTGCTATTAACTTTCATTTTTGAATATAGACCACAATGATCAAGTAAATAAATTGTTCTCTGTGCCCATACTACATTGTATATCTTTGAAGAGGAAAGTCAAGTTTGTAATCACCCCATCTGCTTCCCAGCCTGTTCCCAGCCTGTTTGCTGATTTAAAACCTTGGTTTAATTGATCAGAATTCATTCTGCATGACATTAACATGATATATACTGCAATTATCAATAAAGGATTTTGAATAGTAACTAATAAAAATGACATAAACCTTTACCATCATAACAGACAGGAAATTATTAGGTCCTAAACAAAACTTCACTAAATCTTCCTTTTAACCCTTATTGGTAGCACCATTTATCATAGCCCTTTTTACTCCTAGATGTTCTTCAAAGGTCTTAAGCCATTCTCCTTTATCAATTTAGGCAGGTCTGCAACACATGGTCATTGAATAAGGGATGGATAAGTATTTCAGATTTAAATGTGTGATTCAGCAGTTAAATTTGTGTTATATTGCATAATGGAAAACTTTGTATGTCACTGATGAGTGTTAATGTGATGTTAAAGTATTCTTAGATGTCTTGTCATGCGTTTTTAAAAGGATATACTTGAAGCAATTTAGAATTAGAGTTAATGAAATACATGCTGATGCAAAACCTGTTGTTTTATTAACTTTTTAAGTGAATTAGAGTAACCTTTTCGGCTTTCGGAACTGTCCAATGTCCAGTGCACGGCAGGGAATTACCCTGGCACAATTAAGTCATTATTCTCATCTCTTTCTGAGCATGCCACCCACCTATATGTGAGTATACAACCCGTGCAGGCTGAACTTAAACAGTCTGTATAAGTGTTCAATGTGAAACAGAAAAGTATATCAATGCTTACCTTTACTGAGCTTGACTACAGTTGAAATTTCTTGCCTTTTGTGCATAATTATTTTATCTTTATTGTCCAGATATTTTTGAATTTCTTTGATTTTGTGTCTTTTTCAAAGGGTGCATTAGAGAAAGTTGCGGGATGTCTGTTGAAGCCTCAAATTGCTCATCCTTAACATCTAATGCTTTCACTGGTGATCTTTAAACGTGTTGCTGGGCAGTAGGTTTATGGCATCTGTATAACCATTCTGGTGATGATTGGTTTCCTCTTTCACTTTCTTCTACTACTGCAGATTGCACACTATTTGAGGGATTTGAAATTGCTGCATTGTTCCCTGATAGTATATGCTGTCTGGCCTTCTCTTACTTATGTGCTTCACTACCTAGTTCATTTTATCCAAATCTACTTCATTTTGTTTTACTTTTTCCTGTAACTAAGGCACTTTGGAGAAAAATAATGATGCATGTTGGCTAATGTTTTGAAGCTATCTCACCATTTACTGCATAGCTCTGATGGGTATCTTAACTAGATAGCCACATTATTATTATAACACACACATTCCTCTCAACCTAGTCAAAAAATCTGGAGAAAGCCTGATAGAATGCGGGACAAAGGCCCAAAAATAGGGACAGATTTTAAATATTGCTCTTATAAACTTAGAAAACTGCTAGAATAACATGATTTGTCTGAGCATGCAGTTTTTCTGAAGGATATGAAGTCTGAAAGACAAATGTATAACATTATTAGTGATGCCAGTCCTCAGATCATCCCAGTGATTTGCAAGAAAATCACTAATTTTGTGAGGAACATACCAAAAATATAAGGCAAAAATTCTGTACATTCTGTGAAAATCTGGACAGTTGAGAGTCTTTGACCATCTGTAAAGGATCTCTGTTTCTTTGGGATATTCACTGAAAAGTATTGAAAAAGTATAACAGTGTGGCAAGCTAGAGAAAGGGTTAATCCTCTCTTGCTCAGGGGTGCCAACTACTGAAAAGGTGACCTCCCCATTCTACAGAACTTAAGATAATTACTCTGTCTCTGTAGTTCAGCAACTTTAACATGATTAGTTATAGTTTAATGGTGCCACAGTTCAACAATGTGTATGTTCTTCCCATTTGCAAGAGCATCCTGATCATTAGCCCAAATACTTTAGGAAGATTTGGTTGCAAGAAGCTAATCACGTCTGAACTGTCAAGAATTTTCTTTCAAACGAAATAGATGTAAACTGCAGTGTTGCTGTCTGTTTTCTAAATCTTCAAGTTAGCTTCTTAGCACTTGCATTTCTGCATGGTGTGCTCTTGAAATTAACTGGCTATTTTGTATTTGATTTCTGTCTTATCTTCAAATCCATATGGTGAATTTTGGATGTTAAACTTTAGAAGACCTCCTTTTGTTGGACATTATCTTCATTTATTTCAGCTGTGTCTTTCTGGAACTGCATAAGTAATACCACCACGATTCTGGTGTAAGCTAGCTTTCAGGCCTTCACACCTCTGTGCTTCATTGAGAGTAATTGAATTCAACAGCATTGCTATATTACAAACTTTTTAAAAGCATGACTAAGTGTAAACCATAGTTACCAAGTGAGTTATGCCAGAAATGTAATCACAAGTCATCAGCAAAAAGTGCATTTTAGCTGCAGACTTCATCTGAAGCAGCAAAACTCTTTCTGGGTTCATCTTCATGGCCTGGTTCCTAGCTAATCCCCCTCCCCCAAACACACACACTTTTATTGTAGTATAAGGTGTATATGTAGTTAATTTTCATGAATTCTTACGTCTGCATCAGCAACAGGTAGTACGATATTCTGACAGGCTGGTAAGTTCTTCATGTTCTAATTTTGAAGAAAGCCACTGATTTTGCATTTTCTGAATGATGTCTAGGACAGGTATCATTTGTTTAAACTATTTTGTGGTTTCAAATTTGAAAGATTACCTGGAGGTCAATTTTCATTCTTTCCAGATATTGTGATCTAAGGTTTACAGCCTGTTCCTTTTAATTTGTGGATGAAGATTGAACCACTTGATGTATAATTATTTTTCAGAATATTTTGTATGTATTCTGTAGTATTTACATGTAGTTTTTCAGGTGATATTTTTTTTATCAACTCATCATTTTACCTCAGAATTAATTTCCATGGTGAGAAGATTTACAGCAACCTGGTTACTGATTTATTTTGTCTGTCTCCACAACCCTTCACAATCCTTCCCAGTGGCCTCCATACCTGCTCCAAGATTGCTGATTTATCTCTCATTTAGAGCAAGACCCAGGCCCATTCATTATCTAGGTAAAGAGAAAGATCTATTAATCATTTGTTCCCTACCGGAGGCAAGATACTCTATGGACCTTTGTTTACCGAGAGTTTGAAGTCAGGAGCTAAGAAGACTGGTCTGCTATATCATTCAGAGCCCCATTCTGTACTCAACCTAACTGCCTCTCTTGATGAATATCACTTCTGTTACACATTGCTCTCTGTGAGTGTTATTCACTTCTGTTATTCACTGCTGCCTGTGAGTACTGTTGACTTCTGTTATACACTGCTGCCTGGGAGTACTATTGACTTCTTTTATACACTGGTGCCTGTGTGTACTGTCGACCTCTGTTATATACTGCTGCCTGGGAGTACTACTGACTTATGTTATAGACTCTTGCCCGGGAGTACTATTGGCTTATGTTATACACTGCTGCCTGGGAGTACTATTGACTTCTGTTATACACTGGTGCTTGGGAGTACCATTGAGTGCTCCTGCATATCTTTCCTTGTCCATGTAGAGCAGCCAACGTCCTACCCCCAGGATATGTCAGCTGACAAATGCTGCTCACTTTCATCGTACAGGCCCTTCCAGCTTCCTGTGCCAATACGTCAGCATGAGTCATCTGGGGTGTAATCATACTTATATTACTTAATGGCATTAGACAAGCATCTACCTTCTCCAATCTAAGAATGTTTTGGAAAGGGATTACCAACATTCAAAGTCATAACTCATGCTATCTCACATTACCATTGACTTTGACACTGAATTCTACAATCCCCAATCCTCTTTCCTACCCAAAAGTCAGATAAATACTCCCATCTTACTTCAAACAAATCACCAAGAAAAAATTAATTACCTCCTTCAAAAGTGCCAAAATCCATGTTCTCCTGGTTATGATGGACTATTCCTCTGGTTCCTAAAATAGTATACAAACCAGATCACCCCACACTTACAGTATGTCTTCAACATATTTCTCACAAACCAATAGTTTCAAGTCTTATGGTAAAATGCAATAGTCACACCCATCCCAAAGACCTCCAAACCGTTGTGCATTACTTGTGTCTAACCTATATAACTCCTCTCATACCTTGGGAAAGTAGTAAAAAGGCCAAGTACAATCATCTAACTGCCTTTCTCTATAAATACAACATTGTTTCATCACATAAGCATAAATTTGTAAAAAAAAAAGACAAGTACAAAAATTGCTCTCTGCACCCTGGTCTAATCTATGCTAACCAGCACTAATGAAGGCCACCTTAGCACTGTACTCATTATGGACTTCACCAAAGCTTTTGACTCAATTATTCTTACATTCTTACTGTAATCCCCCCAGTAAAAGAGTTCCAAACCTACCTCACCAATAGCGTTAGCATGATTAGATGCAGCAACTGCACATCCTCTGCTTACCCAGTCTCAGCAGAACTGCCGCAAGGATCCATTTTCACCCCTCTTCTCTTCAATATTTTTATTAAGTCATTGCCCTCAAATTGGAAACCTCCTAACACAATCCTTCCACACTGAAAATATAGTCTTCTGTGACTCTGCCACCAACCACATGATCATCTATCAAAGCCTCCAACACATCTGAAACATTCTGTACCCATAGCTAGCCAGTCAATATCTCATAATGAACCCCAAGAAAATGAATATCATGTTCTTTGAGTCAGCACAAAAGCTTGCTAAACCTCCTAACCCTTGCCAAACACGTCACTCATCCCAGATGGAAAGAAACCCATCTGGAAAAATATTCTTCAGGCAAAACTTGAATGTGTGCTTCCAAACTTTGCATACTTGTCCACTAAAAATCTCAAAGCCCTGCAAACAAAATCTGCTGATTCATGCTCATCTGCCCCAGGAATGAGCACTATTGCATAATATTCCAAAGAAAAGCTGACTTTCTGTAAAAGAAAAATGTGCTGACCTACTACTCTTATCTCTCATGCACAAAACACTATACAGTGAATCTGTTCCTCCTGTATGTATCTGATTCAAAATCACAGACACCTCCTTCCAACTCTGTTCTCAAGCCCTGAATGTTCATATACTCACTTACACTAAAAGAAGACATAGATATATTTTGGAGAAGCATTTATGATGATACTGTGGAACATAACAAAGATGCTAAATGAATAGAAGAAGTAAAAGAAATAATAAGACGTTTAAAGGTACAGGATATGAAATGGGATGAAGTAACAGCCAGAGAGATTTAAACGAAGTTAAGAAAAGTCTCTAATTGGAAAACTCAAGGCCCAGATGCAGTACTTAACATCTGGTTAAAAGTATTAACATCTTTGCATGAAGATTTAGCCATGAGTAAGAACTATTTAAGTAAGCAACCTCCTGAACAGGCACTAACCTGATTATCAGCAGGAAAAACAGTGCTCCTACTTAAGAGTGACCCTACAAGTTACCCTAAAAATTATAGACCAATAGCTTGTCTTCTGATGATGTATAAACTATACACAGGAATTAATGCTGACAGAGTTTATAGTCATTTAGAAGAAAACTCAATTATGGCAATAGAACAAAAGGGCAATAAAAGAAAGTCATATGGAACAAAGGATCATTTGTTGTTAAATAAAGTCATAGTGGAGAAATGTAAAAAGGGGAAGAATCTAAGTATGGCATGGATTGACTACAAAAAAGCATTTGATAGTATCCCACATTCATGGATAAAAGAGTGCTTAAAAATACACCCTACAGTGAATGATTACATTACAGTGACCATGAAACAAGAGCAGATCACTTTGCAAATAAGCCATGATAAAGGACAGATTATTATCCCAGGGATGCAAATTCAAAGGGGGGTATTCCAGGGTGACTCTTTGTCACCACTGCTATTCTGCGTTGCCCTTAATCCATTAAGCTACTTAACAGATTAGGTCATGGCTATAATTTGGCACATAGAAAACAACAAAACGTAAAGACTTTTCGTCTTCTCTTTGTCGATGATTTAAAATCATATAGCTCATCAGCTGAGGAACTGAAAGCACAACTGCAAGCTGTCAAAACTTTTTAAGATGATATAAGATTGTAATTTGGGCTTGATAAATTTGCAAAAGCAACTTTTAAAGATGGAAAACTGCAGCACCAAGAAAACATCAGTTTGGGACAAGAATGAACTTGAGCAAGAGGGAGTATATAAATACTTTGGGAATTGATAAGGATCAGCAATAAAACATGCACAAATGTGAATAAAACTTAGTAAGGTATACTTTAGAAAAAAAAAAATAATCATGAAAACAGTGTTGATATGTAGGAACAAAATTCAAGCTATAAACCAATTTGCTTTTCCTGTCCTAACTTACAGTTTTGGAGTGACTGACTGACCCCAAAATGTGTTGGATAGATTAGAGAGGAAAACAAGAAGGATGCTTCATACTCATCAAATGATTGATAAAAATCATTGCATACCAAGATTATATATTTCTCTTTCCGAATGAAAGGATGAACCTCCTTGAAGCTGATTACATGTATAGATCTGCAGTTGTGGGACTGCACACATATCTGCTGACCTCACATGACCCAAATGTAGTGAAAGTTTTGAAACATGAGGAGAATAAATCTAAGATGACTTCTCTGCTTAATCTAGCAGAAGCATATCGGTGTCAAGCAGGAATGGAAGTCAAACCAGAAGTAGATAAAAATCAGGCAGAAACTGAATGTGCCAAAAAAAACAAACAAAAGAATATATGGTGAAGGAGCAGATGAGAAGGCAAAAAATGTGGAAAATGCATAAATATAGCTGCAAGTATAGAAATCTGCTGGAAGAACCTCATGTTGATCAGGAATGAACACAGGAATAGTTAAGGAGATGTGAATTCAAATCAAGAGATGAAAGGTTAATATTGGCAGCCCAAGATAGTGGGCTACGTAAACGTTGGTTTACATAGTCCATTGAAAATGTGGGAGAAACAGACAAATGTAAGTTTTGTAAAACTGAATTGGAAACAGTCGTACATCTTGTTGCTGGTTGTTACATACTAATTTCAGAAGGACTGTATACTGAAAGGCATAATAATGTGGTAAGACTGTTGCACTGGGGATTGTGCAAACATTATGGTATTGAAGTGGCTGAAAAACACTGGAAACATGAGTCACAAAGCATCATAGAAAATGATGAAGTTTATATCACATGGGATCACCCATTACAAACAGTTCAAAAAATAGATTCTAGAAAACCAGATATAGTGGTCCATGAAAAGATGACAAAAGTAGCATTGATTATTGAAATTGCCACACGCAGTGGCTACAGTGTCTTGCGTACAGAGTGACACAAAGTCAGATAATATATAAAAATTGGATTTGCAGGCAGAAATGAGAGCAATGTGGAAGAAAGATACCCACATAGCTGCAATAGTAGTAGGAGCAAGAGATCTTATAAAAAAGAATTGTATTTAGGTACGTTACCAATACATGTAATCCCGTACGGATTGCAGAAGGAGTCATTACTGGGCACACTGTGGATGCTGCAAAGAGCACTTCTGGCTGACATCAAAGATGGAAACAATATTAATTTCATGAACATTAATCAGACTTTAACGTAGGAATGGGGTCCATTCTTGTCATGGTATTAGAAACCCAAAAGACTTGGAGAAATTAAAAATGTAACGTTATCCATCTTCAACCACGCCTCCTCCAGTTTTGCACCTATAGTGGGGGCCTCTTTACCACAGACATCTCCAACTACTGCCAGTTCAGACTAGGACTATTAACCCTTTTACAAGAAAAATCATCATGTAAATGCTTCAACCATCCCTATAACATAACTAACCCTAAACCTTCTTTTTCACCGCCCCCACTCTACAATCTATTATTTGCCATCCATACCAACCTAATCGAGCTTAACACATCCACCCTTGCTCCTTCATTCCTTTCACACAGCCCTCATTCCCCCATTTTTTAACTGTCTGACCTCACTTCCCCACTCTCTTTCTCTCTGTTATCCTCATTTACCCTCTTTCCACCTTTCTCTCACCAACTATTCATCATTCTAAGCTTAATCCTAGACACTAATTTCAGCATGTACAACTGTATATAATTTATGTACCAACACATGATGTATTACACATACTCTTATGTAATTTTAACTATCTTCCAATGTTTTGTTGAATTGGTCCCTTGTGGATCAGTCTACTATCCAGCAAATAAATATAAATACATTTCTATCATGTATCATACTTTGCCACAGTACACCTCCCTCAAATGGTTTAAAAGACCAGAATTGCTCCTTGATATTAAGGAAGTGGCACAAGGCAAAACCATATTAAAAGGGCCCTACATATAATGAGTACAGGTTTTGACATAATTGGTTCTTTAATTTTGATGGTAAAAGCAACCTTTCCTTCATATAACATTAAAGCAAAATCAACCTTTTCTTTCTCAAACTCATTGCAACTTTGCTGATTTCAGTATTCTTTCCTGGCTAATTTTCTGTAAAAATATAAATTAATTAATTAACAGTTATATTTTTATGTCTGGCTTGAACACTGAATAAAAGAATCACAAAATCATAGTATGTGCTAGGCAACTGGGCCATGAAGTCAATTATGCCTTGCCAATATCCAACCTTAGACCATACTAACTTTATTAAAGAGCAATATACCAGTCATTCTGTGTTGAATTTATGAGTAGAAATTTGATTTTCTAATTCCTTCCTTTCACATTGCTTAATCTAGAAAAGAAGTTTGTTCCAGAGAGGAGGTACAGTAGTCATTTGATGACAAGCTTGTCTCTCCACAATGATTTACTTATTTGATAAAGCAGGTTCAGGTCTTTGCTGTACTATTTAGTTTGTAGAAAAATATTAGGTCTTGTACTTTTTGATCCCTAAAGACTCAGAAGATCTAGTGTCAGTAATAATAGCTAAAGATAACCAGTTTAACTTCATAGGATAACAGATAAAAATAACTCGAGGGTAAGACTGGTAGCAGAACAAAAAATGAAAAAACAAACAAAATACTCCCAATGTACACAGGACTTAGTTTTAATAAAAAAAGAGACGTAAGCGCTTTTGCAGACATACACTGTTTTAACTTCATGTCTATGGAAATGAATATGGATGAAAAGCTGACAACAGTAATAGAAAAAAAAACATGTTTTATATTGTGACGTCCCCTCTCTGGGTCTGTAATCAAGGTGCCTAAATCCTCACCACTGATGCTGGAGAGGGACGTTCACTTGGAACAAAAGTAGATACACGCACAGTATTTCCAGATGCAGCTGTTTGCATCAAGCACAATTTCCCTTAAGAGCACACAGGGAACTCAGTCAGTCCAGGGTCTGGCTTTCTATCTCTCTCTCTCCAGATCCCCAGTAAGACTCCCCACTGGCACAGCTGTAGAGTTGAGTCCTCACCCTAGTGTCCAAGCCAAGTCCTCCAGCATCCTTTCTGTGATACCAGTGCTTTATGCCACTGTTCTAAGCAGCTGACACACACACACACACACACACACACACACACACACACACACACACTTGGGAAAGGCTGGCACAGATTTACTAGCTATGACCCCTTTTGCTCAGACTATAAGGTAGTTTCTGCCACCAGACACTCTAGTGCCAGCTACTCTAAGGGTCATACAAAGATACCCAATTATATTGAATGAAATTAATATTAATATCAATTGTAGTGTTTGGCCAAAGCGGTAAGACTTTCAGGAGTGACCAGAGTCATCAAATAGATATGAGTACTCTGAAATTTGAAAATATTCTCTGAAGAACCAGCCACAATGAAAAGTTTAAATGTATTTAATAATAAATAATAAAAGAACATGAAAATACTAAATAACTATTTACAATAAACACCAGATTTTCAGCCACAGGAAATATTAAAATAACAAAAATGAATAGATTCACAGAGATACAGAAAAAATGTACTTAACTAAATTCACTATATTTTCCTGACTGATCTAGAGAATTACTATTCCCTGGTCACTTATTAGAGCCAGGCAAGATGAAGTAGGTGAGTGGTCACCCTTCCTTGTCAGTTTCCAAAAACAGACTGCTCAGAAACTTCAGTCTCATCTAGTACTAAAACATCATTTTTGCTCAGGATTACAGAATGACATTACATACATCTAGTCATTTGACTTCTGGTTCCCATATTATCCACTTTCCTAGGAAATCACCCAGAATCTCACACATATGTATCAATAGCATACACACATATAGCTTTGTAAGATCTTTTGCAGCTTCTGGAAGTCATAAAACAATTTCAAACTTCTACCCTTCCAGAGTAGCAATTAGTTCACAGCTAAAGACATATAGAAGGCTTCCAAGTACTTGCTTTCCAAGCCATTTTGTATCTGGCTGCAATCATAGCTGTAAGATACAATCTTTATGGCCTAAATTAAGAAATTTAATTTCACACTATTTTTATCTGGACTGAGATTAACCTCTTCTTTTAAAGTATCCTCTGTTAACATGTATATATTTCTGTAGTTACAACAGTACAGACTGATATAAATGTGTATTTGTTTTTTGTCCAGCAGGATGCACGGTTGATACATGTTTAACACAAGCAATTTTGCAAATTCATTTTTCAACACAAGCACCTGTACAAATCAGTTTGATATACAAATGACATATAATTCTTTACAATATTCCAGCTAGCTGTGCTGGTATATGTTACATATCCACTACCCTACTTCTCCTGGCATTGCTAGTAATACCTCACATTGTCACACTATATCTATCTATTCAGCTATACTATAGCATTTGTTTGATGGCTAAAGGCAAAATATGAAGGAAGTAGAAATATTCTAGGGAACTGTACATTTAGATATGTCTCCATTTGATTTTTGTTTCCTGTTATAGTGTTATATAACTTTAAACATAAAGGTCTAATATCTCATTACTGCTTTCTCTGAAAAGAAGTAATATCAATCACTGGCAAGTTGGTTCTAAGGTTGTGAGTGCTATAGCTATGTAAGTTGACAACCTGTGGAAACTTCCGAGTGTCAAACCCTTCAACCTGAAGTTGAAGGCAAAAAAAAGGAAAGGTCCACTAAAACTGTAGACCAAACCAAAGGGGAAAAACAAGAAGTCCTACTGACTTCCGAAACTATAACAAATATCGAACTACAGCTCCTTATTACAGCTACTAAAACACACTCAGACTTCATTCATTAAAGGTAAAGCAATATCAGCTGTGGATTCTTAAGTGATTGCCATACTGCACTTGCAGTCATCTGTGACAGTGGCACCTGCCCCCTTTGCCTTCCCTAGGTATAGTACTGAAGGTCAGGTTACTTGGAGGATAAAGAAAAGGTTATTCTGTTTTCCCTTTTTTCCTTTTCTTTGGTTGCGCAGAGGTGCAGCAGTTAGCATTGCCGCCTCACAGCTAGGGGTTCTCCAGTTTGATTCTTGGCTGGAGTGTGTTCTGTGCAGAATCTGCATGTCCTCCCTTCATTTGCGTGAGTTTCCTCTGGGTGCTCCAGTTTCCTCCCACATTCCAAAGACATACATACGAGTATGTCTCCCTGGGCCTCCACTCAAAGTGGTCTCTTTCCCGGTAAATAAATGGTAAACAAAGCTTGTGTAACCTCAGAAGAAACATGTTTAGGTTATTGTTATGTGACAAATCATTCACATCAAGGGGGTGCACCTACAGGAAAGGACTTATTTTAATATTTGTGCTATGTTTGTAGATAATTGTTACAAGGTATGCAACATTTTATATTTTATACTTTGATATTCAGTGGAGTATATTACCTATGAAATATTGTATTTAGAAATGCATTTCGCTGAAGAAAGAATACTTTTGCTTGCTATACAATATCAAATGGTAGGTAGCGATGGAATGTCCAGAATTTTTGGAGCCATGTGATCGCTCTGAAAAGTTAACCCCCTCCCCTACAGGTGTAAACCACTGATTGCAAAAAAATAAAGCCATTTGATAAAATATTGAACCATAAACCATTATAATAATATATTTTTTAATTCTATCGTATCTCAGTACACAAAATAAATAAACTATTTGAAACAGTGCATGTCATGGTGCACAGGCTGTATGTCTGGCTACACCATATTATGATACTAGTAAATAATTGCAAATATTTACAGTGCTGGGTACAGATTAAATAAATGTGAAGAACAACAAATATTTTCCTGCCTTCCTCTCATTTCCCCATCGTGAGATTTGGAGCATATTTATTGCAGTGTATATCTTTCTGTTTGACTGCATTATCATACCTATTTTTTTTTTTAAACACAAAAGCCAGAAGAAGTAGCTGGATTGAACCCACTCAAAGTAATGCAGGCTGCAAATCACCGCACAGTTGTAGAATGCAGAATCCACTTTATTAACTTCAGAACATAAAAATCCAAGGATGAGCGTTTATCTGCTTCAGTTTGTGCTTTGTGACTTTTTTCATTTTTTAAGTCATAACTGAGAAAATAAATTATCGAGTCTTCTCATTTTATGTTGTACAGGTCATAAGAGATTACTTAAAAGCATAGGCTTATCCAAAGTAATCGTTAACACAAAATGGATTCTATCAGTAATAAGTAAATGAAAAGGTTTTAAAAAAGAAACAAAACACAGCTCCTTTCACGAGCATAATGGGCATATGACCAGTTGGATATATAAATGCACGGCCGCTAGTGAAGCTTATAGTAAAGAAAACACAACTCTTTTCTTGAATATAACGGATATGTGACCAAAGGGATACATGAATGTGTTCCTGCTATTTCATGTAATGCAGCTGTGTTTTGTGTGGTATCTGGATTATCATTAAGTCATAAAACATTAACTTCAGTCATGCTGCTAAGAAAGTAATACAGCACGTTTTTATCTATCATCATTGCAAAATGTATCACTTTATGAGAAAGAGAGTAGTGCTTACACAACATGGAAAGTAGGCATTATCAGTTGAACAACAGTTATTCTGGGAATTTAATAATATACTAATGTGATGTGAGGCTAATGGTAAGCTGATAATGCTCAAAGTTGGCAGTTTTACTTAGTTTTAACAGTAGAAACCTGGGTATACACATAAGACATTTCCTTTGAAAATAACACAAATTCCTTAAATATTGAGATTATTAGTTAACCTGTTTTGTTAGCAGTTGATCTTATAAATGTTTTTCATATAAAGGTAAGTATGGAAGGGGTAATAAAGTGATAAAAGATAAGAAAAAAAGGTTTCACAATGCATTTTGAAGCTAATGAATTACATGCAAAGACTGGACTATATATATGAAATGTTTATTTATTATGGGTTGGACTCAAAGTTAGCATAATGAAAGACAACAGACTTTGCCTCCCTACTTTCAGCAGACTGACAACTAAAATATACCAAGATGATATCATCCAAAGGGGGAGGGATTTACCTAATTCAGTACCTTACAAAGCTGTCTAGGAAAAGGAACAGCCATTGTGTAACTGCTCAGAGTGATGTGTTACTCCAAAGCTAAGTCATTTTGGAATCAGCCCCTATTTGATGAGCAAGTAGGTGGAGTGGTCCATGGACCATTTTCAGTCATGGAGCAGGAGTAAGTACAATACATGTATGTGTGTGTGTGTGTGTGTGTGTGTGTGTGTGTGTGTGTGTGTGTGTGTGTGTATATATATATATATATATATATATATATATATATATATATATGTGCGCTTACTTACCATGTGGGAAACGTTGGCTCTCAGGTTGTCGATATTTTGCCGTGAAGAAGAAGTGGGTTACGATGGAGTGGTCTTTAAATGAACCAAAGGTAATCCATATATATGTATTGTGTGTATGCGTGTGCTGCATGTATGTGTGTGTGTCTGTGTGTGTGTGTGTGTGTGTGTGTGTGTGTGTGTGTCTGTGTGCGTGTGCTGCATTCCAGATATATTTATGTGTGTGTGTGTGTATGTGTGTGTGTGTGTGTGTGTGTGTGTGTGTGTGTGTGTGTGTGTGTGTGTGTGTGTGTGTGTGTGTGTATGTATATATCACTATGGATTACTGAACGCTCAAAATCCCGATGCTGAACATATCGAGACCAGATGACCGAAACCCCACATTACCAAAAGACCAGAAGGGCGAAATGCAAATTCCCGATGTTAAGGGATTTTGCGTTAGCACTTCTGGTGTTGCGATTCAGGTAAGTATGTGTGTGTAAGTGTTTGTGAGGGGTGTAGTGTGTGTAAGTGTGTGTGTGTGTGTGTGTGTGTGTGTGTGTGTGTGTGTGTGTGTGTGTGTGTGTGTGTGAGGGACTGTAATGTGTGGGTGTGAGTTTGCCTTGTGTGTTTGTTGCCTATGTCTAGTGCACATTTTGGGCGTTCAGTATTTAGTAGTGATACCATATATATATATATATATATATATATATATATATATATATGTGTGTGTGTGTGTGTGTGTGTGTGTGTGTGTGTGTGTGTGTGTGTGTACGGAGAGAGAGATAGAGAGGGAGAGAGAGAGTGAGACATAAGATGCTCTGAGTTACAGCACAATGGCACAAAATATACAGAACCAACTGATATTGCGAACATCCTGGCAGATAGGTTCAGTGAGAACTTTACCCCCCCTTTCACCCTCTAAAGGGTCCATATCTATACCGGAAGAATGCAAAGTTCCTGTAATCATGGCTACACAGGTAAAAACCACACTCTCCAAAGCAAAGTACACAGCATCCATGGGACCTGACAACATCCCAGGCTGCATTCTACACGAACTACAGAGTGAACTGGCACCCAACTTAAGAACCATGTTCAATCATAGCCTCACCTCAGGCTTTGTGCCCACTGAATGGTGCACAGCAAAGGTTCTCCCACTCCACAAAGGGAGTGTCACCATGAACCTCAGGAACTACCACCCCATTAGCCTAACAAGCCTGGTCTGCAAGGCCATGTAATGTATCATCATGGAACTTATAAACAAAGACACTGGTAATCTCCAAACTCTGGACCCAAACCTAGTTCAGATTTGTAAAAGACAAATCATGTCTCCTAAACCTGATAGACTTCTTTGAAGCAGTCACCAAAGCTGTAGACAAGGGTAAGGTGGTTCACATAGCCTACCTAGATCTCACTAAGGCTACTGACACCATCCCCCACTCTGGAATTATAAATAAACTCACTAAACTAGGTATAAATCCCTATGTCACAAGATGGGTTGCCAACTGGCTCACTGACAGCACCCACCCTGTGAAAGTAGCAGACTCCAAATCCAACTTCAGACCAGTGACAAGTGGAATACCACAGGGTTCAGACCTGGGTCCTTTCCTGTTTTGTATCTACTTTTCTGAAGTACAGGCTAACACAGAAGGTCTTTGGCTAACAAAGTTTGGAGATGACTGCAAACTAGGAGCCATAATCTAAACTCCTAATGATATGGACATCCTACAAAAGGGCCTCACTGAGACAGATGCCTGGTGGCAAAGCCATGTCCTCAAGCTCAATGCCAAAAATTGCATTGTCATCCCCTTTGGTAAACCTCTGTACCCATGAGCTACCACGTAGGTGGTAGTCTACTTAACACTGAAAGTGTGATAAGAGACCTTGGGACACAGGTGGACAGTAGTCTCTCCTTTGATAATCACATTGCCACAGTAGTCAGGAAATCCTTCTACATGGCACACCTCATCACAAAAGGTTTTTCATTCAGGAAAAAAAAAGGTCATTGTTCCCCTCTACTCATCACTCATTAGACTCATTACAGAGTAGAATGCCCCTTTTGGTATTTACCTCACAAGACATCTAGACCAACTGGAAAGGCCACAGAAATACCTCACAAAGAGGATTACCGGCCTCAAACAGATGCCCTACGCAGACCGTCTGAAAAAACTCCAGCTTTACTGTCGCATATCACCTACTCAGAGGCGATCTCTGCCTAACATACAACACTATGTCAATTCCAGAGCTGTTGGACATGCTCTACTTAAAGAAATCCCAATCCCTCCAAGCTACATGCTCTAGAGACCTAAACCTTGTCACCACAATAAACAGAACATGCTGGAGGGATAGCTTGCTGTCCCAGAGACTTCCCATACTCTGGAATAAAATACCTATCTATATCAAACAAAGCTCCTCATTAGCACTCTTCAATAAATATCTTGATGATTGGATGGGAAATAGGAAATTCACCCCACAGATCACCTCTGTGGCTCAGGGGCACAGGAAAATAATTTTCTTGGGTGGTGAAAGCCAGGGTACCTTTTTGGATAGGCTTATATAGGCCCTAGGGCCAATAGCCTAGTACCTACCTATGAACCTATGAACCTATGTATTATGGATAATCAACCAGAATGTTTATGTTTTTGTGAGGTGTGAAGAAACAGAAGACCTGTATAGACACAGGAAACACATGTAGACTCTACACAGACAGCAGTTCCCACAGACCTGGAAAATTTACCATTTGAGGCAAACCCTGCAGTTGAATGTAGTCTTTTCTGTGCTAATTCTACAAATATAACAGTTTCCAAATGTTTTCATAGGTGTTTTGCTGTACAGTGAGATCATAGTATAAGTAAATACTTTGTTCATCCCCACAGGTTGTTACTCGTTTCCCTTCAGTTCTACAAACATTAGAGTTGATGGAGGCTTACCCTACTACACAAAATGTTTTCCTTCATGCTGTCACATACATGTTGTGAAGGTGTGTCACTCAGTGAGTTTTGGGTGTGAGGTATGCTATCAGTGGGCTGCACATTGGCTTCCTTTAGGGGTTCCCTGGAAATTTGAACAGCTTTTCCACTGAGGTCCTGTTTTTAAAACATGAGAATTGTGTTAAAATGGCATTGTGTAAAGAAAGTATGTGTTCAGAAACATTTAGTGCTGTTAAATAACAAGGATTTGTTAGCATAGCACTGCTCGTAACTGCATAGCTATGAATTAGGACAGGCATAGCACTGACAAGCTGAAAACTTGACTACATAGCATATGACTGCAGCCATGGTATAGGTTGCAGTTACACTACTGATATCTCGTGAATTACCAGTTACACTACTAATATGTGTCATGTGATCAGTCTGAGAAAAACAGTAAAGCAGAATACCAAAGGCTATGGTCACTCAAGTATAAATTGAAATGCTGCATTGCTGCAACTGAGGCACTATGAGCACCCCATAGGGGACCAGAATAGCAAAAAAAAAAACAGTTTATCACAAAAATGTGAAGGAAAGGAGAAAATAATAAATGTCAAAAAGGAGGGACAGCAAGTGGAGTAACATACTAGGGTAAACATAAGCAAAAAAGTGGGGGAAGAATGATGTATTATTTGGTACAGCTGACATTTTATATGGCTGAAGGTGAAGAAGGGTAAATGGTGAAGGTTACCAGAGGCTTGCATAAGATGGATAGAAAGAGTAAGGAAGGTAGTAGGGGCAGATAAGGGAACAGACACACACAGGCAGAGAGTGTTGGTATAGAAACACATGGTGGGGTCAACAATGGAGTTAGACATATGGGGGAAATCACTGGTGATGGTGAGGGTTAGACAACAAAAGGGATATTGGAAACAATATATGGAGTGTAGTACCAAGATGGGGGATAATATGGCATACATATGTCTTGACTGATAATCCCATAGAGGAGTGCTGCATAACTTAATAATCTTTGTGACTGAAAATATTGTCAGGCTCTGCTCTGAAGGCCTAATTGCTGTGGCCAGCCAGCTGTACGGTACTACTAGCCACACTAGAAGATGCACCATGAAACTGATGTAGACATCCAGTTACTGGTATATCATCAAAGCAGACAGCCTGCAGACAAGGGACCAGTGATGACTCTCTTTGGGCTATTCTCAGAAGGGTAGCCTAAGCATCCTTCTTAGAGGTATTTACAAAGGTTACCAGGGAGTCATCCAGGTCAGCTTAGGTAGAGTGACCTCCATTGCCCTATTGAAATGCAGACCTGGTGACCACTGGAGTCTCAGCACCAGTTCTTTCAGCTGGCACAGACCCAGGTACTGACTGCTGTTCCTCAGACTTGTAATGTACCGCAGCTGGGCCAATTGAAGGATGAGAAAGAAAAACTTAAAAAGTGGAAATCAAACATATTAGTACACATGTATGTTGCATATATAATTGTAATTACACAGCATAGCCATGGATATGCTGCGTGCACCCCACTTCCTGGATCGTTCTTTTAGTTCTCCTCAGAAAAGCTTCACTTTTGAACTTGTCTACTTGGCTGATGAAAAAGAAAGTAGGGAGAATTCAATTCCCCTATGAAACTGTTAAAAGATAGCAATGGAGCAAACTGATAACAGCAATAAATAAACCAATAAATAGACAAATAAATAAACACAGCGTGACAATAAAAGATGGGGACAGTCTTCCAAATCTCTGCCTCCCATTGGTGAAGCAGGTCAGGGTGATGTCACTGTGGGTGATTTTGGTTGCATTGCCTACCAGCTTGACAAGCTAGTACCAGGCATCTACTTTATATAATAGGCTATCATAACAGCCCAAAAGGTACTCCTGCTAACTCTGGGGCAACAGATACAGGAAAAATCTGGTCTCATGCTAAAATTAGGCAGGAACAGTCTTTACAAGGAGAAAAATGGTTGTACCACGTGTCCTACTGCAGGTCTGAACATCATGTGATGTACATTTGGCAATAACAGTGCCCTAGTAAAAGTATCACTAGCAGACACACTGTCATAGTAATACAGGCCCTTGCAGGCCTAATGTGCAAACTTAGTGTACACACATCCCATTAGTTCAAGAAAGGGCAAGGATTAGCATGCCACAGCTGCTTCATTGTAACTGAAACATGTATTTTGGTAGTGACTTGACAACAATTGTGTGAAATTCTCTAACTTGTATAACCACTATGCTATAAAGTCCCTTTTAACTGGACTAAAGGCACAGTCTCCATATTGTGGAAAACCATGTTAAAATAAAAAATAGGAATGCACTGCAGAAGACATTGTGCTTTGCAATGAGCACAGTGAAGAAAGACAAGACACATGTTTATATTGCTCAGAACTGTACTAAAGTCCCTTGGTAGGGGAGTAGTTGGTAGTAACAGAGAGAGACCAGTAGATGTGTGTTAGGTAACACAGCATAAGGGCATGGTAGGCACATATCCAAAGAGTGTCTCACCATGCCAGAGAACACAGCATAAAAAGATGACAGGTGCATGTCCAGCTGAGCAGGGGTCATTCTGGTAGACAGAACAGCACAAGGGAGTGGCAGGTACATGTCTACCTGGTGCAGCAGGATTAGCAGTAGTAATAGGAGCAGTAGTAGAAGGAGTGGTAGCAGAACTAGTAGCAGTAATACTAGTAGTGGTAATAGTGGTAGTAGTAGTAGCAGCAGTATTAGTAGTAATACTAGTAGTAGTAGTAGCAATAGTTTTAGTAGCAGTAGTAGTGGTAGTAGTAGCAGCAGCAGCAAAAGCAGTAGCAGTATTCGTAGTAGTAGCAGTAATAGTAGTAATAGTGGTAGTAGCAGCAGCAGTAACAGTAGCAGCAGTAGTATTAGTAGAAGGAGGAGGAGGAAAGTAGCAAGGCACATAGTTTAAAAATGTGAAACATGCCATTTAAAGGTTCCTTTATCATAGTGGCCTGAGTACACAGAGTTAAGACATGCTACATGGGACACAGCACCCCTTTCGTAATACTTGGTATAACTATGTGTAGAGACAGTAGAATGGGTCACAGGATGTGCATAGCACTAATGGCTATCAGCTCAATGTTACAGGAAGGTGCACAGGGATAACACACCCATTGCTACTATCAGTACATTACAGGGTAGGAATGGTCAAAGCATGACAGCAGTCAGGTACATGATCCATAAATGGAGGAAGGCAGGGCATATACATATGGGTCAGTCAATGGCAGTTCTGCACACACACACACACACACACACACACACACACACACACACACACACACACACACACACACAGACTGACCAACATGTGCAACCCAAGGGTGCATTCATCTAGTCATGGATGGATGAGTAAGGCAACGGCTAGAAAAGTTCACCAACCATGACAATGAAATATTACTGCAGTCCCTACTCACACATGGCATGCACATCTTGGACAAAGGCAGAAAAGGGAACTTTTATGAAGCTAGGTATGACAATGAGTATTGCAGGATATCAGTGTTGTAGATGGATATAATAGGACACAAGTACAGATGCAGCAGAGTCACCAGTATGATTCAGCATGTCAGCATGAAGGCACATGACACAACAAGAGCAAGTCCACCACAAGAAAAGGATCCCCAACACAGAGGCAGCTCACAAAAGAGAACATGTTCCTGATATTATTGTGTGGGGAATGTGAGTGGAATTTTAAATGTGGCAGTGCTTTGGATGTAGGAGAAGGACTGCCAAAGACTGCCTTTTTGACTGTAGGAGATGCATCAAGTTGTAATAGGGAATCCATTTCAGTGCTGTGCAATGACTAGTATGTGAGAAGAGCATATTCAGCCCAATGCTTCAGTATATTTGAGTTCCAGGTATGCCAAAGCTGAACTACAGCACCATACAATACAGTGTATGTATGTGTCCATTGTGTTCCCTATGCTATTCACACAGCCCTGTACATGTGTCATGATTTATCCTGTCACTATCGTCTGCTGGCCAACAATTCAGCACATGACTCCTCTTCCTCTGCTGCCACAGGTATGTTAGATTGTGCTTTACTGTTTCCCTGCTATAGCTGTTTGCTTACTACTATGTAGTATAACATGTTGCACACCCTGAATATCTGGCTGTAAGTCTCTGGTGCATACTGTCGCATACCAACAGATGTTCTAAGCAGAGCAAGTGTTCCTTTAGGTGTCCAGCCACATATTTGACAATGTTCTGTTCCTCCAAATATTAGGTGTTGTATGCCATCTCAGCCATTGTCTCTGAGTTTTAGATGAGGTTGTCATCCACAGTTCCAAGACAGAATCACCTGCAATATACACCAGTAGACACTATTATATGTGTTCTGCTGTCTCCTTGAATGGGAACCCATAATCCTGGCCTATATACCCACCAATATGTCCACCTACCAATTAGATGACCCTGTAGGAACCTGTTATACATGAAAATCCATGAGGGAGTTGCATGTGTGCCAGATGTAGGAATCACAGGAACTTCCAGGGTGGAAGCTCTTTCTTTTGATATGCCAGAAACCATGTGAAGCAGATGGGGTACTGATGGAGATGTGGGTGCAATCAGTGGTCATCAAGTCCTCAGGGGAAATAGGTTATGCTGTAAACTGCCATAGTATTGGTTCCCTCCTTTGCTGTCAGCAGAAATCATATATTCTTCTCCACATGCTGTAACATCAGACCACAGAAACAGTGCAGGATCTGCAAGGCTGATGAGTGCAAACATTCCTAGTGTATCCCATAAGAAACTTCCTAATAGCAAGGTTAGTTTTGCTACACATTTTTTTTACCTGTATAGTGATGGATAGTCTTCATATCTCCCTTAACTCCATATGTTCATTACACATGCCTAGAAACACTGATATGACATCCCTATTACACAACAGAGGTAAATTATGTTCTGGTCATGGAGGTGATGGTATGTTAGCTACTGGAAGGCCCATCTATGTCATGGAGAGAGACAATATCCAATGTCCTGAGCACTGGCTGTGAGAGTTACCTCTAATGCTTGTTGTCAAGCTATAGCTGTTTTTCCTACCTTGTTAGTACGAGTGAAACTGTGGTATACCAAACATCCTAGCATTCAGAATGGATGAGTACAGTGGTTCATAGCACAGGATTTGTTCGTATGTCTGCTCCACAGTACTTGAATTTGCCATTTCAATACATGAATTGTTTATTTGCATGTGTGTATGCCCTCACTTACATGATATTATTAGGCATTCATATACCATGAGCACTGCTCTATTTCTCTTAGAAAGCACAATTGCACTTTATGTCTATGAATTACCTCTTTCACTATCATTGCCACTTCTGCTATTTTAGTTAACTCCATGAGTTCATTGTTTCTGAATAACTCCCTATATTTTAATATAGACAAGGGGCAGGATTCACGAAGGCTTACACGGAGTCTAAGAGTAGTATAAGACTCCATGCAGCCTTCGCGATCCAGGAACAGCCCAAAGTCCGTGTAAGAGACCAGCTAAAACGTCTCTTACACAGAGTGGGCGTGGATAAGCTAATCACCTCACTTACAGCCGAATATCATGCAAATGAGGATGATTAGCAATCCAGGAAGCCCAAAACAGCCCGTGTAAGAGCCGTTTTAGCTGCAGAAATGTACTCAGTTGACAACTGAGTATGTTTCTGCAAAAACCACAACGGAGCCATGTCACCTCCAAATAAAGGGTGCATATGTGTCAGGCAGCATGCCAATGGCCAAATATGTGGCCATTGGCAAGGTAACCTGATGCAAAACTAATAAAAATATATATTTTTTTTCGGCGATCCATGTTTAAACCCAGCGCAGCCCTGCGCAAACGGGCTGCGCTGCATAATACATAAAAATGAAGGTTATAAACCCACAAATGTGGGTTTTATGCAATACATGGATTTTCAATGCAGGGACCAGCAGACCAAAAACAACATGGCCACTGTGTAGTGGTTGCTAAGGGGAAAGCTGAATCTAAGAGATGTAACTAAGCATTAGTAGGCAATCTGATGCAAATGAGTGTTAGTATACTGAATTCCACTGTCACATAGCAAATGAGCACATTCTGAGTAGTGTAAGAGTTATAGAAGGGGGAGGAACAGAGTAGGAGATAGGTGACATCACAGGGGGGAATGGCAGAAAGAAATGCAGTTCATTGGAGGTCATAGTTACATGACAGATGTCAGATACATATCATTGAAAGATGAGTGCCACAACATAAGCATGGGAAAGTCAAGAAATGAAAGGTGTACACTGTTGCCTACACCAAAGTTTCTTGCTGGGCGTGCATGCACACGTGTGCGCGCCATGAAGCGCGAGTAAGACAGTGTGTGCATGTGTAAGGCAGTCTGAGCATGTGGGAGCGTGTTGGGAGATGTTTAACACTGTTTGCATGGGTGTGCGTGCGTTTTAACCCGAATAAGCAGATTCTGAACCATGTAAGCATGTGTGCATGCGTGTAAGCCACTGTGAGATTGTTTCTGCTGGTATACATGCTGCTCCCCCCTGAGGAAACAGAAAGGAAAAAGGAAGCAACAGAATTAGTAGGAAGCTACCAGGGAATACTGCTGGAGCTAGCAGGTGAAAACAATTACAAGCAGGCAATTACACAGGCAGAATGGTAGCTCAGCCCAACACTTAAAATTCTGCAAACAGCAGTGCAAGATGTTTCTCTCAAGAGACACTGCAAGACAGGAGTAAGCTATTAGAAGTGAAAACTGAAAAAGCTGAACTCAGAGCAGAAATGTTAGGGGCTGCCATAGCTGTCATAATGAGACATAGGCGACTTGCTGAGGGTGGTGACAATGCAGATGGTGCCAGACAACCCACAGTGAGGAGATGGAGAAGAGTGTACAGGCCCAGGGTCACCTACCACGGGTTACATGAGCTGGAGATAGTAGAGCGCTAGAGTGGACAGAGACAGAGACCTCCTGCAGTAAATAAGTGGAGCTGTGCAGGCCACGCCTCACACACAGAACCAACAGAGGGGAACCCATCCCAGTGGAAACCAAGGTACGCTGCTGGCCTAAGAATACTAGCAACAGGTACCTTCCAGAAACCAACTGGTGATATGATGGGGATATCACAGGCATCAGCCTCCAGGGTACTGCACCAGTTCCTGGATGCCATGTCAGCACATGTCGGTGATTATGTATATTTTCCCAATGCCCGTGAGGTATTGGCCAGCAATATGCGTCTCTTCCAGCAAATAGCGGAATACCCTGAGGTAGTGGGTGCAATAGACTGCACGCACATATGCATCAAAGCACCAGCCGTTGAACGGGGTAGGGCCTATATTAACTGCAAGGGCTTCCCCTCCATCAACTGCCAGGTCATGTGTGATGCCCAGGGCATAATAATGAATGTGTGTGCTGGCTGCCCTGGGAGTTACCACGATTCCCACATCTGGCATTTGACGCAGCTGTACCAGACATTTGCCAATGGGGACATCCCACACGGACACCTAGTGGGGGATGCAGGTTATGCACTGGAGCCGTGGCTGATGACACCCATCAGAAACACACACACACCTGAACAGGAACTCCATAATGAGGCACATGCACAAACACGTAATGTAATAGAGCATGTGTTTGGGCTGCTCAAGTCACGGTTCCGGTGTCTGGACACATATGGTGGAGCCTTGCAGTACACACTAACTACATGTACCCAAATTGTCATGGTATGTGCTATGCTACATAATATGATCTTGCGAAAACAGCTGCAGCAGAACTAGCATAGGGCTGGGCCAAACAGCCCCCCACCATTGCCAAGGCCATCACAGGCAGAGCGTGACTCAGAGGAACAACCTGAGCCTGCCCCAGTAGGCAGAAGGAGGCGTGCCCAGTATGCCCTGGCCTTGGCAAAGAGGCAACGCATAGCACATACACTGGCTCAGTAGGAACCCTGGAAATGATACCCCCTCTGACTCACTCAAATAATAACATGGATGCCTAAAATGACGTGACCTGCTCACAAACATGTACAGGGAAGTGTAATATGAGCATCTGACAGAGGCAGCCCCCCTTTTTTCCCCATGGGGTAAAGGCAGAAAAGGGAACTTTTATGAAGCTAGGTATGACAATGAGTATTGCAGGATATCAGTGTTGTAGATGGATATAATAGGACACAAGTACAGATGCAGCAGAGTCACCAGTATGATTCAGCATGTCAGCATGAAGGCACATGACACAACAAGAGCAAGTCCACCACAAGAAAAGGATCCCCAACACAGAGGCAGCTCACAAAAGAGAACATGTTCCTGATATTATTGTGTGGGGAATGTGAGTGGAATTTTAAATGTGGCAGTGCTTTGGATGTAGGAGAAGGACTGCCAAAGACTGCCTTTTTGACTGTAGGAGATGCATCAAGTTGTAATAGGGAATCCATTTCAGTGCTGTGCAATGACTTGTATGTGAGAAGAGCATATTCAGCCCAATGCTTCAGTATATTTGAGTTCAGGTATGCCAAAGCTGAACTACAGCACCATACAATACAGTGTATGTATGTGTCCATTGTGTTCCCTATGCTATTCACACAGCCCTGTACATGTGTCATGATTTATCCTGTCACTATCGTCTGCTGGCCAACAATTCAGCACATGACTCCTCTTCCTCTGCTGCCACAGGTATGTTAGATTGTGCTTTACTGTTTCCCTGCTATAGCTGTTTGCTTACTACTATGTAGTATAACATGTTGCACACCCTGAATATCTGGCTGTAAGTCTCTGGTGCATACTGTCGCATACCAACAGATGTTCCAAGCAGAGCAAGTGTTCCTTTAGGTGTCCAGCCACATATTTGACAATGTTCTGTTCCTCCAAATATTAGGTGTTGTATGCCATCTCAGCCATTGTCTCTGAGTTTTAGATGAGGTTGTCATCCACAGTTCCAAGACAGAATCACCTGCAATATACACCAGTAGACACTATTATATGTGTTCTGCTGTCTCCTTGAATGGGAACCCATAATCCTGGCCTATATACCCACCAATATGTCCACCTACCAATTAGATGACCCTGTAGGAACCTGTTATACATGAAAATCCATGAGGGAGTTGCATGTGTGCCAGATGTAGGAATCACAGGAACTTCCAGGGTGGAAGCTCTTTCTTTTGATATGCCAGAAACCATGTGAAGCAGATGGGGTACTGATGGAGATGTGGGTGCAATCAGTGGTCATCAAGTCCTCAGGGGAAATAGGTTATGCTGTAAACTGCCATAGTATTGGTTCCCTCCTTTGCTGTTAGCAGAAATCATATATTCTTCTCCACATGCTGTAACATCAGACCACAGAAACAGTGCAGGATCTGCAAGGCTGATGAGTGCAAACATTCCTAGTGTATCCCATAAGAAACTTCCTAATAGCAAGGTTAGTTTTGCTACACATTTTTTACCTGTATAGTGATGGATAGTCTTCATATCTCCCTTAACTCCATATGTTCATTACACATGCCTAGAAACACTGATATGACATCCCTATTACACAACAGAGGTAAATTATGTTCTGGTCATGGAGGTGATGGTATGTTAGCTACTGGAAGGCCCATCTATGTCATGGAGAGAGACAATATCCAATGTCCTGGGCACTGGCTGTGAGTTACCTCTAATGCTTGTTGTCAAGCTATAGCTGTTTTTCCTACCTTGTTAGTACAGTGAAACTGTGGTATACCAAACATCCTAGCATTCAGAATGGATGAGTACAGTGGTTCATAGCACATGATTTGTTCGTATGTCTGCTCCACAGTACTTGAATTTGCCATTTCAATACATGAATTGTTTATTTGCATGTGTGTATGCCCTCACTTACATGATATTATTAGGCATTCATATACCATGAGCACTGCTCTATTTCTCTTAGAAAGCACAATTGCACTTTATGTCTATGAATTACCTCTTTCACTATCATTGCCACTTCTGCTATTTTAGTTAACTCCATGAGTTCATTGTTTCTGAATAACTCCTATATTTTAATATAGACAAGGGGCAGGATTCACGAAGGCTTGCACGGAGTCTAAGTGTAGTGTAAGACTCCATGCAGCCTTTGCGATCCAGGAACAGCCCAAAGTCTGTGTAAGAGACCAGCTAAAGCGTCTCTTACGGAGTGGCGTGGATAAGCTAATCACCTCACTTGCAGCGAATAGCATGCAAATGAGGATGATTAGCGATCCAGGAAGCAAAACAGCCCGTGTAAGAGCCGTTTTAGCTGCAGAAATGTACTCAGTTGACAACTGAGTGCGTTTCTGCAAAAACTAATGGAGCCATGTCAGCTCCAAATAAAGGGTGCATATGTGTCAGGCAGCATGCCAATGGCCAAATATGTGGCCATTGGCAAGGTAACCTGATGCAAAGTAATAAAATATAATTTTTTTGATGTTTAAACCCAGCAGCCCCGCAAGCGGGCTGCGCTGCATAATACATAAAAATGAAGGTTATAAACCCACAAATGTGGGTTTTATGCAATACATGGATTTTCAATGCAGGGACCAGCAGACCAAAAACAACATGGCCACCGTGTAGTGGTTGCTAAGGGGGGAAGCTGAGTCTAAGAGATGTAACTAAGCATTAGTAGGCAATCTGATGCAAATGAGTGTTAGTATACTGAATTCCACTGTCACATAGCAAATGAGCACATTCTGAGTAGTGTAAGAGTTACAGAAGGGGTGGAACAGAGTAGGAGATAGGTGACATCACAGGGGAATGGCAGAAAGAAATGCAGTTCATTGGAGGTCAGAGTTACATGACAGATGTCAGACACATATCATGGAAAGAGGAGTGCCACAACATAAGCATGGGAAAGTCAAGAAATGGAAGGTGTACACTGTTGCCTACACCAAAGTTTCTTGCTGGGCATTCATGCAGACGTGTGCGCGCCATGAAGCGTGAGTAAGACAGTGTGCGCGTGTAAGGCAGTCTGAGCATGTGGGGCGTGTTGGGAGATGTTTAACACTGTTTGCGAGGGTGTGCACGTGTTTTAACCGGAATAAGCAGATTCTGAACCGTGTAAGCATGTGTGCGTGCGTTTAAGCCACTGTGAGCGTGTTTCTGCTGGTATACATGCTGCTACCCCTGAGGAAACAGAAAGGAAAAAGGAAGCAACAGAATTAGTAGGAAGCTACCAGGGAATACTGCTGGAGCTAGCAGGTGAAAACAATTAGAAGCAGGCAATTACACAGGCAGAATGGTAGCTCAGCCCAAAAATCTGCAAACAGCAGTGCAAGATGTTTCTCTCAAGAGACACTGCAAGACAGGAGTAAGCTATTAGAAGTGAAAACTGAAAAAGCTGAACTCAGAGCAGAAATGTTAGGGGCTGCCATAGCTGTCATAATGAGACATAGGCGACTTGCTGAGGGTGGTGACAATGCAGATGGTGCCAGACAACCCACAGTGAGGAGACGGAGAAGAGTGTACAGGCCCAGGGTCACCTACCACGGGTTACATGAGCTGGAGATAGTAGGCTATAGAGTGGACAGAGACCTCCTGCAGCAAATAGTGGAGCTGTGCAGGCCACGCCTCACACACAGAACCAACAGAGGGAACCCATCCCAGTGGAAACCAAGGTATGTGTTGGCCTAAGAATACTAGCAACAGGTACCTTCCAGAGACCAACTGGTGATATGATGGGGATATCACAGGCATCAGCCTCCAGGGTACTGCACCAGTTCCTGGATGCCATGTCAGCACATGTCTGTGGTTATGTATATTTCCCCAATGCCCGTGAGGTATTGGCCAGCAATATCGTCTCTTCCAGCAAATAGCGGAATACCCTGAGGTAGTGGGTGCAATAGACTGCACGCACATATGCATCAAAGCACCAGCCGGTGGGCGGGGTAGGGCCTACATTAACTGCAAGGGCTTCCCCTCCATCAACTGCCAGGTCATGTGTGATGCCCAGGGCATAATAATGAATGTGTGTGCTGGCTGCCCTGGGAGTTACCACGATTCCCACATCTGGCATTTGGCAGCTGTACCAGACATTTGCCAATGGGGACATCCCACACGGACACCTAGTGGGGATGCAGGTTATGCACTGGAGCCGTGGCTGATGACACCCATCAGAAAGCACACACACCTGAACAGGAGCGCCATAATGAGGCACATGCACAAACACGTAATGTAATAGGCGTGTGTTTGGGCTGCTCAAGTCACGGTTCCGTTGTCTGGACACATCTGGTGGAGCCTTGCAGTACACACCAACTACATGTACCCAAATTGTCATGGTATGTGCTATGCTACATAATATGATCTTGCGAAAACAGCTGCAGCAGGACCAGCATAGGGCTGGGCCAAACAGCCCCACCATTGCCAAGGCCATCACAGGCAGAGCGTGACTCAGATGAGGAACAACCTGAGCCTGCCCCAGTAGGCAGAAGGAGGCGTGCCCAGTATGCCCTGGCCTTAGCATAGCACATACACTGGCTCAGTAGGAACCCTGGGAATGATACCCCCTCTAACTCACTCAAATAATAACATGGATGCCTAAAATGACATGACCTGCTCACAAACATGTACAGGGAAGTGTAATATGCGCATCCGACAGAGGCAGCCCTGCAGCACCACCTGAGGCATGAATGCCATGTGTTAAGTAATGTAACACCATGTACTATATGCACACCTGAGGACCCTGACTAACATCCTACCCTCACCAAGCATCATGCCACAATATGACAATGAGATGATCAAGTGCAATAATTGACTGAAGTATCGCAGTTAGTCAAAGGGGATTCAATGTGTGCCAGCCTGGGATGACATGCTGAGCATGACATGATGCTCCACCTGCTAGGACTGGCGTGCACCTATCAGTGCAGGCCGTATGGATACTGGCAAAGGCTGTTGTTACCCACAGCGTGCCCTGAATAGGTAAGGCTCAAAACACAAACCTACCTCCATAGGTATCAGAAGGGATAAGAATAAGTTAAGGGATAAGTCGAAACAGCAAGATGCATGCAGTCTAAACTCACCCAGTATGGAGAATGTTGATATCTGTGCTGTAACAGAAAACTGGGTCAAGGCTCACAACAGCACCCTAACACTACCAGGTTACACCTCATACTGTGCTGTACAGCCTCAAAACATGGAACAAGCTACAAAGGAGGGTGACTAGCAATAATTGTCAAGGATAACCACACCCCATGTTGGTACCACAACAAGAAGCAGCATGGACTAACCATGGTCAAGTAACAGTGGCTAAAACTGCCCCCAGTTTATAGCCTGCTACAGACTACCATCCCAACACCAGGAACTGCACCTGGCCTATGCTGGAATACATGAATATATCAAGTCCTCCAAACCACATTATATTGGGTGACTGAAAATACCCAGACATAGACTGGGAGCATTATACTAGCTCCAACACTGTAGGACAAAGTTCATAGAATCCATAAACCAAAATGCCCAGGAACAACGTACCACTCCCACAAGAGGGGTAAGCATACTGGATGTGATAATCAGCAACATGGGTACTGGATGGCAAGTGAGAAGTGTATTGCTCACTGGTAAAACCAGACCATAGAGTAATCACACTGGATATACAAATCCTGACCACAGTCCCTGGCCAGAAAACCACAGTGGAAAACATGTGTAAAGCAATATTTGCACTCCTCCAAACTGATGTGGAATCCATTAAAGGTCCTGTGCAGGTGCAAAATATGGGCCACACCTCAGAACCTGTAATATAGCCATTCCATGAACACTGCCAGGAATGCTTGGATTATGCAATCCTAAATTAAAACAAGACACAATGCCATACACGCAGGCATCTGGCATGGTGGACACCAGCCATAACCAAACCATGCAAGAGAATGAGGAAGCTACTACATGATAGAGCAAACATAAACAATGAAGTAATCACTGATCAGTAGTATGGCAATAAAATAAGCCTAGCACTTGTTCTCAATACTTCTCTACTAAGTAAGCACTCTCGTACTAAGTAAAGCACTACATCTACTTACCACCCCTGTGAATATCCACTTCCCTTAAAGGTATACCACTCCCTTATACTGTTCTAGCATGTCAGTGGTAGATTACTGGCGTCGTCTCCAGTTCAGCTGGTCAATCTGGGTATCTTGAGACAATGCTACAATTGTCTCATGTACACAGACAACCCTCTCCTCCTCCCAACAAACACAAATACATGTGAGAGATGCAACTATATAGCCAAACTGGAGGCTGAACTCTCTCAACTCAGGGCTGGCATGACCAGACAGGAGGAGATGGAAACCACACACACAACAATCCCAGTCCCACATAGACCTACCACAACTGCAAACCAAACACATAAAAACACAAAGACATACTCGGAGGCTCTAATACAAAACTTACCAAAACAACAGGGGCTCCCAAAGCAGACATCCAAAATCCACCACCTCAAAACAAAACTCATGCAACAGCATACTTGAATAAATCAGTGTGTCGACCAATGCAGCCCTTAAGGCCAAACACCTTGCCTGATACACTAGTAATAGGTGACTCCATAGTCAGACACACTGATGTCCCACTGACCAGGCTGAACAAGGAGAAGGTGACTGTGAGCTGTCTATCGGGAGCTAGGATCCGCCACATAACACATGCACTCAGGTCACTCCAAAGCAAGTACAAATATGACTCCGTCATTGTCCATGCTGGTGTGAATGACCTGAGGCGTACCTCCCTGGACTACATGAAAAGAGACATAGAGGAGCTCTCCGATTATGTAGCCCAGGCTGGTATGACCCTGACCCTGAGCAGCATCTTGCCCTCACCAAGAATGATACCACAATACAAAGACAAGATGATCAGCTTTAACAATTGGCTCAAGTACTGGTGTCATTCTAAGGGGATCAATGTCTGTCTGCCTGGGATGATATGTTGGACAAGCCACGCTGCTTCCAAGGGATGGCTTACACCTGTCACCACTGGGCTTCGGATATTGGCTAAGGCTCTTGCCACCCCCATAGTGCCTTTTTAGGCAAGGCTCAAAGACAAACCCACCTCCTTAGAAAACAAAAATGGAAAAAAACTAAGGGTAATGCTGCTAGTCTAAATCTCAAGATGCAGGCACTTGATGCACTCCTCAGCATGGAGAACATCGCCGTCTGCGCAGTAACTGCCACCTGGTTCACGGCTCCTGAGGGCACCCCAGCACTACCCGGCTATACCTCCTATCATGCTTTTCGGCCCCAAACCGGGCGAAACCACAAAGGAGGGAGTGTCCATATTCATAAAGGACACCCACACCACCAGGTTGGTAACAACACATGAAGCATCAGAGACCATACAGGTGCAACTAACCATAGGCAAAACTGCTATACAACTGGTAGCATGTTACAGACCACCCTCCCAATCTCAAGAACCCCACTCAGCCTTCCTGAAGACATTGGAGGATATGAATTTATCACAAAATACCATCATACTGGGAGACTTCAACTACCCAAACATAGATTGGGTACATTATTCTAGCCCTAATACCCTAGCCCAAAGGTTCCTGGAATTCATAAATTCAAATGCACTGGAACAACTAGTCACCTCTCCCACTAGGGAGATAATATACTAGACCTGATCATCACAAACATGGGGACAAAATGCTCCACACCGGAGTATACCCCTCACTGGTGAGATCTGTCCACAAACAAATCACCCTGGATATACATATCCCACCTCCACCCCAGCACAAAAGACCACAGTGAAAAACTTCTCAAAAGCAGACTTCACTCTTCTTAAGACTGAGATGGTATCCTTTAAGCCCACTGTGCCAGTGGATACCACATCCCACAATGCCGAATCCTTCACTAATGCTTTCTATGGACATCTCCAAGAATGCATGGATCATACAATCCCAAACAAATCCAAGTCCCTCTCCACCAAATGTAAGCGTCCTGTCTGGTGGACCTCAGCCATAAACAAATTGTATAACAAAGAAGGAAGCTACTGCGTCAGGCGAAATCCCATGAAGGGAAGACATCTCTGATCAACATTAGCAGAAAACTACGTTCTCTCATAAAAACATCCAAGGCAAACTTTGAGAGAAAAATCGCTAAGGACACTAAAGATAACCACAAAGCCTTCTTCAGTTATGTTAGAAACCTGGTGGAAACCCTCAGATATGCTCAGAGTTGGTTCACAACAACAAAAATACACTGAACCCACAGATATTGCTAACATTCTGGCTGACAGGTTCAGTGCAAATTTCTCCCTCCTTCACCCCAAAAGAAATACTTATCCCAGCTGAATGTAATCTCCCTGTCATCTCAGATGTCCAAGTGAGAACCGCCTAAACAAAGCAAAAACACAGCATCAATGGGTCCTGGCGGTATCCGGGGTGCGTGTTACGTGAACTCAAGAGGAGCTAAACCCACACATAAAAATGCTATTTAACCTTAGCCTTACTTGGGATATGTACCTGAACACTGGCGTACAGCAACAGTGGTCCCACTCCACAAGGGGTGCCTCTACAGACCCTGGAAACTACCGCCCCATAAGCAACTAGCCTGGTCTGCAAAGCTATGGAAAGAATCATTATGGAACTCATAAACAGAGACATAGGGGACCTACAGACACTTGACCCCACCCAGTTCGGCTTTGTAAAGGGCAGATCCTGCCTTTTAAACCTGGTTGACTTTTTGAAACAGTCACTAGAGCCATTGATGAGGGCAAAGCAGTCCATACAGCATACCTGGACTTGGCTAAGGCCTTGACACAATACCCCACTCAGGCATCATAGATAAGCTAAACAGCTTAAAAGTAAACCCTTATGTCACTAGATGGGTTGCAAACTGGCTAAAGGACAGAACCCATAAAGTTAAAATCGCTGGAGCAATGTCAGACTCAAAGCCAGTCACAAGTGGTGTCCCACAGGGATCTGTCCTGGGACCCCTCTTGTTCGGCATTTATTTCTCAGATGTTAAAGCAAACATGGGAGGGCTGTGGCTGACAAAGTTTGCAGATGACTGCAAACTAGGCGCCATAGTCGATACACCAGCAGACACACACAACCTACAAAAGGCCTCACTGAAGCGGACAACTGGTGCGTAGTCACGGCCTTAAACTAAATGCCAAAAAATGTATAGTCATCCCTTTTGGAAAAAAAAAGTACCCACAAATTATCACATAGACAGCAACCCACTGAGTATGGAAAAAGTAATCAGAGACCTAGGGACCCAAGTAGACAGTGACCTCTCATTTGACACCCACGTTGCCAAAGTGGTTAGAAAAACATTCTACCTTGCACACCTCATCATGAAGGGATTCACATCCAGATCCAAGGATGTCATTGTACCCCTTTATTCCTCCCTCATCAGACCCATGATTGAGTACAATGCCCCATTTGGTATGTACCTCACCCGGCATTTGCAACAGCTGGAGAGACCACAAAAGTACCTCACCAAAAGGATCAAGGGTCTCCAACATATGTCTTATTCTGCCAGACTAAAGAAACTTCAGCTCTATTCAGTAGCATACCGCCTGCTCAGAGGTGATCTCTGCCTGGCGTACAAGGCCATGTCCAATCAGGATCTGATGGACATGTTCCACCTCAAAAAAATCCAAATCCATCAGGACCACCACGGCTAAAGACTTAAACCTCGGCACAAGTATGAATAGGACATGCTGGAGGGATAGATTCATAACAGAGGCTTCCCATGCTTTGGAACAGGATCCCAGTTCATATTAGGCAGAGCCCCTCACTGACTCTCTTCAAGAGAAATCTTGATGAGTGGATGGGAGATCGTAAGTTTACCCAGGGGTCACATCTGTGTCACTGCTAGACAGGGGCACAGTAAACTAATTCTATTATATAAGGGGACCTTCATTGTGTCAATTACTAGACAGAGGCACAGTATTCTAGATTTATTCTGTACATTTTGTACCATTTCATGGTGTGGCAAAAGCCACATCACTATGGCTAGGCTTACAAATGCCCCAGGGCAGATAGCCTAGTACTATACTATGAAACTATGAAACTATGAAATATGTCCACACATACAATCCACTAAGGCCAGCCACAACAAGTTGAATCTGTGAATCTTGAGGCAATGTTACACCTGCCCCAAGTACACAGACAACCCCCAACTCCCCAAGAAATACAAATATATGTGAGAGATGCAACCATCTATCCAAACTGGAGGCTGAGCTCCCTCAACTCAGTACTCCCAAAACTAGTCAGGAGGAGAAGGTAACCACACACACCACAAACACAGTCCCACATAGACCTATCACAACTGCAAACCAAAGACATAAACACAGAAAAACATTCCCGGAGGCACAAATTACAAACACAGCACACCAACAGAGGCCTCTAAAGCAGACACCCAATCAAACAACTTCCAAACATAGCACATGCAACACATAGTACACAAAGCTGGTGTGCCAAACAGTCACAGGCCAGAAGGAGAAACAACATGCCTGATACAGTTGTAATAGGTGACTCCATAGCGAGACACACTACTGTTCCGCACACCAGACTGAACAAGGGAAAGGGTACAGTAAGCTGCCTGTAGGCTGCCACAATGCGCCACATAACACAAGTATGCAGGTCACCCCAAAGCAAGTAGAAATATGATGCAGTCATAGTCCATGCTGGTGTGAATGACCTGAGATGTACCTCCTAGACTACATGAAAAGAGACATAGATGAGCTCTCTGATTATGTAGTCCAGGCCAGTATGACACTCACCGTTTGCAGCATCCTACCCTTACCAAGAATGATGCCACAGTACAAACACGGAATGATCAGTTATAGCAAGTGGCACACTTACTGGTGTCATTCAAGGGGATCAATGTCTGTCTGCTTGGGATGTCATGCTTGACAAGCCACGCAGCTGTTCCTGGGATGGCTTGCACCTGTTACCCTGGGCGTCTGGATATTGGATAAGGCTTTTGCCACCTCCATAGAGCCTTTCGTAGGCAAGGCTGAAAAGACTAACCCACCACCCTAGAAAACATAAGTGGAAAGAAACATAAGGGTAATGCTGACCAATGCCAGATGTGTAAACCCCAATATGCATGCTCGAGGCCATCCCAGTATGGAGAACATCGATGTCTGTGCAGTGACAGAAACCTGCTGCAAGCCTCCTGACAGCACACCAGCACTACCAGGTTATACCACATATCATGCGTCATGGCCCCAAAACCTGGAACAAAACATAAAAGGAGGGTGAGTATCCATATTCAGCACAGACACCCATACGTCCAGGTAACTGACAATGCACAAGGCATTGGAGTCCACCCATGTGCAACTAACTGTAGGCAAGACTGCTGTACAGTCTGTAGCATGCTACAGACCACACTCTCACACACAGGAACCCCACCCAGCCATCCTGAAGACACTGGACAGTATGAATGTCCCACCAAATACCAAACAAGGTACCACAAATTACCACATAGGTGGTAAACCATTATGTATGGAAGGAGTAATCAGGGACCTAGGGACACAAGTGGACAGTAACCTGTTATGTGACACTCACATTGCCAATGTGGCTAGGAAGACTGTCTACATTGGACACCGTATCATGAAAGGATTCACATCTCGTCAACAGAGGTCATTGTGCCCCTATACTGTTCTCTTATCACACCCATAATCTAGTACAATGCCTCATATGGGATGTACCTTACCTGACACCTGCAGCAGTTAGAAAGACCTCAAAGGTACCTCACCAAGAGGATAAAGGGTCTCAAATATATGTCATATGCTGCCTGGCTGTAGACACCCCAGCTGAATGCAGTCACATACTGCCTACACAGAGGCATTGCATGCCTGTTGTACAAGGCCATGCCCAACACAGGAGTAATGGACATGCTCCACCCCAGAAAACTCAAAGCCATCAGGGCTGTGAGAGTGAGAGATGTCAACCTCAACAAATAATGAAATAGGATGTGCTGGAGGGACAGATACATAATCCAGAGGCTCCCCACACCCTGGACCAGAATCCCACTCCATGTTAGGCAGAGCCCCTCACTGACACTCTTCAACAGGAATCTTGCCAAGTGGATGGATGATCGTAGAGTTACACTGGGGGTCTTCACTGTGTCATGTCCAGACAGAGGCACAGCAAAGCAAATCATAAATGGCCATAATATTCACATAGCAAGGGGTGGCGAAAGCCACACACACTCTGGCTAGGCTAACAAATGCCCTAGGGTGGATAGCCTAGTATGAACCTATGAACCTATGAAGATACAAATTGTACAGGACACTAAGGATAATCCCAAGGCTTTCACAACTGATGGTAGGAACCGTGTTGGGAATTCACAGATATGCTCTGAATCACACAAATATCACAAACAACATACCAA
Organism: Protopterus annectens; assembly: GCF_019279795.1. Classification (NCBI taxonomy): domain Eukaryota; kingdom Metazoa; phylum Chordata; order Ceratodontiformes; family Protopteridae; genus Protopterus; species Protopterus annectens. The sequence goes on from NC_056725.1 coordinate 1,990,721,943, forward strand.
ACACACACACATATTGCCAACATACATCCTGACAGGTGCAGTGCAAACCCCAGAATGCAAAATATCTATCCCAGCAGACTGCTGGCCCCTGACATTGCAGATGCTGAGGTAACAGCCAGCATCTACAAAGCAAAACACACAGCAGCAATGGTATGAGATGGTGTCCTGGGCTGAGTCAACATGGACTCCAAGGCGAATGGAATGCCAAATCACAGTACTGCTCAATGTCAGCCTTACCACAGGATATGTACCCAAAGAGCAGTGTACAACAACAGTGGTCCTTCTCAACAAAGGTGTTGCCTGAATGGATACTGAAAACTACCACCCCAGAATCCTGAGAAGCTCGGTCTGCACAGCTATGGAAAGGATCAGCATGTACGCAGACATAAAGATATTGGGGACCTACTGACACGGACCCTACCCAGTGTGGCTTTCTTAAGTGCAGATCCTGCCCTAAACATGTTTGACTCAATTGAAACAGTCATTAAGGTCATTGATGAGGGCAATGTGGTCCACACAGCGTAGCTGGACCTTGCAAAGGCTTCTATACAATACCCTACGTGTTCATTATAGATATGCTCACCAGCTTAAATATAAACCCTATGTCAGTAGAGGGGTTGCAAACCAGACCAAGGACAGAACAGACATGGTCAGACATGCTGCAGCCATGTCAGACTACAAACCAGATATAACTGGCATCCCACAAGGCTTGGTCCTGGGATCTCCCTCGTCTGGTATATATGTCCCATAGGTACAGGCCAACATGGAAGGACTGTGTCTGAACATGTTTGCAGAGGACTACAAACTGCTCACCATATATGATCCACCAGCTGACACAAGCAGCCCACAAAGGGCCACATAGAAACAGACAACTGGTGCCATAGCCATGTCAGCAAGCTAATTGCAGAAAAGTGTATAGTCAACCCCGTGGATATACAGTAAGTGCCCACCAATTACCACATAGGTGTTAACCCATTACGTACTTAACATGTAATGAGAGACCTGGGGACACAAGGTGATAGATATCCTGCATTGGACAAACATGTGCTGTAGTGTTTACAGAAACATACCATATACCCACCTAATCATGAAGGTTGTCAGATCTAGATAAGGGGAGGTCATTGTGGCTCTGCAGTCATCCTTCATCAGCGTTACAATTGACTACAATAGCCCCTGTGGGATGTACCTCAGCAGACACCTCCATCAACTGTAAAGTCCCCAACAGTACCTCACCAGGAGTATCAAAGAGCTTGCACAGATGCCATGTGTTGCCTGATTAAACAAACTGCAGCTACACACACTGCCATACTGCCCACCCAGAGGCAAGCTGTGCCTGATGTATAAAGCCATGTCCAAGCTGGTATCAATAAACATGCTGCACCTTGTACAATCTGAATGGCAGTGAGCTATGCACATGAGAGACCTGAACCCCAGCACTGACTTACATAGGACAAGCTGTACTGCATGATCCATAACACAGAAGCCACCCCACCCATGAGTAAACTCCCAGTACAGGCTACCCATAGAGTCACTTATCGATTCTCCTCAAGAGGAATCTTGATGAGTGGATGGGAGATGGTAGCTTTATCCTGGGTATCACTGTCATGTCACAGGTAGACAGAGGCACAGTATACTAACCATGACATATGTCATGGCAAACTCCACTTACAATGTGTGTCGAAGGACAAACACACTCTCCGACTAGCATTAGAAATGGCCTAGGGCACATCGCTAGTGTTTGCAAATGTACACCTATGTTGTGGAATACACTACCAATGTTGGACAAGCCTGGTTTAAGTAGTTCATATCTGAACATAATGCAACATGGTCAGATGTGCACAACTGGCCCCTAACCAGGCTGTTGTGCTCACTATGGAAATGTAAAGCAGTGATAGGACTAAAGCCCAGGATACTGTCCACCACAGTCAAAGTACTGAACCAGTACACTATACAGTACTACAGTGTTAGGTCAGTGTGAAAGGATGTTGACAACTGTATGCAAAGTATCCCATGCAAACCCTGCAGGCACAGTATAATCCTGTTGTGTTCACACACAAAGCAGTTGTACAGTAACTACACAACATGACACACAACACACAACCATAAGCGGGAGATATTTGTTGAAGTTCACACTCATCCACAAATGTGGTGGGCTGCAGAGTTCAACATATGGAATGCTCACACTGGGCATGCTCACACACTTTGATAAATGAGACATATGTCAGACAACATGCCATGGGAAGGCTGAACTGGGCATGCTCACACACTTAGGCCAAATCTCAGTTTAGCAGTTGGCCACACATATCTGGTATTTTTACGTGTTATTCCAGGAACCAACCACATTACAGCAATCTGCCCAGTGCACACAGTTAAATGACTACAGAGACATACGTGATATAGTGGATCCCTCCCATATGCAAACATCTTCCACAGATACACAAGTTGTTCATACAAACAGGGAATGCTATGGCAATAAAGACGTGCAAACAGTCTATCAGCAACAAATAATGTGCATTTGACAATTAAACATATGGGTGTAGAGGTCAACACTAGGCTGTTTGCCCTAGGGAATGACAGCTTAGCCAGAGTGTGCTTGGCGTCTGCCTCCCCACAGGATGCACATTCCCCTTTCTAAACACCGATGATGTCAGCACCCTATAAGTACAGCAGGAGAAGAAAAACCTCCCAGTAATGCGAATAGCGTGCTCCGCTAATGCGTCTGTCTCAAGTGTCATAACATAGTTAGGTAGGGGTTTGAATCCTGCAAATGCTCAGTGTGTGTGTGAGTGGGGTTGGTGTGTGTGCAAGTCTGTGGGATGGAAATGTCCCTTTTGGCAACTGGGAAAACACACTACAGGATGCACATTCCCCTTTCTAAACACTGATGATGTCAGCACCCTATAAGTATAGCAGGAGAAGGGAAACCTCCCAGTAATGCGAATAGCGTGCTCTGCTAATGCGTCCTTCTCAAGTGTCATAACATAGTTAGGTAGGGGTTTGAATCCTGCAAATGGCAAGTGTGTGTGTTTGGCTGAGGGGGGTTAGTGTGTGTGTGAGAGAAATGTCCCTTTTGGCAACTAGGAGAACAGACTACAGGATGCACATTCCCCTTTCTAAACACTGATGATGTCAGCACCCTATAAGTACAGCAAGAGAAGGGAAACCTCCCAGTAATGCGAATAGTGCACTCTGCTAATGCGTCCGTCTCGAGTGTCATAACATAGTTAGGTAGGGGTTTGAATCCTGCAAATGGCAAGTGTGTGTGTTTGGCTGAGGGGTTAGTGTGTGTGTGAGGGAAATGTCCCTTTTGGCAACTAGGAGAACAGACTACAGGATGCACATTCCCCTTTCTAAACACTGATGATGTCAGCACCCTATAAGTACAGCAGGAGAAGGGAAATCTCCCAGTAATGCAAATAGCAGCTCTGCTAATGTCCATCTCGAGTGTCATCGCATAGTTAGGTAGGGGTTTGAATCCTGCAAATGGCAGGTGTGTGTGTTTCGCTTAATGGAACTAGTGTGTGTGAGGAAATGTCCCTTTTGGCAACTAGGAGAACAAACTGCAGGATGCACATTCCCCTTTCTAAACACTGATGATGTCAGCACCCTATAAGTACAGCAGGAGAAGAAAACCTCCCAGTAATGCAAATAGCGTGCTCTGCTAATGCATCTGTCTCGAATGTCATGATGTAGTTAGGTTGGGGTTTGAATCCTGCAAATGGCAATTGTGTGTCCTTGGCTGAGGGGTTAGTGTGTGTGAGGGAAATGTCCCTTTTGGCAACTAGGAGAACAGACTACAGGATGCACATTCCCCTTTCTAAACACTGATGATGTCAGCACCCTACAAGTACAGCAGGAGAAGGTATGTGGCATGGACAATGACTGAGTCATATGTGTCCATGCCTCTGACTGACCTGTATGCTTGTGTTATGTGGTGGACCATAGTGCCCCACAGGCATATCACTGTGACCTTCACCTTGTCCAGCCTGGTGAGCGTGACCATACTGTACCGGACAATAAAGGTAGCTAACACAACTGTGGCAGGTGTGTTGTCTAGCCGTACAGGCTGTGACTGGCACACAGGATTTGTGTGCTATGTGTTATGTGTGATGTGTTCAGGCATAGCGTATGCCTGTGTGCCAGCTGCAGAGGTGTGTGCCGCTCAGGCAGGATGCTATTCTAAGGCTCCACGAATGGCCCAGTGTGTTCACGTGCTTGTATTGCTGTCAGTGTAGGTCTACATCAGACTGGTATTGTAGTCACTGTAGTATTGCATGCCACCTGACAGGTTATGCCAGTACTGGGTTCAGAGTGCTTAGTCCCCAGTTTGGCTATGTGGTTCCATCTCATACATGTGTTGTACGTCCATGTGTAGGGAGAGGGTTGACTGTGTACATGTGGCAGCTGTGACATTGCCACATGACCCACATATTCCACAACTGTAGCATAGAGGTGACTGACAACTGACCTTTGAACATGCTACCATAGTATTGTGATTGCCATGGTGATTAACAGCACATAGGGCCAATGGGGAACAAGGTACATAGGTTCATAGGTTCATAGCGTCATACTAGGCAATCTGCCCTAGGGCATTTAAGAACCTAGCCAGAATGTGTTTGGCTGTCGCCATCCATTGTAAATATATCTTGCCATGCCCTTTTCGAGGTTAGTATACTGTGCCTCTGTCTAACAGTGACACAGAAGTGATACCGGGGTAAACCTACAATGTCCCATCCACTCATCAAGATTCCTCTTGAAGAGAGTCAATGAGGACTCTGCCTAACCTGGACTGGGATTTTATTCCAGAGTGAAGTGAGCCTCTGGGTTATGAATCTGTCCCTCCAGCATGTCCTATTTATTTCAGTGCTGAGGCTCAGGTCTCTCAAGCGTGTATCCCGATGGGATTTGGATATTCTCAGGTGCAGCATGCCCATTAATTCGGGTTCGACATGGTGTTATACATTAGGCACAGATCGCCTCTGAACAGGCGGTATGCCACTGAGTAGAGCTGGGGTTTATTTAACCGGTCAGCATATGGCATCTGTTTGAGCCCTTTGATCCTCTTGGTGAGGTACTTGTGGGGTCTTTCCAGTTGCTGCAGGTGTCTGGTAAGGTACATCCCGACAGAGTTGTACTCAATTATGGGCCTGATGAGGGATGAGTAAAGAGGCACAATGTCCTCCCTGATGTAGATGTGAATCCCTTCATGATGGGGTGGGCTATATACAATGTCTTTCTAACCACTTTGGCCACGTGGTTGTCAAATGAGAGATTGCTATCAACTTGGGTCCCCAGGTCCCTAATTACTTCTTCTGTACGTAATGGAGTACCACCTATGTGGTACTTTGTGGGCACTTTGTTTTGCCAAAGGGATGACTATACACACTTTTGCATTCAGCTGGAGGCCATGGCTCTGGCACAAGTTGTCTGTTTCTATGATGCCCTTTGGAAGATGCTTGTGTCGGCTGGAGAGTCGATTATGGCGGCCAGTTTGCAGTCATCTGCATATTTGGTCAGCCACAGTCCTTCCGTGTTGGCCTGTACCTCCGATAAATATATACCAAACAAGAGGTCCCAGGACTGAGCCTTGTGGGACACAATTCGTAACTGGTTTGGAGTCTGGCATGGCTCCAGCAATTCTAACCATGTGGGTTCTGTCCTTGAGCCAGTGTGCAATCCATCTAGTGACATAGGGGCTTATATTTAAGCTGGTGAGCTTCTCTAGAATGACCGAGTGGGGTATTGTTTTGAAGGCTTTGCGAGGTCCAGGTAGGCTGTGTGAACCACCTTCCCCTCGTCAATGGCCTTGGTGACTGTTTCAAAGAAATCAACCAGGTTTGAGAGGCAGGATCTGCCCTTAACAAAGCCAAACTGGGTATGAACCAGTGTCTGTAGGTCCACAATATCTATATTTATGTGGTCCATGATGATCCTTTCCATAGCTCTGCAGACCAAGCTAGTGTGGCTTATGGGGTGATAGTGTCCAGGATCCGTTGAGGCACCACCTTTCTGTAGAGGGACCACTGTTGCTGTCGCCACACTTTGGACACATATCCTGTAGTAAGGCTGGGATTGAACAGTAGGTTTATGTTTGGTAGTAGCGTCTTGGTGGTCATGTAGGACACAGCCGGGACACTGTCTCGTCCCATTGATGCAGTGTGTATTGCTTTGGAGAGGCGGCTCTTACCTGAGCATCTGAGATGTCAGGGGCAGCACTCTGCTGGGATACATATTTGCCCTTTCAGTGTGGAGGGTGAGAAGTTTGCACTGAACCTGTCAGCTAGAATGTTGGCAATGTCTGTGGGTTTGGTGTTTCTATTGACATTTTGGACTACCTCTGAGCATATCTGGGAATTACCACCCAGGTTCCTAACATAACTAAAGAAAGCCTTGTGATTATCCTTAGTGTCCTGTGCAATTTCTCTCGAAGCTGGCCTTAGACAATCTTATGAGTGCCTGTAGTTATTTGCTAATACTGATCAGTGATGCCTTCCCTATTTGGGAATTTGCTGTATCATTTAGTAGCTTCCTCCTTCTATTGTGTAGTTTGTTTATGGCTGGGGTCCACCAGACAGGGCGTCTGCCTTTGGAGGATTGGGTCTTGGTTTTATTCGGGATCACATGATCCAGGCATTCCTGGAGGTGTCCATAGAATCGTTTATAGAGGAATCTGCGGTCTGGTCTGTAGTTTCCACAGGCCGGGGGCTTTGAAGGTTTCCACCTCAGTTTTGAGGAGTGTGAATTTGCTTTAGAGAAGTTGTTCACTGTGGTGTTCTGGGCAGGGGTGGGGTCGGGATGTGAATATCCAGTGAGATTAGTTTATGGTCGATCTTACCAGTGAGGGATACACTTCTGGTCTGGAGCATAGAGTCCCCATGTTGGTGATGATCAGGTCCAGTATGTTTCCCCTTCTTGTGGGAGTGGTAACAAGTTGTTCCATAGCATTTGAGCTCATATATTCTAGGAATCTTTGGCCTAGGGTGTTGGAGCTAGAGTCATGCTCCCAGTCCATGTTTGGGTAGTTGGCGTCGCCCAATATAATGGTGTTTGGAGAGACCTTCATATTTCCACTGTTCACAGGATGGCCGAGTGCAGTTCTTGGGTTTGGGAGGGTGGTCTGTAGCAGGCTATAACCTGGAAGGCAGTTTCACCCATTGTTAGTTGCACATGGATAGTCTCTGATGCTTGGTGCTTTGCCACCAACCTGGAGGTGTGGGTATCTTTGATGAATATCAATACTCCCCCTCCATTTGTGGTTTCAAGTTTTGGGGCTGAAAAGCATGGTATGAGGTTAAACCTGGTAGTGCTGGTGTGCTCTCAGTAGCCCTGAACCAGGCATCTGTTACTGCACAGATATCGATGTTCTCCATGCCAAGGAGAGTTTGGTGCATGCATCTTGAGGTTTAGACTTCTGGCGTTGGGTAGCATTACTCTTAGTTTCTTATCCCTTGTGATACCTATGAAGGTGGGTTTGTCATTTGAGCCTTGCCTAACATAGGCACTATGGGGGTAGCAAGAGCCTTTGCCAATATCTGAAAGCCCAGGGGTGACAGGTGCAGGCCGTCCCTAGCGAAGCAGGTGGTTCAACAGAAGATGAATATGTGAAGGTGTAGTGCCTGTGATTAGTTAGCAGTAGCATATATGACTGCTCACGTGGACACATGCCAGGTAAGTCATATGCACTGTGTCACAGGCAACGTACATGTGAACAGGACAAACAGTGACATTCTGTCAAGTGAGACATGGACATACATATAGTAAGCTATGCAGATGGCACTAGGAGTCCACAGAAGCTCTATAACTATGCATTGCAGGTGGGATCAGTATTCCAGGGTAATTGCAAGCAAACATGCATGCAAACAAAGCTACAGTAAACAGGGCTGCATGTAGTCCATTGTACAACAAACAAGCTGTACCACTTCCAGTAGGTAACACTGCAAATATGCAGGCACTATGCACATGTACATGGAAATACAGGTCAGATGGCTAGGGTCCAGTCTCAGCGCACACAAGTGTACAGACCATGTACTGTCAGGATGTACAATAACTGGATGGAAACCCATGTGCTCATACCTGCAGTAATACACATGTCAAATAACAGACACTGAGCCTTCACTCAGTGGTTCCATACTTAGTAGGATGTATGCTACCTGGCCTGCCACCACAGTATCCCTGACATATATGGGGACTCTCCCTCCTGTGACAGTTAGTTTTGTGTGTTGGGGCTGTCTAGCATGGTATGAGATGTGAGCTTGCAGTGCTAGGGTGCTCCTGTGTGTCCTGTACCAGTCGTGTAGTACTGCACACATATCAACATCCTCAAACATCCGCATTGCAGAGTCCAGTGTGGGCAACATGCCACTTGCAGTTTACATGTCCATCATTGCGTATTACTACATTCATTACCTTATCCCAGTGCTACCTATGTATGTAGCCTTCTGTTGACATCATTACCACCAGTATGCCAACATGTGCAGATGATACACTATGGTACTTACCATGGGTGTAGACAACAGTACATGACAATCACACCCTTACTGCATCAGGCATGCTGTGATATACCCACAATTAATTCAGCACACAGTACTGTTAACAACATGATACTATTACTACACGTCTATGTGGTCACCCTGTGCATCAGCAACATGTTAACCTGTACCTGCACAGTTGTTACAGATTGCAGGAGGTGGCACAGTTTCATCATATGCACAGGGTGTGAACTTGGTATGCCTGAGTCAGCCACCGATACCACCGATTGACATGTATGTGTATGTGTGTTGGTGAGGGACAGCAGTAGAAGGTGGGGCAATGTTGATGCAGTGTGTGCGTGTATGCGGTAGCCCTAGGTGTTGTCAATTCGCATGTGTGTATGGATGCACACAGTTCCACCTCATGGCTGCCATATACTGGTGTTTGTGGACAGCCACAGACTGTACCTGCCAGGTCATACAGATCAGTGTCTCTGGCCATGGACACGGTACCTGTGCCTTGCAGGGGTGCTACGGACCATATCGGTACCAACCCAGACTGGGTACTGTCATCAGAAGCAGGTGTTCGTTGACTGGACACAGATCCCTGTCGGGCCTGGCCAGAGCCACGTGCATGTGGTCTCCTGGGGCGGTCTGATGACAGCACAGACCCAGCATTGCTGGGGCTGCTGCTGGCACTATGGGGCAGCGGCCCTGTTGTCATCGCGGCGACTGCCAGCTGCTGCTGTTGCTGGCATACGGCCACGTCGACGCCTCAACCATCCACCATCGCCCTGCCTCATGGACATGTAGTTGTGGAACTGGTCTAATATGTCCCCACAGCGTCTGTCTATGACATCGGTGAAATCACGGATGGCAGCCGCAATGTCACGCATACTGTCAGTCATGGCTGTGCGACATGCTGTCAGCTCCCTCAGACCCTGTCTGGTGTACCGTTCCATACGTGACTGTGCCTGCATGACAGCCTGAAACATAGCTGAGGTTGTAAGATCTCTGTGGGCACGTCTGACAGGGGCAGTATGCCCACGGATGCTCCCACGAGAACCCCTGGACATCTGTCTGTGTGGTACCATCTCTGGGCCATGCCCATGGCTGCTGTGTGGGGAGGCATGTGCCACAGATACCACATTACCCTGGTCAATGCCCACTGTATGCTGTCCATCACCTAGGGACATTGGTGACAAAGGGTGTATTGGCAGGATAACTGTGCGCATTGATGGGGTCGACAGCTGTGTACTGTCAATCGGCTGACCAATGGCGGACCCTGGCATACCTTCCTGTGCCATTACACAGATGTCATCATTATCAGTACCCATGGCACCTGATTCAGGTTCCCTGCTACATGACACCAGAGCAGCACCAGAACCTGTGGGAGGAAAACAGGAAACACAGTTTACAATGTCTACACATTACCAGTGATGCACACATGCACACATGCACACATGCACACATGCACATGCGCACATGCACAGGTGCACACATGCACACATGCACACATGCGCACATGCACACATGCGCACATGCACACATGCACAGGTGCACACATGCACACATGCACACATGCACACATGCACACATGCACACATGCACAGATGCGCACCTGCACACATGCACACAATGCACATGCACACATGCACAGGTGCACACATGCACAGGTGCACACATGCACACATGCACACATGCACACATGCACAGGTGCACACATGCACATGTGCACACATGCACACATGCACACATGCACAGGTGCACACATGCACTGCGTACACATGCACACAGTTTCACACAATTGTACAGTACTCAGTATGCGTGATATCAACACACAGACACAGACACACCTACATGCATACAAAGAGCACTACTAAGTGAGCCTAATATTACTATTACTATCAAGACTATTACAGGTATTGTTAATACACACTCACCAGCATGGATAGGCTGCATTGCTGTTACACCGCAGGGACCTGGAGGCGTGAAGAAACTAATGTCAGTGGGCACAACTGTGCCATTGTTACTGAGTATGATACAGGTCAGTAGTACAACAGTCGCCTTTCACAGGTCAGCTGCTAATATTGAGGATATCACACTTGCACATTAAATACTATGGTGACAGCTACAAACCAAGGACACACCTCACACATGCATTAACTACCAGTGTACACAACAGTCAACTATACATATGGCATATTACCTGCACGTTCACTGTCTTGCTGCTGCGTGGCTCCAGCCTCCATCATAATGCATGTCTGCTGCTGTTGTTGTTGCTGGCAGACTGGAGCCACTACACTCATGAGTAGTCCCTCCAGTCTGGTGAGTGGGGATGTGTAGCCACCCACCACCTGTGGCGACCTGTTGCCTGTGGATATCCGGCCTTGCGCTGATGGACATTTCTGATTAAATCACTGCAGTGATGTCGTACCTGCTCATATGTCCTATTATGCGTGCCTATGTCATTTACCCGACGGACCAGGTCTTGCCACAGTGCAGCCCTCTCCTGCTGATTCTGGCTGGTGCGGGAAAAGAGTATTGCATAATCCGCACCAGGCTCTGGTGTATCTCCTCATCCTCAGCTGTGGAGTAAGTGGGATTCAGCGGGTGAGCCATGTACCTGAAAAGAAAATAACCTGATATCAGCAATATATGTCAGCAGAATTTGGCACACATACTACACATGCTACTCGACTGTTATGATACAACATATCTCACATATATAGCATCTGTCTGTCTATTGGTGGATACACATGTAAATGGCCAGGTATCACTGCTCAGCCAGCAACTGTGCAACAGTACCTGGCACACTCCATTCGACATACTACCAAACCCCAGCAGTCAGAACACTGATTCAGGTCAAGAGCACCTCCTCACTCTGGGGGTTTGTATCTAGGTACTGTATGGCCTACATCATCAACTACTGTGAGCTGACCACACACTAATTGCCCTGGATATACATATCCCACCTCCACCACCAGCACAAATGACTATAGTGAATAACATTGCAGATGCAAACTTTACACTTTGTAACAGTGACATGGTATCCTTTCAGCCCACTGGGCCAGTGGCAGATACAACCCACAATGCTGACCCCTACACAAATGCTTTCTACAGACATCTCCGAGAATGCATGGATCATGCAATCCCATATATGACCAAGACACTCTCCACAAAGGGACAGCATCCTGTCTGGTGGACCCCAGCCATAGACAGATTGTATTACAGAAGATGGAAGCTACTGCAAGACAGAGCATAATTCCATAAAGGGAGGGCATGTCTGAGCAGCACTAGTAAGGATCTATTTTCCATCATACAAACATCCATGGGCAACTTTGAGAGGGAAATCAAGAGGGACACTACAGATAACCAGAAGGCCTTCTTCAGTTATGTTAGCAACCTGGTCAGAATCCATCCTCTATGCCCATAGTTAGTACACAACAACAAATATTTCACTGACACCACAGATATTGACAACATTGTGGCAGACAGGTTCAGTGCAGGTGTCATCCCGCCCTCTTCCCCAAAATAAGACATAGTTATCCCAGCTGACTGTAACCTCCCTGTCATCACAGATGTCCAGGTGAGAGCCGCCCTCATGAAAGCAGAATACACAACATGACTGGGACCTGATGGTATCCCCAGTTGCATGCTACATAAACTCTGACAGGAGCTAAACACACATATAGAAGTGCTATGTAACACTAGCCTGACTACAGGATATGTACCTGTACACTGGCGCACAGCAGCAGTGGTTCCACTCCACGAAGGAGGCACCTCAACATACCAATACAATACAACACAATACATTACATTACAATACAATACTATACAATATGCTATTGCCCTGGGACTACAGCAGCATACTGTTCTGCTACCCTGACCATTGTGACACATGTGGTGTGATGGTACCTGCTGCTGTCACACAGTTACACAGGGTGACTCATATGGCATATTACCTATCTGACTAACATTCAGCAGGGGTATGTGTGACATGTACTCATGGGGAGTCTTGCTTCTTAACACTGTGTGGTTTATTGCAGGGTATGTCTTATCTGTGGGTAGGAACTTTTACCTCCACATGTGCTCTCTATTGCAGTGGCATGGACGACACACAGCAGTCATTTAGGTTGTGGATGGTGTGAGGTGTTACTATGGTTGTTGGACATCTGTCATGGGTGTGACTTACGTATGTAAATCCGGGAGTGGTAACCTCTATGTGGGTAGTATATGTGTACTCTGTGGTGTTGTCAGTCACTGTGCATTGGTAATGTGTTTGAGTGCATTGTCACAGTGTTGTACATGTCACTGTGTCCTTCTCCATATCTGTAGCTGTCATGTGAGGTCCATACCATGGCATCCATTATGTGGTGTGGAGGGGTACACCGACCTACATGTCCATAGCTGACACACCATGTCTGCTGACACATACCATGTGCAGGTATTCCAGGAATAGTGTGCCACTGTGAATATCATTGGGGCCACTATTGTACACATTATGACCCTGTTCACCCCTGACACATGCAGTGGTGGGCAGCCAATCACATATCTGGTGGTTACTGGTGTAGGTGATTTGAAATGGGGTATGGTACTCCGGTTTTGACACTGGTGTTCACTCCATGCCTTTGTCACCAGGCACCTGTTGCAATACATCTGTACACATGTGCCTCACTCAGAATTTATATACATCTCTCTCTCTCTCTCTCTATATATATATATATATATATATATATATATATATATATATATATATATATATATATATATATATATATATATATGTCTGTATACATATACACATATATATATTGATGTACATATATTGCTATAGATGTGGAGGGGGCACAGAGGGGTGAGAGTGACAGTGGGTGGGACAGGGGGTGTTGAGGTCATCATATACAGTCATACCTGTAGATAGTCAGATCAGTCTGTCTATGTATATGTATCTACATATATCTATATCTGTATGTGTGCATTACATATATATGTTTGTACATATTCTATCTATCTACATCTGTCTATGTATTCCTACATCTCTCTCTATGTATGTATACATATATGCATATTATATATATATATATATATATATATATATATATATATATATATATATATATATATATACATACATACATATTTTGACATACATATGTATCCATATGATAGACAGGTATATCAACATGTTTGTCTACCATACTGTATACACACACTAACATACTGCTAAACATACATAACTGTGAAACCTACTTTGTACATTGCACTACAACCTACAGTCAACCTACATTGATATGTGCACATAGATGCTCTCACATACAAATGTATGTACAGCCTTCACTGATAGTTGCTGTATGTCCCCTGCCCTTTACACATCTTCATATACATATGGATACAGACCAATGACACATATGGAGGGTTCACAGTATGTAGACCTTTATAGTATTACTTTACATTACCTGTGTTTGTCACAGCTGCTTGTGTTGCCCTCTGGTTTTCTGTCCTGCTGCTCCACTTCCCAGTTGTCAGCTTTCAGGTGGCTGTTGCTGAACAGTTTTGTTTGTGTCTGCTTAATTTCAATTTTCTCTGTCTCTGTCTCTGTCTCTGTCTCTGTCTCTCTCTCTCTCTCTCTCTGTCTGTCTGTCTGTCTCTCACGTCCTCCTCAGGGTGCAATGAAAGTATTGCATGTGTGGACTGGGAGTACAGCATACTTTTGTAGGTATCTGCATATGCCCATGTGATGGCCTCTGCACCAATTGTTAGCCAGCATTTGCTAATTGCATGCAGCCAGTTGTGTACTGATTGCAGTTCTCACTGTGATTTCAGAACAGTGCTATAAAAAGGTATGTGAGATAGGCGTAGCCCTTTCAGATTTTAAGGGCAGGGACCATGCTGGTATGCTGTGGACAATGTTCTGTGAGTGTAAAGGTTGGTATCTCTCTCATATTTCCAGCTGTGTTGTAGATTAACATTCCTCCATTCATTTCTCCAGTTTCCTGTACTAACTGTGTATGTACACTGACACCTACAACTACTACTACTGTTAATGTGTGTGTGTGTGTGCTTTCCTTTCACTTTTGCTTGCACTTTGTTGCTAAGGCTTCAATATTTGCCCTTTACAGTCACTACTTGTATGCCTGCTAGGTGTCCTGACTGTAGTGTGCTGCTGTAGCTTTCCTATTTTCCATGTACATTCACACCTTGGAATGCTTGCTATATCTGCTAGGGTGTTACAGCATGCAGTGTGGTCTGGCCATGGTGTGGGCCTTGACATCTATTAGGGTATTTGAGTATGCTGCTGAGCAGGCCCCAGAGACTCTCAGGTTCATCTGTTATCTGCCTCATGGAATGGTACATATCAGTGGGGTACACCCATTAAATTGTCTGGTATGCTGCAGTTGTGACTGTGGGTTAGCATGAGCATATGTATTACTACACTTATTCTGCCATGCAAGTGGTGAATACTTTCAGGACTCCATAGTTACCATTGCATGTGTTGTTACACCTTTCTGCCTACTGTTTGTACATTTCACATGGAGTCTGTGGGGCATCCCTGTAAGTCATTCACTGTTGCTATGTCTAGGCTCTTAACTATTCAAATATGGTGGTGTCAGACCTCTCATGTGTACAAATATTTGCAGGTTGTCCACATTTCTGCCTCATATTTTGGTCAATATCTCATGCACAGCTTTTTCTGGCAAATCACTCTGGGCTCAAGTCAGAATATAGTGACAAACATTCAAGTTTCAGACTTCATACCCTTCCAAACATCCCACAAAATGCAGACCCTGTTACTCTCTGAACTGTCTGCATTTGTTGTAACATTATTTGTAATGTGTCCCTGGTTTTGGGCCTTTGCTCCACATATTTTATTACTTGGTCTGGATGTGTTCCTGTAAGAGGTTGTGGGGTATGGGCAGTGATTATCCTGCTGTGAGTATGTGTGTGGCTTGCAAGGTGCTACAGTGACATTATTACCTACTAGCTACCAACTAGCATGGCTGTTTCTGTTCACACACTACTATTATGGAAATCCACTAGTTTTGACAGTAATTCTAAATGACATGCTTTGTGTACTACACATCCTATATTCCCTTTACATTCATTCCTACTATTACATGATATATTTATTTTAGCACAATGTTCTTGTATAAGAGTCATGGCTTAGTGGTAAGTCATGCAGACTACTGTTTCCAAGGTCCTGGGTTCGGGACTGCCAGTGGGATTTTATTTTGCTTCTGAACTGACTACAGGACCTGTCAATCAAAGTGACTAAGGCACTTTTAAGCAGTTGTAACCGGGTTAGCGCTGGTTTGCATGGAGCTCACGCATGCGCACTGGCGTTTAGCTCCGCGCACACAAGCGCACACCCGCTTAAACGTGCTTACTCTTGCACACACCCGCGCTATTTTCTTTGAAAGAAATGAAAATGGGGAGACAGGAAAGTGGTGAAAAAGGGGTCACAAAGAGGGTAAGACAGTAGGGAAACAAGCTTGGGTTTTGCAGGAGGGATGTAGGTAAGGCCCATAGCTGCCCATTCCTTCATCAGCAACAGCTGTGCATATGTTTGTAATTTGGTGTGACATTTGATACCTTCCACCCCTGAGAGAGGTGTAAGGACAACAGTAATACTTGTTGTACAGCCAATTGTAATTGATAGTTTCCATGTCTGGTAGACATATGTGCAGAATGGGCAGCTATGTATGGGGCGTAATTTTTTTGTGGGTACAGAGTGCCCTTTTTTTTTTCAGGTGAGAGTGGTATGTCAGGTGAGGGAAGTCGGTATAGCTGGGAAGGTAGGTTGGGTAGGTCAACAGACAAGACAAACAAGACGCATACATGGCGTGTATGACACGTGTGGGGGGGTTACACAATTGACGGGGACGGAGGTTTGGATATCCAGAGCCCATGAGCCCACAGATGGCAACAGTGGAACTGATATCCCCACCCATGGGCAGTTGCCACTGTTCCTTCACTGCCCAGGATGGGGCTGTGCTGGGGGCTGTGTAGGCCGGGCAACAGGCATGCCCGTAAGTTGTGCCACCTGTGCCTCAAGCTGGCGTAGGGGCTCAAGAACAGAGTCCCGGATCTCCCTACACACCACAGTCTGGACGCTACGAAGGGTGAATGGTCGTTCTCCTCCGGCCACGCTTGCAGAGGGAGGACAGGCCCCATCCTGCAGCTTCCACCCACAGGTGGCACAGGGCCACCGGAGGAGGGTCCAGACTGGGCACTAGTGCCAGGTGCACTCGCCAGCTGAGGTGGGAGAGGTGGGTCCGCTGGAACCCGCCTTCCCTGTCATCCTATGTTTTGCATTATGTCATGACAGTTTGGGTTAGTAACATACAATACCATTCGCAATTAGTTGTAACAGCATGCATTAGTATTCCCATTAACCAAACACCCAGATATTCACACCATTGAACAGCGAGCATAACACATGCATAATTTGAACAGCAATACACAGTCCAACAACATGCAGGGTTGATTGATGGCAACAGGCCATCAGGTTTGGATGTATGAACAGGGCAGATGCATCAACGGACATGCAAATATTTAGGACCCATCAGGACAAATGTCCAGGGGTGTTAATTGTGATTGCACATACCATTTTCACGTGGAATGGATTATATGTGGTTATAGGGTGGGGTGAAGAAAATATTATTAACACCTTGAATACCAATACATATGCTGTACATTTCTAATAGCTACAGATATATACACACTACTGTTCTAACTACAGTTTCCTATATGATAACTACTTCACTTTGGTGATAGGACTGTTACTGCTACATCAATATACATTTTATTGTTATTCATACACGTTCATATCTGGCTTTGTTCAGCTACATCATCCTGCTACATTTGCTTTATATAGCTATAGACAACTGTGGATGTTTGATATTTCAGACAATCATACTATCTGCATATTGCAGACTGAGAGCAACATATCCAGATTTTGGGGTACACATTCCAGCTGCAGCAACACTTTGGACACATTTCACAGTTTGGTTCTACTTGTCACATTCATTTCATTCTGTACTGACTGCAGTATACTTTATACAGGGGTTATTACTACTTTATTGGTGGATTCATAACTCTTTCTCACACCCTCTCACTTGTTTTCATTTTACTATTCAGGATGGTACTTACTTCTAGGCTTTATTGACATGTTTTACCTGTAGTTATTACAATCCTTTCCAGCAGTCTCACTTCTGTCATGTTTCAGTATTTCAACAGGGATATATTTCACACATGTGAGTTGCTCATCTTCTGCAGCTGTACTTTTCAGCCTGCTGCAGGTTGTGCTATGATATTATAGGTGGGGCATCTTTATTTCAGAATTTATTTCAGACATTTTCATTTTTCTGTTTGGATTTCAGACTGCAACACACTTTTGTAATCAAGCAATACTTGCAAACACTTTTACACTGTTACTTGCACATTTTATTACTTAGTGACTACACTGCACTCTTTTGCTAACTGTCATACTTTTATATTTCTTTACAGTTACTGGGAGTGGATTACTGACCTGCCTGGTGGCGCAACCACACCAGCCTATCGCCATAGGCTTGTCGGTTCGCAGAACGGACACCTGCAGCTGTAATATAAATGAAGTAATATTGGAATACACATCTCCATAATATCAGCTAATTTAATTTCTTACATACATAATTAAATGTAACTTACTCAGTAGTGGGGCATTGGGCATTTGCAAGGCCTCCTGGATCCAAAGGTTCAATTGGTCCTGCTTGCGTCTCTTCAGGTCCGCATGATGGTGACGGACCTGCTCACCAGTCCTTGGAATCCCTGTGGCACTGGTGTGATCATGAACCAACCGGTCCCACACCTCAGCCCTATATGCTCCCCACAGGACCTGGCCCTGCATGAGTTGGGCCTCATGATTGTGGACTAGGAGCCAGACCATGTATCTGGACTCCTCAACGCCCCACCTCTGTGCTCGAAAGCAACTACCCTCACCTACACCTGACATTCTGGCTGCAAGTCAGTTCTACAATCGTTTATGCTGTGTATTCCCACCTATGGGGCTTATATATGCCGTTTTTCCCGCACTTATCTGTGATTGGCCATTTTGGAATTGTATCCACTTCACAAAACCTGCTTTGTCATGCTCCACTTTCTATTCATTCCTATATATTTGCTATTACTGCATTTCTGAGTACAGCTGTTGTAGCTTAGTGGTTCAGTACCTTGACTATGGTGCATGGTATCCTGGGTTCGAACCTGGCCACTGCTTTTTACATTTTATGACTGTCTAGACAGGCTAGGGGGTGTGTCTGTGTAATGGCAGTTTTGTTACAGCTTGCTCAACGTTTCCCGCCGGTTAGCTTGTTAGCGCGGTGCACAGCTCCGCGCAAATGGGGTGCGCTGGTTCACGCCTCATTTGGCTGTCAGCATGCATATTTACACTCAGCTCAGCTAGTGTCACACAGTTTCAGCGTGTGAAACCACTGCTCAGCTACGGGCACTCATTCTGCACCTGTTAAACCACTGCTCACCTACGGGCAGATGCACTCATCTTGTTAAACTGTAGCTCAGCTATAGGCACATCTGGCATTTTTTTATTGTTTTGTTACCTCACATTTCTTCAAAATAAATGGACTATTTCATTACATTTTACATAAAATGTGATTTTATATGTGTACATGTTTGTCAGGGACTTGTTTCATGCTTATTTTGCTAAAAATAACAGTTGGAGGTGTGGGGGCTCGAACCATAATGCCTGCTCTTCAGCTGACATCTCTACCGCTACGCTATTGCTTCTTGGCTTACTTTGCATATTTAATTCTTATATGCTTTCCCACTGACTGCTAACTGTAGCTGCGCTACGGGCAGACCCACGCAAACGAGCGCACTCATGGTTAAACATTTTTACAATTAAAAAAAAATATATAACATGTTTATTTATATATTTTCTGTTCATAGTCTGTCGGGGCATGTGTTGTGTTGTGTTTATTCACATTTCTGTGGACTCTGTCGTGGGTGTTTACTTTGGGCACTTTTACTCTTCTGGGGGCGTGTCCTCTTGCAGGGCTCGGCCTACGGACACGCCCCCTACTGTCTTACACGGACCGTGTTAGACTTAGGTGTGATTCAGCATGCTCTCATGAATATGCAGAGCATGCTGACATCACTCCGTTTAACTGCAGCCTCCGTGTAAGAGTTATAACTCTTACACGGAGGCTTCGTGAATCCTGCCCAAGGGCTTGCATCTACTCAATCTGTTCAGCATTGTATTTGTTTATACTCATCTTTATTATATTTACATTTATACATATTTCACCATTGTAATTGTATCATAGTTCTTGCTATACTGGAGCTTTTCAACCTGGGCGTCCTTTTAAAAGGGGCCACTGTGTTCAGCAAGACCTTCCTGGTCAACAAATGAAAAATAAAATAAAATACAATACATAAGCACAAATGTAATATTATGCTTTTGCTTAGATTATTCAATACTTTGTCTTCTTAGCTCATACTGCTTTAATGCCTGGTAAATATTTCTTGCATGATTTAAGAGATACCAAGTAGATATTTTTTAACAAAACCTTTGAAAATCATTATATTTCTACCAGGGATCTATATTATATCCAGGAAGAGGTGTTCCATCGAACACCATTTCATCAACCCTTAAAATGTGAACTATCATACCAGAAAATGGCCACATCAACATTTTCTTTCCCTGGGAAAGAAATTGCTTGGCCATCCTTGCTAGTTTGCTGTTTTCACTCAAGTAGTGTGATCTCGGAGTTGGTATATTTAGTTGGGGGGTGTGGGGGGCACAGTGGGTGAAGCCCCCCACTTTGTAATGTTTGTAGTGATGTGTTCTTTTTAGGGCAAATTATTTCTTTCCCAGGGAAAGAAATTGCTGATGTAGCTGTTCGATATTATGACAGTTGGTGTTTTAAAGGTCGAAGAAAAGATATATAGACCCTTATACTAGTTGATTTTACAAGCTGGTTTGTATTTTTTTTTCAAACAGTCCCTGTTTGAGACCATCATCTCATGTTTACTTTGAAACTAAAAAAACAGCTCAATGACAGAGTATTGTCTAATCTTGGCTGGTTCCATTTAGCACTTACTGCATTTGGTATTTTAATTTTTCACAATAATACTCATTTCTGTTCATACATGGAAATCAAGACAACAGACAGTAGAAACATATGATTCTTGAGGGATGACAGTTATTGATATGGCCAATATACAAACATAATAATTTGTTCACTAACGATCTGAGTGGGTTGGCTCAATGACCCTTGCTCAGAGAGCAACATAAAATATCACAAACAGATGTAGAAATACATATTACTAATACAACACTCAATATTCCAATAGTACAACTGCAATACTTAGTAGTCTAGTTAAACCAATGCAAACAATTGACAATAAAGGATATTTGGAAATTTAACAATGTCTGGTAATAGAAATACTGCAGTGAAGGTTGACATTTGAAATTCTGTCAAGCAGAACCTCTGGACCATTTGGACTAATTTTGAGAAAAGTGGTGTTCCATTTTTGATCTTGTTTGGAAGGTTAGAAGATGTTCTTTTTCATGTCATTTGGTTGGTTCTTACACCAGAAGGGTACAATATTAAAGAATGCTTTTTTCTCCAGCTGTATACCTGAAGAGGGATTTTGTAAACGAGATTATTTCCTTATTACTGTTTGTAGTGCGGAAGGTAGAAGTTTTAACTAAGTTAATTATATAGACAATCTAAACTAATTATTTTTTCCTATATTATGGCAAAGCTTCTTTAGACAGATCTGAAGCCTGCAAAAGGTTTTGAGCATTTTATTGGCTGAACCATTGCTACAGAAAAATACAGGAACCTAGGGAGAATGCTAAGCAAGTGAATTCAGAGGCCATAAGATGCCTAGCCATATACATCTGTAAGTAAACATATTTAAAAGTTCTTACAGCCATTTTCAAGCACTAAATAGTACTTTCCTCCCAAAGTGATCAGGGACATAAACAATAACCCCAGTGTAAATTTGTATGATTTCTAAGTTCCACAGATTAGTTTTTGCTTTAATATCTTCATATCAGGACCGATGTTTACATCAAGAAATCACAGCATCTCTTTAAAGCCAGAGGGGTACATTTAACTATATAGAGAAATTATGTGTTCTAACATTAATTTCTGACTACAGATAACTATTTTATTTGTTCCATTAAGGCTTTATTGATTCATAAGTACATAACATGCAACAGCAAATGATTCACATTTTCCCAGATATGAAAAAGGTACTACAAATTGCTTTTGTTAGTTATAAGGAAATGCTGCCCTTTAATGTTTTGGGAAACAAATCACTTCACTGGATGAAGAAATGTTATGCATAATGCACACAGATACACACAAACACCCCTCCTACACTATTATATACCACAACCTTGCAGAGCAGGAAGTTACATACACAGATGCACCCAGCTAGCCACCCACACACACACGAAGGCTGAAGCTCAAACACACCTACACATGTTCCTAAAACTGTGGTCTGTCTCCTCACTTAGCTGTAAACCTAATGCATTAAAGGTGTTTAGCACCCGTACCATCTCTCTTGCTTCCTCTGCCTCAAGACAAATAACCACATCAAGTCTTGTACAGGATATAATGAACCCTGTGGAGGACATGGAAAGCAGGAGATTGACATATACATAAAAATATGTGTAGGCACTGATAAAGAAGTAGTTATCCTGTATAGCACTGTTATTTTAATTGCATTTTGGTTACAAGACAAAGAAAAATAACTAGCAGAAAGCCTCCATTTAAGCTGATTCAATGCTCTACACTGCAGCATGTGTGCTTTGTTTGATGAGTATACTCCCTATGCATGAGGCAACAGCATATTTTGTTTAATTTATTTTAAATCAGTATGATAAAAAGGTGCTGCAATCTAATCTGCCTATCTGCAGCATTTTATAATAAAGTGTCAGTGACAGATACATGGAAGAGGAAAGTAAAACATGCATTATTGTAGGGTGTAACCTTTCTGGACCTGATAGATAACTGTTATGCATAAATGTGCACCAGATATACTTTAGTAATTCTCAGCTCACCAGGTAAAAAATAGCAATAAAAATCAGCAATCAGTTGTCAGAACATGTTACTTTAATTAACTGAAATAAAAGAGTTAAGCTGCCTTTCTATCATTTTGGTATTCCTACAAAATAAAAACAGTGATTTATTAAAAGAGAGAGTAGTGTTAGGGTTGACTGAGTATATGAAATATTTTCCAAACTACTTCTAGGGAAAGTTATCAGAGCTGGTTTAAGACAAGTTATGATCATACTGTTGGTAAGTACTAGGTTAGCTGCACTTAAGCTATTTTAAGCCTAGCCAATTTCCCTTCCAAAGGTGGTAATTAAACTCTGTACCTTGTGGCTGTGAAGTAAACACCTTAACTATTTATCAGCTCCTGTACTAGTGCCCAACCCTATGCCAACTCTCACTTATTTCTTCAGTATTTTAAATCTAATTTATGTCAAGCAAAATAGTTTACCTCAATCACAAAATGTTCCTAGAAAAGATTGAGTTGGCTACCTCTAGATGCACTGCCTCTCCATATAAAACTGACAGACATTATGCAATTTGACATACATCTGTAACATATAATTACAGTCATTATATATAATGAAAATAGGCTTCAGACAATACCCAAGTAAAGTCTGATAAACTGATGTGTGAGTATGGGGCACAGTTTTGGAATCATGCTTGACATAACCTAGTATCTCTACTATGTAAAATGCACAGAAAAGTAAGTTACGGACACTATACTTCTGTGATTGTAGATGCAGGTAATAAATCACAAATGAAATGGATATGAGTAGCTAATGTGCAATAATGTTGAATAATTTTTCAGCTGAAATTAAATAAGTTTCAACTTAGATCTGCAGAGAACCTCCAAACAGTCCTTTACAAGCAGAACTTAATTTGCCTTATTTAAGTGAATGAGTACACCATCCATGGGCATTACAGAGTATGTCGTACTTATTGCCACAGATCCTCTGGACAAAAATAAATTAATTAATTAATAAAAATGAAGCAGTTAATGAAACTTTTAGTGTTGCTGTTCCTAAACATAAGAATTAATTGCTTATAGAATTTAAGAGTGCCACAACTTCAGGGTAGATCTTGTTTTGCCCCACATTTTTCCTCAGACTACACTGCATTTTTATCATCTTTAAAGGACAGTACAAAAGACTTTCTACTATATCTCTTTCAAATATCTCTGAAGTATTTCTTAGTTCCTGCTTATTACACAGCAGCCTTTATTGTTCCAAAAAAACAAAGGAAAATAGGATGGACATTAAGAATTATAGACAAATGAGTTGAACTAGCCTCTTTGATAAATGCTTTCAGACAGTTTTATTAACAATTTGTAAAATATGCATGCCTGAGCATGCATATTTTGATATACATGCCTTTACATCAGGAAGATCTACTATAACTAATTTAATAAGTTTTTTTTATGGATGTGGTCAATGCTTTGGATTTAGACTTAGCAGCTGATGTCATCTTTCTAGCTCTAGCTAAGGCTTTTGCCTCAGTACCCCATCATCACATTGTAAAGGCTTTAGAAGATTGGTGATTCAACACATTTGTCATTAGGTTGGTTTTGAACTGGCTGCATAACAGATTGACCAATGTGAGCATTTGCAGTTTAAATTAAGTAATCTATCCATTTTTAGTGAAGCCTCCCAAGATTTAATGTTGGGTCCTTTCCTTATCCATATTTTTATACCTGATATCCCAGCACTTGACAGATATTGGGCTGAAAACTTTGCAGATGATCTAAAAGTTTCAGGGGCAGTTTTATTTTCTATGAATGGCCAACTTATTCTCCAACACTCTTTAGATTATCTTTTTGAATTGTCTCAGCTTAATGACATGAGGTTTAATGAGACAAAATATATGGTGAAGCACATGGGAATGTATGATCAATTATCCATAAGGCTTAGAGTGTCCTATCATTAAAACCAATTTGTCTAATGCTGACCTAGGAATCAAACTGGATAAAAAAAATGATTTTTGAGGGCAGATAAATACAATATAAAAGTACATATTCACTCATTAGGACACTATTAAGAACATTTTGTTCTAGGTATAAGGCTATCATGATTCCAATTTACAAAATGACTATTAGACCAATTTTTGAGTATGAATCAACGTTTTGTGTTTATATTAGAACATATATACATACATGGATGCATACAAATATTTCAAGCATGGGCATTCATGCCCTTATAGCCTGCCAATATACCAAAACAGTTTTCCATTAATAAGTGTCTAGGCTGTTCTTAAAAATATCTAAGCTAGTGCTTGATTTAATGTAGTTTAGTAGTCTGTTCAATGCATCAACTGCTTTCTCAGAGAACCAACTATTAGACTTCTTTTTATTACAGCATCTTCTACTTGGGTTGTCTGAAGATTCTCTGCTACTTTTTGATAACCCCAAACATTCCAAGAGGTCAGTATCTCTAAATGCCCTATATACATACATAAAATCTCCTCTTAAATATCTATAAGAGACACTGCAAGTTCAGATATTTTAGTCTTTCATAACAACATAAATTTTCACACCCATGCATGCTTTTTGTATATTTCCACTGTACTCTTTCCAATTTACACATACTTGTTTTCTTTTAAGGTTTTCATATTGTTATGCCATACTAAAGCTTAGGTTTTATGTATTAAAAAACAGCAACTTCATCATTTCTTATTTCCTATACTTTATAAATCTTTTTATACAACCTATAGTTATTTAACTATCATTAACCAATTGGTTGATAGCATTGTCACCTCACAGTAAGACGTTGTCCTGTTCGATTCTCAGCTAGAGCGTCTTCTGTGTGGAGACATGCGTGAATGGGCATACCTTCGTTGAAGGTTGTGCATCAGAGCTGGCAACGCAGCACGTAAAAATCTACTGCCAATCATTAGCGGACTGGAGGTCCGCTGTGGTGACCCCTAACCGGGAAAAGCCGAAAGACACAACAACCAATTGGTTGATAGGATTAGAAAACTGGATCTACCCATACTCACAGGCTCTTAAATGAATCTACAGTTTCATTCACTGCTTGCTGTATTAAATATTCACCTTTCAATTTATGTCTCACAAATCTTGTATGCTTAGTTTTAGATGTATTTAGCAGCATATTATTCTCCTGTGGCCAAATGGTCCATTTAGTCAGGTTCTTTTGCAGACATGCCCTATCTGTAATACATTTAATCAGTTTACTCAATATCAGGTTATCTGCATATAGACTGTAGAACACCTCAGAAAAAGACAGGTCTGAAAGATACAATCTAAACAAGTAAGGGCCTCGGACAGAGTCTTGTGGGACACCTGCAGATATTACTTGACTTAAGCAAATTCAGACGTTCTTCACTAGGAAGATAAGAAGATTATCAGGTATCCATTATAGGGCTAGATTAATGAGGCTAGACCTGTTTTTTATATTTTATAGACAGCTTAGGAGTGGCCTTATTTAAATGTTTAAATGTTCCAGCAATGCTGAATTATGTACCACTTTGGAGATTAATGTTATTTATCATGAGATGAAGAAATAGTCAATGTCTGCAGGATAATAAAATTATGTAAATCAGTTAATTATTTCCACTTACTAAGAGACCCCACACAGCTCTTCATTGCCAATATTTACATACATCCTCCAGGTATAGTATTTATTCTTGAAACAATATTGTGACCCATTCTGACTAGAAACCAAAAGAAAAAGATAATTATTTGTGGTCATCCTAACTTCAAATGGAATTATTTTCTTACAGGTACTTTAACAAGTTTATTTAATGCCTTCATTTTTCTCAACTACACACACACACACACACACACACACACACACACACACACACACACACACACACACACACACACACACATACACACACACACAAAACTAGAGCCAATTTAGAGTGCCCACTCCACCAACAGCATGACTTTGGAATGTGGGAGAAAAACAGAGAACCCATAGTAAACCAACACAAGCCCAGGGATGACGTGAAAACTCCACAAAAATTACACCGCAACTAAGAATCAAAGTGAGAAACCTCTTTTTGTGAGATGACAACATAGTCTGTGCACCACTGTGCCACCCCAAAAATGATGACAATGCTGCTGATGATATTCATTATATGCACCCAAGATATTTTGTTAAAACAGTATTGCTTTATCCATTTATATTCTGCTCATTAAGTCCTTTTAAAATACATTATTTCCCGTATGATTATAAGTAGACAGTACAGCTGCTGTTTTTTTCTTTATGGCCATGTTGATAGATCCCAGTTTTCTTTCCCAACAACTTGCTAGTCTCTTGTGAACTTTGTGTCAGCTGCACTGCACATTAACTGTTCCATTTTCTTCAAAATAGGCTTTGGTAATTGCATAATTTGCTCTACTTTTGAAGTAAAAACATGGAATATAATGTCATTTGCAGTTAAAATATTGCCCTATAAATTACAATATATTTAGCTATACAGTATAGGAAGTTTTTTAAGGTGCAATTATTTAAATAGTTAATAATGCCATGTGTTTGAAAATGATGATGTGTGGTGGGAAAAAAAAGTTTCTTAGTAGATGCTGAGACATGATCCAACAAGAATCATATTTAATTTTGTAGATGGGTTTTCTGCAAAACAAGGTATGTAGATGGCGGCATAAAAATTTTCTGAATGAGGAAAAAGTAGCTTGATATAACCTCTGCATACATGCTTTTCAGTCTACGTGCCCCCTTGAAGATGTGAGAAATGACATTTAGTGATCACATCACCTACAGATACAATCTTGTTAAGAAATAAAACTTTATTTTATTATTTAAAACAGAAATTGTTTTATCTAATGCTCAAAAATACTACGTCTGGATTGTGAAGGAAAGCTGATCAACCCTTCCACATTATTCACCTTATCTTCAGAAATATCACTGATATATTTCTAGGGATTTCCTAGTAAAGAGATAAACAAACTGTTCTACACTTCCTGTCAATTTCTCTGTTCTGTCTCTGTATGTTTTATTGTACTACAGATCCCAGATATTAAATTAAACAATCAGGTATATTGACTATACTATGCCAAGATCTGCAAATGAAACACTGTTTTACTTTTTTTTTTCTTTTTTTTTTTTTGAATTTCAGGGGTTGGAATGTGTAAGACAATGTTGCAGTCCTATAGGTATGACTGTTTTTTCCGTCATATGGAATATTGTCTGTTAGCAGAAGACGTAATTTTATCTTTTAAGTAAAACTAGTTTGCAGAGTCAGTTCTCTAAACTTTTTACATTTTCCGGTCATTTACATCCCTACTGTAGCCAATATAATGTATGCGCTTCATGACTGACAGTCAAAGTAACATGGCAAGTAAATTCTTGGGAGAGCAGAAATTACGTCAGTTTGCAGTTGACTGTTTAAGGCTGTAGATCTGCTTGAAAAGTTTACTGGTCTAGGTTTTCTGCAAACCATCTGTGTTACATTTTTCCTTATCTGTCTTTTTGTTGACAATCACTGCCAGAGATGATCAGTATTAGCTCCTGCAAACAAAATCATGCTATATATATGTCTGTGATTGCATGTGTAATGTGTGTGTGTGTGTGTGTGTGTATATATATATATATATATATATATATATATATATATATATATATATATATAAATAGATAGATAGATATACATATATAGGTTATAACTGAGAACACAGGACTGCTCCAGTGTTTTTGCTTAGCTCACAGAATGTTATGGCAGTTGTGTAACATCTAGAAGCTGCTGCAAATCATCTCAGCCACAGCTCTTGACTTCTTTGCACATCAAACAGTGAAAAGTTTAAAGTAGTTAGCAGAAAACACATTCCTCTCAAGTGAACTCATTATGAGGAATGTTCCTAAATTTTAGTCTTAAAAAGTCCATGTTCCTCAGTGTCCACATTTGAAGGGCATATTACCTTAATCTTTTTGTATAACTTCTGTCTGGAAATTTTGGGCTTCTTGCCTAATTGTAACAATACATAATTTCTTTCTTATCCTCAATAGTTCATGCTAGCATCTTTATGACCCTTTTTTGGCCTATCAGTTTTTGTGATTTTTGTGGATTGGTACTTCTTTCTACAACAGAGGGGCCATCCTCCTCCTAGGCCTGGCCTAGCAATATTGTAGAAATGTTGCCATGTCTTGAGGATTCTACATTGTCATGTTTTTTAGTCTTGGTACCAGTGCGCTTACTAGGATTGGGCACTTTTTTATCCTGGGTCTTGTGCCCCCAGCCTTCTTTTTTATCAACCTGCTTCTGTCCATGATATATGCTATATGAAATAAAGTCTATATATCAGTGTCATCTTGGTGAGAGTTTGTGAAAAACAGGGTCCATCTTGTGAAAGTACTCACCAAGACTTAAGGACGAATTCAGTTCCAGCAATACTACCCTCATTTGCATGCTGACTTACCATCTCACCATTCAGACCCCATTCATCTTCTATATGGGTCATCTGATGATTATCTACTACTTTTTGACAAACCCAAACGATCCCTGAGATAGTTGTCTCTAAATGCGCTATATACCTGAATAAGATCTCCTCTTAATTATCTATAACAGGCACTGCACAAGTTCAGATATTTTAGTCTCTGATAATATCTTAAAATTTTGCATCCATGGATGCTCTTGGTATATTTACTCATACTTGTTTTCTTATAAGGTTTCAATATTGTTATTCCATACTTATGTTTGAGTCTGAAGTAATTGATGTAATTAACAAGCAATGACATCATCATTTTGGATTTTCTGGACTTTATAAATAATTTCTGTACAACCTATAGTTCTATAGCTATCATTCCCAATTGGTTGATATGATTAGAAAACCTCAGATGGATCTACCCTAAAGCCCAGGTCCTTAAATGAATCTACAGTTTTTATCACTGTGCGTTGTATTAAATATTCATCTTTCAGTTTATGTATCCAAAATCTCATATCCTTAGTTTTTGATGTATTTATCAGTATATTATTCTCCTCTGACCAAATGGTCAGTTTCGTCAACTTCTTTTGGAGACATGCCCTATCTGTAACACATACATTCGGTTTACTGAATTTCAGGTCAATTTTTCAAAACCCTTTAGACTAGTCCCATAAACATGGATACCTTTTATTTTTCAGATATGTTTGATAGCTTATTGTAAGCAGAACTATGGCTAACTGTTTGGTCTGACATTTTTATACACACTGATCCTCCGTAGCTGTATATACCTTTCATACTTTATTTACTTCCATTCTAAGACAAGTTCCTCCCTTTAACTAAAAGAAAAGTCAAGGGTAGCAGTGTAACATGGATTACTCTGATCTTAATGTCATTAGTCAGGAACAGGGAGAAGAACTGGAGAAAATGGGAAATGGTGTAAATAAGTTTGAATTGTTCAATACTATTAAGATTTTAAATGTACCACAAGAATCAAAAGTAATGAAGCTTCACTTCAATTCCATCTTCTACTTACTTTTGATTACCAGATCAACTCTCTCTATACCTATTAAGTTATATGGTGCAGATTCTTCACTCATCAAACTTCATTTCTACTCCTCTGACTCCATGGTTTACAACTAGGATCAATAATGAATTCAACTTTGCCCATTCAGGTAAGTGTCTCTCCATATGTATTTATTACAACATCTTTGTTTGGTGACCAGTCCTTCATGCAGTTTTCTATTTCTGCCTTACATCCCTTTCCAAATTTATCTGTTTTACTTTATCTCAAATATATTTTGCACTTTTCAGCACATTCAAAGGCATTTCCACTATTTCGACCATCTTGGTTCTCCCTTTCATTTTATTTTTTGAGTTATCACTGACTGTCATGTCACAAAATCAGTAAAGTAATGGTGGAGTAAAAATCTGGGGTAGGTTAAAAGTATAAATTATTTTCAAAAAATGCAGATATAGACTAGTGAGTTTCTGCAAGAATATTGCAGATGGGGTTATAGCAAACACAGCATGGGTTTGGAGAAATGATTTAGAGAATAATAAAGTTTAACAGTTAGTGTTCTGAATGTATACTTGAAGAACAATGTATCTTACTAATCATTAAATAGCCATTACTGGACTGTAATGTATATACATGCATGAAGAGATGATGACATCCATCTATCCATCCACAACCCGTTTTTCCAGTTTTTTTCAAATAGGATCAGGGTATCACTTCAACAGTGACAATCATCTAGATCCAAGGTTTGCAATGGCAGGTGGCTAGCCCTGCCTCAGTTGTACTTCCACACTAATCACACACAAACACACACACACACACACACACACACACACACACACACACACACACACACACACACACACATACACTCAGACACCTAATACCAATGTATAGTGTCCAATCCAACTACAGCATGTCTTTGAAATGAGGGAGTAAACCAGACCACACAGAAGAAACCCACAAAAACCCAGAGAGGGCATGCAAACTCTACAAAGATCACTCTGCAGCTAAGAATCAAATTGGGGAACCTCTTGTTGTGAGGTGACAACACTGTCTACAAAACAATTGTGCCACCCACAAAATGATGACAATGCTGATGATATTGATTATATGCACCCACAATGTTTTGTATTTAAAGAACCAGCGCACAAAACACAACATGATTGAAACATTGCTGGAAGAAAATGGAACAGTTCATGTGCACCTGACACAAAATGCACATGAACTATTCCATGTCCTTTCATATAGGCTTTGGTAGTCACATAATTTGCTCTAGTTTTGAAGTAAAAACATGGAATATATTGTCATTTGCAGTTAAAATATTTCCCTTTAAATTACAGTATATTTAGCTATGCAGTATAGGGACATTTTTTAAGGCAGAACTATTTAAAGAGTTCATAATGCCGTTTGAAAATGATGTCTGGTGGAAAAAAAAGTTTATTAGTAGATATTGAGACATGATCCAACAAGAATCATATTTAATTTTGTAGATAGGTTTACTGCAAAACAAGGTATATAGATGGTGGCATAATAATTTTCTGAATGAGGAAAAAGTAGCTTGATATAACCCCTGCATACATGCTTTTCAGTCTACGTGCCCCCTTGAAGATGTGAGACATGAGGTTTAGTGATCACATCCCCTACAGCTACAATCTGTTTAAGAAACAAAAGTTTATTTTAGTATTTACAAACAGAAGTTGTTTTATCTAATGCTCAAAAATACTATGTCTGGATTGTGAAGGAAAGCTTTTCAACCCTTCCACATTATTTACCTTATCCTGAGAAACATCGCTGACATATTTCTAGTGATTTCCTAGTAAAGAGAAAAACAAACTGCTCTACACTTCCTGTCAGTTTCTCTGATCTGTCTCTATATGTTTTATTGTGCTATAGATCCCAAATATGAAATTAAACAGTCAAGTTTATTGACTATATTATGCCAAGATCTACAAATGAAATGCTGTTTTACCTTTTTTTTTTTTTTGACGTTCTGGGGTTGGAATGTCTCAGGCAATGTTGCAGTGCTATTTCATTCAATATTTGCACTTGATAGGTATGACTGTTTTTGTTTTCATGATATGGAATTTTGTGTGTTAACAGAAGACGTAATGTTGTCTTTTAAGTAAAACTAGTTTACAGAGTCAGTTCCTAAACTTTTTACATTTTCAAGCCATTTACATCCCTACTGTAGCCAATATAATGTATATAACTCATGACTGACAGTCAAAGTAACATGGCAAGTAAATTCTTGGGAGAGCAGAAATTACGTCAGTTTGGAGTTGACTGTTTAAGGCCGTAGATCTGCTTGAAAGTTTACTGGTCTAGTTTTTCTGCACACCATCGGTGTTACATGTTTCCTTATCTATGTCTTTTTGTTGACAATCACTGCCAGAGATGATCAGTATTAGCTCCTGCTAACAAAATCATGCTATATATGTCTGTGATTGAAAGTATAGTGTGTGTGTGTGTGTGTGCGTGTGTGCGTGTGTGTGTGTGTGTATTTATCTCTTTCTCTCTCTCTCTCTCTCTCTATATATATATATATATATATATATATATATATATATATATATCTAGGTGATAATGGAGAACATACTATTGCTCCATTGTTTTTGCATAGCTCAGAGAATGTTATGGCAGTTGTGTAACACCTAAAAGATGCTGCAAATCATGTCAGCCACAGCTCTTGACTTCTTTGCTCAATTAACAGAGGAAAGCTTAAAGTAATTCACAGAAAACACATACCTCTCAAGTGAACTCATTATGAGGGATGTTACTAAATTTTGTCTTCAAAAATCCATGTTCCTCAGTGTTCCACATTTGAAGATCATGTTAGCGTAATCTTTTTGTATATCATCTGTCTGGAAATGTTGGTGTTCTTGATAACAGTAACATTTCCTAATGTCTTTCTTATCCTCAATAGTTCACTCTATCATCTTTATGGCTCTTTTTTGGCCAAATCAATTTTTGTGATTTTTGTGAACTGCTTCTTCTTTCTACAACAGAGGGGCCATCCTCCCCCTGGGCCTGACCTAGCAACACTGTAGGAATGATTCCATGTCTTGAGGATTCTACATTGTCATTTTTCCAGTCCTGGTGTCTGACTTCCTGTCAGTTTCTCAGATCTATTTCTGTATGCTTTATTGTGCTATAGATCCCAAATATGAAATTAAACAGTCAAGTTTATTGACTATATTATACCAAGATCTACAAATGAAATGCTGTTTTACCTTTTTTTTTTTTTGACGTTCTGGGGTTGGAATGTCTCAGGCAATGTTGCAGTGCTATTTCATTCAATATTTGCACTTGATAGGTATGACTGTTTTTGTTTTCATGATATGGAATTTTGTGTGCTAGCAGAAGACATGTAATGTTGTCTTTTAAGTAAAACTAGTTTGCAGAGTCAGTTCTCTAAACTTTTTACATTTTCAAGTCATTTACATCCCTACTGTAGCCAATATAATGTATATACCTCATGACTGACAGTCAAAGTAACATGGCAAGTAAATTCTTGGGAGAGCAGAAATTACGTCAGTTTGGAGTTGACTGTTTAAGGCCGTAGATCTGCTTGAAAAGTTTACTGGTCTAGTTTTTCTGCACACCATCTGTGTTACATATTTCCTTATCTATGTCTTTTTGTTGACAATCACTGCCAGAGATGATCAGTATTAGCTCCTGCTAACAAAATCATGCTATATATGTCTGTGATTGAAAGTATAGTGTGTGTGTGTGTGTGTGTGTGTGTGTGTGTGTGTGTGTGTGTGTGTGTGTGTATTTATCTCTTTCTCTCTCTCTCTCTCTATATATATATATATATATATATATATATATATACATATATATATATCTAGGTGATAATGGAGAACATACTATTGCTCCATTGTTTTTGCATAGCTCAGAGAATGTTATGGCAGTTGTGTAACACCTAAAAGATGCTGCAAATCATGTCAGCCACAGCTCTTGACTTCTTTGCTCAATTAACAGAGGAAAGCTTAAAGTAATTCACAGAAAACGCATACCTCTCAAGTGAACTCATTATGAGGGATGTTACTAAATTTTGTCTTCAAAAGTCCATGTTCCTCGGTGTTCCACATTTGAAGATCATGTTAGCGTAATCTTTTTGTATATCATCTGTCTGTTGGTGTTCTTGCATAACAGTAACATTTCCTAATTTCTTTCTTATCCTCAATAGTTCACTCTATCACCTTTATGGCTCTTTTTTGGCCAAATCAATTTTTGTGATTTTTGTGGACTGCTTCTTCTTTCTACAACAGAGGGGCCATCCTCCCCCTGGGCCTGACCTAGCAACACTGTAGGAATGATTCCATGTCTTGAGGATTCTACATTGTCATTTTTTCCAGTCCTGGTACCAGTGCACCTACTGGGATTGGGCACTTTTTTATCCTGGGTTGTGTGCCCTCAGCGTTCCTTTTTATCTTTTAACCTGCTTCTGTCCATGATATATGCTATATAAAATACAGTCTATATATCAGTGTCATCTTGGTGAGATTTTGTGAAAAATAGCATCCATCATGCGAAGATACTCACCAAGACTTGAGGATGAATTCAGTTCCAGCAGTGCTACTCTCTTTTGCTTGCTAAATTATCATTTCTTCATTCCGACCCCATTCATCTTCTATATGGGTTTTCTGATGATTGTCTACTACTTTTTGATAAGCCCAAACTTTCCCAGTGAGAGTTGTCTCTAAATGCCCTATATACCTCAATAAGATCTCCTCTTAAATATCTATAACAGATACTGCACACGTTTAGATATTTTAGTCTCTGATAATATCTTAATATTTTGCATCCATGGATGCTCTTGGTATATTTACTCATACTTGTTTTCTTATATGGTTTCAATATTGTTATTCCATACTCAAGTTTGGGTCTGAAGTAATTGATGTAATTAACATGTAATGACATCATAATTTTTGATTTCCTAGACTTTATAAATCTTTTTATACAATCTATAGTTCTATAACTATCATTAACCAATTGGTTGATATGATTAGAAAATCTCAAAGCTGGATCTACCCATATACCCAGGTTCTTAAATGAATCTACAGTTTCAATGACTGTGTACTGTATTAAACATTCATCTTTCAGTTTATGTATCCAAAATCTCATATCCTTAGTTTTTATTGTATTTATCAGCATATTATTCTCCTGTGCCCAAATGGTCAATTTCGCCAACTTATTTTGGAGACATGCCCTATCTGTAGCACATGTAATCAGTTTTCTCAATTTCAGGTCAATCTTTCAAAACCCTTTAGACTTCACCCATAAACATGGATACCCTTTACTTTCAAATATGTTTGACAGTGTATTGCAAGCAGAACTATGGCTAACTGTTTGGTCAAACATTTTTATACACACCAATCCTTCCTTAGCTGTGTCTAACTTTCATAACTTATTTAGTTCTAATCTAAGACACGTTCCTCCCTTTAACTAAAAGAATATTCAAGGGTAGCTGTGTAACATGGATTACCCTAAGGTTAATGTCATTAGTCAGGAATAGGAAGAAAGATTGGAGAAAATGGTCTAAATAAGTCTGAAAATCTTCAATACTATTAAGATTTTAAATGTACCAGAAGAATCAAGACTAATGAAGCTTCACTTAAATTCCATCTTCTACTTACTTTTGACTACCAGATCAACTCTCTCTATACCTACTGAGTTATATGGTATAGATTCTTCACTCATCAAAATTTATTTCTACTCCTCTGACTCCCTGGTTTACAACTAGGATCAATAATGAATTCAACTTTGCCCATTCAGGCAACTCTCAGTGTCTCCCCATATTTATTTTTGTGTGGTGACCAGACCTTCATGCTGTTTTCTGTTTCTGCCTTGCATCCCTTTTCAAAATTGTCTGTTTTGCTTTATCTCAGATATTTTCTATTGCACTTTTCAGCACATTCAAAGGCATTTCCACTATTTTGACCATCTTGGTTCTCCCTTTCATTTTACTTTCTGTGTTATCACTGACTGTCATGTCACAAAGTCAGCAAAGTAATGGTTGAGTAAAAATCTGGGGTAGGTTAAAAGTATAAATTATTTTCAAAAAATGCAGATATAGACTAGTGAGTTTCTGCAAGAATATTGCAGATGGGGTTATAGCAAACACAGCATGGGTTTGGAGAAATGATTTAGAGAATAATAAAGTTTAACAGTTAGTGTTCTGAATGTATACTTGAAGAACAATGTATCTTACTAATCATTAAATAGCCATTACTGGACTGTAATGTATATACATGCATGAAGAGATGATGACATCCATCTATCCATCCACAACCCGTTTTTCCAATTTTTGCAAATAGGATCAGGGTATCACTTCAGCAGTGACAATCATCTAGATCCAAGGTTCACAACAGCGGCTGGTTAGCCCTACCTCAGTTGTTCTTCCACACTAGTCAAACACATGGACACACACACACACACACATACACACACACACACACACACACACACACACACACACACACACACACACACACACACACACACACACACACACACACACACACACACACACTCACACAATGCTGATGATACTGATTATATGCACCCACAATGTTTTGTATTTAAAGAACCAGCACACAAAACACAAAATGGTTAAAACATTGTTGGAAGACAATGGAATACTTCATGTGCAGCTGACACAAGGTGCACTTTATGTCAGCTGCACGTGCACTATTGCATTTTCTTCCATATAGTCTTTGGTAGTCTCATAATTTATTCTACTTTTGAAGTAAAAATGTGGAATATAATGTCATTTACACTTAAAATATTGTCCTTTAGATTACATTATATTTAGCTAGACAGTATAGGGAAAATATATAAGTTCATAATGCCATGTGTTTGAAAATTATGATGTTTTCATATTAATGGAAAAAAAGTTTCTTAGCAGATACTGAGACATGATCCAACAAGATGCATATTTCATTTTGTAGATGGGTTTTCTGCAAAACAAGGTATGTAGATGGTGGCATAATATGTTGCTGAATGAGAAAAAAGTACCTTGATATAATCTCTGCATACATGCTTTTCAGTCTACGTGCCCCCTTAAAGATGTGAGACATGAGGTTTAGTGATCACATCCCCTACAGATACAATCTTTTTAAGAAAATGAAAGTTTATTTTAGCATTTCAGAATAGAAATTGTTTTATCTAATGCTCAAAAATACTACGTCTGGATTGTGAAGGAAAGCTGATTAACCCTTTCACATTATTCACCTTATCCTCAGAAACATCACTGACATATTTCTAGTGATTTCCTAGTAAAGAGATAAACAAACTGTTTTACACTTCCTGTCAATTTCTTTGATTTGTGCTTTATTGTAATACAGATCCCAAATATTAAATTAAACAATCAAGTATATTGACTATATTATGTCAACAGAAACACTGTTTTACTTTTAATTTCTGGTGTTGGACTATCTCAGTGTTGCAGTGTTATTTTATTCAAAAGTTGCACTTGATAAGTGTGACTGTTTTTTCTATGATATGGAATTCTGTTTGTTAGCAGACGATATGTATTTTTTTCTTTCAAATAAAACTAGTTTGCAGAACCAGTTCTCTAAACATTTTCCATTTTCCGGGCATTTACATACCTACTTAAGCCAGTATAACAGAAACATTGTTATATAGTTTAGCTATTGGCTTCTACAGGCTGATGTGTCTGCTTCAGGACTGACATTCAAAGTAACATGGCAAGTAATAAATACTTAAAACCATTGTTAATCCAGAAGAGAAGCCTTAAAACAAGTCTAGCGTTAATGTAACTTTATTTCACACTTTTGTCAATAGCAATAGACTTCTTCAGAAATTAATTACACAAAACATACATGAGCTTAAATACTTGAAATAAAATCATCTTAACCAATCACAATAAAAATACAATGAAAAAACATGTCCAGTGCTAATTGCCACTTAACCCTTTAGCATCTAAACTCTTTTAGCCAACCTACAGTCCTTCAGAAAACATTTAATATTTATGGTGTCATTTAAACCTGGTAGTTTGTCTGCCTCTAATCTTACTCGCCATTCAGTTTCTCTTTGTTCCACCTGATTTTATAATTTCCTTCCCTTAAATCATAAGGTAAGTGTTCTACCACTGCAAAGAGATGCCTCTTATAATTACTGCAGCTAATGGTATGTTTATTTAGGGCATTATTTTCATTCTTTGTTTTAATATCATAAAGATGTTCCTTAATCCTGGTGCCCACCTCCTAGTGCTCATTCCTATATAATAACTAGGACAGCCTAAACACAAAGCTATGTACACTATCCCTTTAGACTGGCAAGTATATCATCCTATCATCCAGGTATTTCTGTTGGGATCAGAAATTTGCCCTTTCCTTACTATATTGCCATTTCAAAGTTGGTATAAATAATTAATAGGTGGTGTATGCATGCAGCCACAATTGTTGGGAGCATGTTTAAACTATTTTTGCTTGTTTTTTTCATTAGCAGGTAATTGAGCATTTGTGTTTTCTACTTGGCATTTGGCAGTATGAGGTTTCAATGTAGCATTGTAAACTCTTGTATATATATATATATATATATATATATATATATATATATATATATATATACACACACACACAGTGGCTATGAAAAGTGTACACACCCCTGTTACAATGCCAGGTTTTTGTGATATAAAAAAATGAGACCACAATAAATAATTTCAAAACTTTTCCCACCTTAAATGTGACCTATGATGTCTACAATTCAATTGAAAAACAAACAAATCTGTTAGAGGAAAAAATATAAAAAATATAAAATGTACAATATGCTGGTTGCATAAGTGTGCATACCCTTAAACGAATACTTTGCTGTGTGTGTACACCCTTAAACTAATTCTTTGTTGAAGCACCTTTTGATTTAATTACAACATTCAGACTTCTTGGGTAGGAATATATCAGCATGGCACATCTTGACTTGGCAATATTTCCCCACCCTTCCATGCAAAAGTGCTCCAACTCTGTCAGATTGCATGGGCAACCCTTGTGCACAGCCCTCTTCAGGTCACACCACAGATTTTCTATTGGATTTAGTTCTGGGCTCTGGCTGGGCCATTACAAAACTTTAATTGTTTTCTGGTGAAGCCATTCTGTTGTTGATTTGGATGTATGCTTGGGGTCATTGTCATGTTGAAAGGTGAAATTCCTTAACATTTTCAGGTTTCTAGCAGATGCCTGAATGTTTTGGGCCAAAAGTGACTGGTATTTGGAACTGTTCATAATTCCCTCTACCTTGACTAAAGCCCCAGTTCCAGCTGAAGAAAAGCAGTCCTAAGGGATGATACTGCCACCACCATGCTTCACCGTGGGAATGGTGACTTTTGGTGATGCAAAGTCTTGATTTTGCACCAAAAGTACCTTTTCAAATTGTGGCCAAAAAGTTCAACCTTGGTCTCAAAAGACCATAACACATTTTCCTTTATGCTTTTGGGAGACTTGGGATATTGTTTCACAAATTTTAGCTGGCCTGAATGTTTTTTCTGTGTAAGAAAAGACTTTTGTCTTGCAACCATACCCCATTTTCCATATATATGGAGAATACGGGAAATTTTTGTCACACATAGTACACAACCAGTACTTGCCAGAAATTCCTGCAGCTCCTTCAGTGTTGCTGTAGGTCTCTTGGCAGCCTCTCTGACCAGTTTTCATTTTGTTTTTTCATCAATTTTGGAGAGATGTCCAGTTCTTTGCAATATCACTGTTGTCCCATATTTTTTCCATTTTTTGATGGCTGTCTTCACTGTGTTCCATGGTATATCCAATGCTGTGGAAATTTTTTTGTACCCTTCTCCTGACTTGATACCTTTCAACAATGAGATTTCTTTGATGCTTTGTAAGCTCTCTGCGAACCATGGCTTTTGCTGTAGCAGGCAACTGAGTAAATGTCAGGAAAATCCTACTAGCATAGCTGAACTTTATTTGGGGTTAAGCAGAGTCTCTTTAATTGATGGCAGGTGTGTACCCAAGAAGGCTGAATGCTGTAATTAAATCAAAAGGTGCTTCAACAAAGTATTAGTTTAAGAGTGTGCACACACAACCAAGTATGGTTTAAGGGTGTGCACACTTATATAACCAGGGTATTGTACCTTTTTTTATTTTTTTATATTTTTCCCATAACAGATTTGGTTGTTTTTCAATTGGTTATAGGTCACATTAAAGGTGGGAAAAATTATGAAATGATTTATTGTGGTATCATTTTTTTATATCACAAAACCCGGCATTTTAACAGGGATGTGTAAACTTTTTACATCCACTGTGTGTGTGTGTGTGTGTGTGTGTGTGTGTGTGTGTGTGTGTGTGTGTGTGTGTGTGTACATATATATATATATATATATATATATATTTATATAGATAATGTATATGAATATGAGTGTATGTATGTATATATATATATATATATATATATATATATATATATATATATATATATGCGCTACAAAATCCTGTAAGCCCAAAATCCTGAAGACCAAAATCCTGAGACCAAAATCCCGAAAGTTCAAAATCCTGAAAACTCAAAATACTGAAAACTCAAATTCCTGAAAACACACAGGATACCAACGCTTACTATATTCCACTACAAGTACATACAGAAACATATTACTCTTCAACTACATGCAAGGGGGAAAGAACCTCTGCACCCCCCATGTAGGGGGCTGTGCCCCCCATGCCCCATGCTACTTAAATATATCAACTCCGAGATTGCACTTTACTACACTAAATGCAATCTCGTTGTTGATATACTTAAGTAGCAGAGGGTGTGGGGGGTGCAGGGGGGCTTGCCCCCCTGCTTATACTTGTAGAACATTAATATAGTTTGTGTTTTATTTCTTTATGTACTTGTGCTGGAAAAAGTACCCGATGTTGGTGAAATGATTACAGATTGTAAGACTTAAAAAGTCTGGTGGCATTTTGAATTCACAATAACCTTTCTATGAATGAAAATACTCAAAATTCCCATGATAAAACCTAGAGGTATTAAAACATATAAGCTTTAACTTTCAAATGTGAAGCTTAAAGATCTTAGCTATGAAGAAATTATCAAATTAAAATTAGTTTGGCTACAAACTTGTAACTATAGCAAAAACTAATACTCTTTCAGACATTAATAGTACAGTAGTCTCAACCACCATTTGCTTACTTTGTTTATTAAATATAGAATACTTTCTGCACATTTAAAAAAGAAAGGAAAAAAAACTATAAAAAGAGAAAAAATAGAAAGATGGCAAAACACAGATAGAAAGGAGAGAGATACTGCTCTATGAATTGTGATAAAATTCTGTTTATGTTGGTCATTCAATCAGCCTTTCAGGTCCTGCACATTATCATAAATTGTTTTCTAAAACAGAGCACTTTAAGAAATTGATGGAGGTAAAACTTGCAGGTCATTCATTTTCTGTGCTTCTTCACTTTTAACTTGAAACTTACTCACTCAGCACATAAAATTTGAATGTCTCATCAAAGATGTATAAAAATGACCTAATTTGATCATGTAGCAATATATCAAAATGAACTTACAATAAACAAAGCAACACAATCACCCCTGTGGTCATCCAGAAATGAAATGCATATCCTTTTCTGTCTTCACAGGATTCCTAATTGCATAAGGTATAAAGACAAAAGGGCCAAGTCTACAAAAGGCTGGACTGCCAGGAGAAATAAGGTGCCCTTAACCGGCAAAGAAGCTGTCAGCATGTGCCAACCATAGTTAGGAAGGCCTGGAGCTAGAATGTAGTTTAATCAGTCATGTACATTAGGGGCTAAAGCTAAGGGATAGCTGTGATACTGTGGACAAATTCCAAATATCCAGTGGCCCATATAACTAGCTTACATTTGATTTTTCACTGTTTGCTGTCCATGCAGTTTTTTAATTTCAAAATGAGACCATCATAAGCAGCCAAAGCTCATAGTAGTAGCACTAACCAATTAACAGAAACAGTGATATTTTTAATCTGACTTAATTGTGATTACTTTCTCAAAATGTTTACTTCTGTGATTGCAATCTGATGTCTGTTCCTGTTGTAGTGACTGAACTTTAACATTATTTTAAAATTTAATACTAATTAATTGGTATAGGCCATATATCAGAAACTGTATTCTTAGTACAGGAATGAATTCCATGGAATTTATTTTTGCTACAACTGAATACAATGCAACACTTTTGTTCTGCTTATGGTTCTCAAAGCAAAATCAGACCCGAGACTGACTTAAAAGCCCTCATCATAGGAAACTAAATTTGGCTTTATTACTTTGTTGACAGACTGATGTGAATAAGAGCATGTTAGGTGTACTTACATTTTTAAATGTGACTCAATATATTAATAATCTTGCACTCTGTTTTGATCTAAAGCTGAAGCTGCTATCATCTTGTCTGTATAACGTTACAGTAACTTACCAAGAATGTTAAAATAATTACTCTCTAGAAAACACTCTAACTGATACTTTCACAAAAAGTTAGGGAGCCTCTCAGTTCCATTAATGAAGGTTTATGGCAATAATGAACTAAGAAAAACGTGTTGTTCACAGGGAAGTTAATGCTTTGAAACATACATTCAGTCAAACTATCTCTTGTAATATTACTGTTCTTTTTGTATGTAGCTTCCCCAATGCATTGCCTAACATATTCTTTTCACTGGCACTGAATATGCTGCTTTACATTTTGCTTTTCAGCATGATAACCAACCTTTAAACTACACATGTCTGGACTACACTGTGAATTAAAACAATGAAAGAAGAGTTATATTAGTCACCCTTCTGCCAGGAATTAAAAATGTGCTAATTAAAAATTAGTATTATCTTCTGTGCTGTAGTACGTAATATAACTTGTTACAGCATTACTTTCAGTATGATGGAAGGTAAAAAAGTGAGTTGATTTGAGGTCATTTCTGACAGTTTTAAACAAAAAGTCTGCATTTTTAACTGAGAACATACAGTATGTGCCAACCTACAATGAGTCTTTATGCATGTCTATCTGTGTCTGTGCATGCCTGCAATTGTGTGTGTGTGTATGTGTGTGAGTGCACGTGCGTATGCCTGTGTTTGTCTATGTGTGTGTGTGCCTCTTCATGTGTGGGTGCACAATTGTGCATAGAGTATATGTCAATATCATCATTATCATCAATCCTCGTTTTCCCATTTTTTTCTATATGGGGTCAGGGTGTAGAATCCGCTATACCCATTTCTCTTGCTTTAGTGCTACTAGAAAGGCTCACCCAGACTCTGCTACACTTTGCTGTGAGGGAAAGGTTAGTTTGCTTTTTATTTGTTGTATTACTTTATTGCCATTTTCTGTTTTGAATATTGTGATTTGTTTTAGTTACCTTGTGTTTTACTTGTATTCTGTTTTTAACTGCATATTAAAACTTGAAAAGTCACCACAGCTCTATCTCTTGTGAGTCAGGCAGAAATTAGTACAGGTCAACAGAAAAGGTCAGTTAAGGTTAATCATTTGTGAACTGAGAGGGTGGAGCTAGGAACTAAACCTTCTATTTAAGGGGTAAAATAAAACATTTCATAGCTTTACTAGAAAGGCTCACCCAGGCTCTGCTACACTTTGCTGTGAGGGAAAGGTTAGTTTGCTTTTTATCTGTTGTATTACTTTATTGACATTTTTCAATTTTGAATACTGTGATTTGTTTTATTTACCTTGTGTTTTACTTGTATTCTCCTTTTAACTGCATATTAAAATTTGAAAAGAGACCACAGCTATGTCTCTCGTGCATCAGGCAGAAATGGTTACAGTAGTGTTCTTAAACACCACTGTCTTTCTAGTTGCCTTTCCTTTATGTTAATTTGACCATATATCTCATTTCCTCTCTGTTTTTACTGGCTTGTGTGAGTAAGCACAAAATTATCATTTTGTGAAATCACTCCCCTTCAACTATTTAAATTTATTGGCCATACTACTGGATTCCATAGTACTAGAATAGAAAAGTGACCAT
This sequence comes from Protopterus annectens, assembly GCF_019279795.1. Classification (NCBI taxonomy): domain Eukaryota; kingdom Metazoa; phylum Chordata; order Ceratodontiformes; family Protopteridae; genus Protopterus; species Protopterus annectens. Next base: position 1,990,765,864 of record NC_056725.1, read on the forward strand.
CCCCTTTCAATCTATCTTGCTGTTTGAAAAATAGTGACTTTCCAGTAAAACGTAACCTTTTAGACAGATAAAATGTAAGTTACATACTTTCACATCTAACTCCTCTAGTGCACACTACAGTGTTTAGGATAAACCATTTTTTTTTCATCTTACCTTTAAGCATCCCTGTGACTAGCACTTGCTTCCAAACCTGCTGGAAAGCACTAAGACATCTTAAACTGATACATGCACTCAACTCTCCTTGTTAATAAGGAGAAATTAATCATAGGCACTAAACAGCCTGTAATTGCAAAGTACCTTGCTATCGTAAGGGAAAACAGGTTCATAGGTTCATAGGTTGGTACTAGGCTATCAGCCCTAGGGCCTATACAAGCCTAGCCATAACAATTCCCTGGCTATTTCTTCCCATAGTATTTACTTCCCCGGACTCCTGTCTAGCAGGGCGACTGACGTGATCCCCGGGGTGAATTTCCTATCTCCCATCGAATCATCAATGTTCCTTTTGAAAAGGGCCAAAGAGGCGCTCTGCTTGACATTTATGGGCAGTCTATTCCAGAGTCTGGGGAGTCTCTGGGTCAGGAATCTACCTCCTGCATATTTTGTTCATTGTGATAACAGCTCTTGTACTTTACAAAAAAAAAAAAAAGCACCAAACCAGGCATGTCCAAGGGTCATCTTCTGGTGATTTCTTCTGTCCACCTGGTGAATCTGGGCATACTGGGGCAATGCAGCAATTGCCTCATGTACACAGACAACCCTCTCCTCCTACCACCCAACACTACAACCTACGAGAGATGCACTTACATAGTCAAACTGGAAGCAAAGCTCTCTCCACCCAAGATTGTGCAAGACAGTCAAGAGGAGAAGGATAACACCCACACTACACTTCAAGCAACACATAGCCCTTCAAAACCCACAACACCAACACCCACACGTAGTAACACAAAACCCACATATGTGGAGGCCCTTAACAGTAACCTGCCCAAGCAACAAGGACCTCCAAAGCTGAAATGCGGACAAATACCAATCACAACGTGTCACATAGCTCACAACACCAGTGTGCCACCCAACAACAGCCCCTAAGGCAAGACAGTGTACCCAGCACTTTAGTAATAGGTGACTCTATAGTCAGGCACACTGATGTCCCACTCATCAGGCTGAATAAGGAGAAAATTACAGTCAGCTGCCTGTCGGGTGCCAGGATCCACCACATAATGCATGTACTCAAGTCACTCCACAACAAGTACAAATATGACTCTGTCTTTGTCCATGTTGGAGTGAATGAATTGAGACGTACCTCCCTGGACTACATGAAAAGAGACATGGAAGAAAGCTTGAATCATGTGGCCCAAGCAGGTATGACCCTAGCCCTGAGTAGCATCCTGGCTTCGCCCAGAATGATACCACAGTATAAGGACAAAATGATTGACTTCAGCAATTGGCTAAGCTTCTGGTGTCATTCAAAGAGGATCCAGTATCTGTCTGCCTGGGATGACACGATCAACAGACCACAATGCTTTGCCAGAGATGGTCTGCACCTGTCGCACCTGGGATTCAGATTATTGGCTAAGTCTCTTGCCACCCCTATAGTGCCTTTTTAGGCAAAGTTCAAAGGACAAAACCACCACTGTAACAGGTACAAGCATGCAAAATCTGAAGGTAATGCTATTCAGTGCTAGAAGTCTAAACCTCAAAATGCACTCTCTCGAGGCACTCCTAAAAATGGAGAACATTGATATCTGTGCAGTAACTGAGACCTGGTTCAAGGCCCTATAAAGTACCCCTGCAATACCAGACTACAACTCTTACCACACTTTTGGCAACCAAACCAGGACTGAAACACTAAAGGTGGAGGAGTGTCCATATTCACCAAGAATATTCACAACACCAGGCTAGTTGCCCAACACAATGCATCTGAAATTATCCAGTTGCAACTAACACTAAGTAAGACTGCAATCCAAATTGTAACTTGCTACAGCTCCCCCACCATGCCCCAAGATTCTCACTACACCTTTCTAAACATACTGGAAAATATTAAGATACAACCAAGCACCCTAATACTGGGTGATTTCAACTACCCTGCCATTAACTGGGAAAACTCCTCATGTACCAACACCTTTGCCCAATGGTTCTTGGAATTCATAAATTTCAACACCCTGGATCAACTGATCCTTAGTCCCACCAGGTGCTCCAGTATCCTAGATCTGGTCATTACCAACATGGGAAGTCAATGCTCTACACCTATGGTCTCCCCCTCATTGGTCAGGTCTGACCATAAGCTAATCACACTTGACATCCACATCCCACCCCCATCCCCCAGTAAGGAAACCTCCATAAAAAACTTCTCCAAAGCCAACTTCATGCTACTCAAGTCAGAAGTGACAAACTTCATGACACTCATGCAGACGGGAACTGAAAGTTCAACTGCTGAATCCTACACTAAGGCACTGTACGAGCATATCCACTCATGCATGAATCGTGGCATCCAAAATAGAACCAAGATGCTCTCCTCCAAAAAAAAGGAAGCCAATCTGGTGTTCCCTTGCCAGAAACAAACTTTACAACAAAAGGACGAAACTGTTGCAGAAAAGAGGAAAATCCCAGGATGCAAAAAACACCCTTACCAGCCTGAGTAAGACGCTGAGATCCCTCATAAAATCCTCCAAAGGAAGTTACGAAAATAAAATTGCCAAAGATTCCAAAGACAACCACAATGCAATCTATAACTATGTCAAGAATCTAAATTGCAATGCTCAGATCTACTCTGTGCTACAACAGAATGGCATTAAATATACTGATCCCAAGGATATTGCCAATATCCTGGCAGATTGATTCAGTGCAAACTTCACTCCCCTCTCACCTTCTAAAGGGCCCATCTCAATACTGAAAGATTGCCAAATTCTGGTAATAATGGCCACACAGGTAAAAAACACACTCTCCAAATCTAAGAATACACCATCCATGGGACCAGATGACATCCCAGGCTGTGTACTACATGAACTACAAAATGAACTGGCAACTCACCTAAGTGTCATGTTTAATCATAGTCTCACCTCAGGCTTCGTGCCCACTGAGTGGCGCACAGCTACAATTATCCCACTCCACAAGGGGGGATCCACCTTGGATCCCGGGAACTACTGCCCCATCAGTCTGACGAGCCTGATCTGCAAGGCCATGGAATATATTATCATGGAACTTATAAACAAAGACATTGGCAACATTCAAACACTGGACTCCATACAGTTTGGGTTTGTGAAGGGCCGATCTTGTCTCCTGAACCTGATTGACTTCTTCGAATCACTCTCCAGAGCAGTGGACAAGGATAAGGTGGCCCACACAGCCTATCTGGACCTCGCCAAGGCCTAAGACACCATCCCCCACTCTGGAATCATAGATAAACTTGGTCTATATCACATTATCGAATGCAGACAATGTTGAACAGGTAAAATATCGAAAGTGCCATTCATCGGGGGGGATGTGCCGTGCCCCCTACACCCCCTGCTAATTATATATACCAACTCCGAGATTGCACTACAGTGAGGAAAGGGCAAATTTTCTGATCCTCACTGTACTGTGATCTCACAAAACACTTTTCAATGAATGGCACTTTCGACATTTTAGCCATTCAACATTGTCAACATTCGATAATGTAATAAGAACCCAATAAACTTACTAAGCTGGGCATTAATCCCTACGTCACTTGATGAGTTGCCAACTAACTTAATGATAGAACCCACAATGTAAAAGTAGCCAACTCCAAATCCAGCTCCAAACAAGTGACAAGTGGAGTAACTCAGGGTTCAGTCCTGGGATCGCTTTTGTTTGGCATCTACTTCTCTGAAGTACAGGCCAACACTAAGGGACTCTAGCTAACAAAGTTCGCAGATGACTGCAAACTGGGAGCCATTATTGAATCCCCAAATGATGTGGATATTCTACAAAAGGGCCTTACAGAAAAAGATGCTTGTTGCCAGAGCCATGGGCTCAAGCTTAATGCCAAGAAATGTATAGTTATCCCCTTTGGGAAAAACCATGTACCCATGAATTACCACATAGGTGGCAGTACATTAAACACCAAAAGTAATGAGAGACTTAGGGACACAGGTGGACAGTGGTCTCACTTTCGATAACCACATCGCCACAACATGTGGCACACCTCATCACTAAGGGCTTTTCATTCAGAAAAAAGGAGGTCATTGTCCCACTGTACTCATCCCTCATTAGACCCATTATAGAATACAATGCCCCGTTTGATATGTACCTCTCAAGACATCTGCAGAAACTGGAATGGCCCCAGAAATACCTCATTAAAAGAATCACAGGCATAAAGCAGATGCCCTATGCTGACCATCTAAAAAAACTCCACCTATATTCTGTTGCATATCGTATACTCAGAGGCAATCTCTGCTTAACATACAAGACCATGTCAAACCCAGAGCTGTTGGACATGCTACACTTAAAGAAATCCCAATCCCTCACAGACACATGCTCCAGGGATCTAAACCTTGTCATCACAATGAACAAAACATGCTGGAAGGATAGGTTTCTGACTCAGAGACTTAGACTGCCCATACATGTCAAGCAGAGCACCTCTTTGGCCCTGTTCAAAAGTAACCTTGATGACTGGATGGGAGATAGAAACCTCTCCCCGGGGATCATGTCAGTCACCCTGCTAGACAGGGGTCTAGGGAAGCAAATACTGTGGGAAGAAATAGCCAGGGAATTGTTATGGGTAGGCTTGTATAGGCCCTCGGGCCAATAGCCTAGTACCAACCTAGGAACCTATGAACTCTCCTTCTTTCTTTGACAGTCATAGCTAACTATCAAGGGTCTTCTATCTACAATCCATCTTTATTTTTTCAGGACATCCTTGTTTTCTCTTGCCTTCTTCCTGTTTCTCCCAAATCTTCTTTACTGTATCATCTTTTAGTTTCCAGCACATTTACCTGATCCACCTTGACAAGTCCTTTTTTTTTTTTTTTTTTTTGCAATTAGAGCTACTCTGTATCCTGTATGATATAATCATTCCATCTGTCTGACAGTGTCCATCTGTCCCACAGTGTCTCAGGCACCTCATCAGTATTACCTCTAGCTTCCTCATCTGCTTTGCTTTCACTGCTCGGGTTTCTGCGCCATAAAAATGTACTGGTCATACACCAATACACATTACTTTTCAGCTTCTTTCATATTTTACTGCCACTTACCATCCATGAAACCCTGTGTCAGTTGATTGCAGCCCCTCTGATTCTAGTTTTGACCTCTACATTCAGACTTCCCTTCTCCAGAACCTCATCTCCCAAACTCTCCCTCTATTTCCCTTTTATCTCAATTTGTAGCGTCTTATGATGTCACCTCTTTTGCTGCCGTAACAACTATTTTGTCTGTAATCAGATTCATCACATGTGCCTTCATTTTAGCATTCCATTCCCTTACCATTTGCTGATGTTCCATTTCAGTGCCTGCTTGTAATGTCACATTGTTTGCTGATCTGTCTTTTTGAACTGTTTGCTAATGTATTCCTTCACCTGTATGAACAGCAGTGAGCGCATAGATGAGCCATGATACATACCCACTCCCAATGGAAACTCCTCTGTTAGTCTGAACATTCTTTGTACTTGTGCTGTGGGGTCCTTATATGTAGCCTGCACTAACTCTTAATGTTTATGTGCATGTTGTGCCTCTTTATTTGTGCACATATGCAATTGCACATGTGTTTTTTTTGGGGGGTGGAGTTCTGGAACTCATACTGTATGCCATAGTACTTCTCAGTACTTCTGAAATGAATGTCTACTTCAATTATCAGATTGATGTGCCATGAAAGAAGGCTTCATGTAGTAGAAGCAACCAGGCTGACGCAAAACATTTTTCATGCATACTTAAATATGTTGCCAATACAGATAGCAACAGATGGACCATAGAAGGTGACAATATTGTGTATATTATGAGAGCTGAGAAGATCACTCTTAGCAAGGATCAAAATAATGAAGCATTACTAATTTTATGAACTTTAATCATACACTGAGTTAGTAAAGGGGTCCATTTTGTCACTATATAAGAAATCTTTAAATTTTGGAGAAATGAAATGAAGAAACCATATGAAAATGCTGACAATATGCATTATTTTATAGGATAACAACAATGGAAACATATGAACATGCTAAGAGTATGCATCATATTATACAATAACAACAGCAGAACCATATGAGCATGCTGAGAGTATACATTATATTATACAATAATGACAACAAAACCATATGAGCATGCTGAGAGTATACATTATATTATATAATAAAGCCAATGAAACTATATGAACATGCTGAGAGTATACATTGTATTATATTATATAATAAAGACAATGAAACCATATGGACATGCTGATAGTATTAACCAGAGGCAAACCGACAATTAAAACATGAACCACCAAAAAGGCTGACAAGGATGCTCCAGAAAAAAGTTTATTGGTTAAGTGCTTTTATCTGTAGCAAGAACAAGACTTCATCAGAACAAACTCCAGTAAAATACACATCCCTTAAAGACTTTCAATATAAATTGATTAAACCATTTCAATTAAACTATTTAATGGCACAATACTTACATTTTACTAAAATGATTAAAATATAAGCTTGATAATATTAAACATTTTTTTTTGAAAATTACAAAAAGCAACCATATCTTTTCATTTTTAAAACACTTGAAATACTAGTGCATTCATTCAAACCTGGAAATTCTGTAGCATTAAGTCTCAACTGCCAATGTAACTCACATGCCTCAAGTTGTTTGGGTACAACCCTACCCTGAACATCATTAGTAACCTCTTGAGTCACTAAAAGATGAAATTTGTGATCCCCAAACCTCTCAATATGTCTACTTAATGCATTCATTTTAACTAATTTAGAAATATCAGATATGTGTTCATAAATTCTGGTTTTGAAAACCCTGCCTTTTTTCCAACATAAAAGGCAGGGCATATCATACTCTTAGCTAAATATACTATATTCTTGGAGAAACAGTTAAAGTGTGAATGAATATAAATTTTAAAACTATTCAACAAAAATAAATGGTTAGTTTCAAGTAAATGTGTACATTGATTGCACCTTCCACATTTAAAATTTTCCTTCTGAGATTTGATTGTACCTCTTTCACTTGACATCAGCCTCTTTTGAAAAGGTTTTTAAAATTGAGATCCCTCTTAAATAAAAAGGTAGGGGTGTCACCAAACCTATCTAATAAATGTTGGTCCGAAATCAATAAAGGCCAATTTTTCCTAATAATTGCACATATATCTAAGGTGTCTCTGTTGTATGTGCATATAAAGGAAAATCGACCATCCATCTTTTTACTTGCATCATTTATTGTAACCACGGAAGCTAAACCATTTGACTCTAACCCTGGCAAAATAGGTGAATAAATATTATTTTTCCTTTTCTCAACAGTTTCATTTTTTAACCTAGTCAATAGGGGCTCTGGATAACCCCTAGCTAGAAACATGTTTGATATAAAATCAATTTCTTCCATAAAGTCAACTTTTCTAGTCACCATTCTAGCTGCCCTCACCAGTTGGCCTTTACCTACAGCTCTTTTTTGTTGTGGTGGATGTCAGCTAGAATAATCCAAATACAAATTTGAAAATGCAGAATTTCTATAAATTTTTGATGTTAACATTTTTAATTCACTGTCAAAAAAATGTCCACATCCAAATAATGTATGACATTTGCACTAAACTGATATGTAAAAGTCAAAAATTCAACTGAATTATTAGTACCTTGAAAAAGTTCCTCAAGTTGAGGTAAAGTGCCACACCAGACAAAAAAGATGTCCAAAGATATTGTACAATTGGATATATATATATATATATATATATATATATATATATATATATATATATATATATATATATATATATATATATATATATATATATATATATATATATATACATATATATATATATATATATATATATATATATATAATGCGTCTACTCTCAAAAACCATACTGGATTCCCAATAAGACATAATCAAGTTGGCAAAGTGAGGGAACATGGTACCACCATGGGCACACCTACTTTTTGCCTAAAAAACTGCCCTTCAAAGAAAATGAAATTGTTCTCTAAAACTGCCTCCATTAAGGCTACAAATGTGTTAATCCTGTATCCCTCAAACATATTTGAGACTACCAACTGTCTTTCCAGCCATTGCAGGCCTAATTCATGTGGTATAACACTAAAAAGATTACACACATCCATAGTTACAAAAAAAAGCTCCCCTGTTAAATCCACCTTGTTAAGGTTAGATAAAAAATACCAAGAATCTCTACAAATGTAATTAAATACTTGCAATGTTATTTTAAACTGTTCATCCAAAAATCTAGATATATCATTTATATCAAACATGTTTCTAGCTAGGGGTTATCCAGAGTCCCTACTGACTGGGTTAAAAAACAAAATTGTTGAGAAAAGGAAAAAGAATATTTAATCACCTATTTTGACAGGGTTAGAGTCAAATGGTTTAGCTTCCATGGTTACAGTAAATGGTGCAACTAAAAAGATGGATGGTCGATTTTCCTTTATATGCACATACAACAGAGTCACCTTGAATATATGTGCAATTATTAGGCAAATGTTGCCTTTATTGATTTCAGACCAGGATTTATTAGATAGGTTTGGATACACCCCTACCTTTTTATTTAAGAGGGATTTCAATTTTAAAAACTTTTTGGAAAGAGGCTGGTGTCAAGTGACATTAACTATTGCCAATGGACTCAATCCAGAAAATTTTAATTTGTGTAATGAACAAGATGTTAATTACACTTGTGGATATGCAGATATTAGTTTACTGGACAATTTAATTAATGAGCAAATTAATTTAAATGTTAGTGCTGTTGAAGAATCTAATGATATGTTTCCTAACATTATACATAATTTAGGGGGGGGGGATTTTAAAGTGTTCAATTATTCAAGTAAATGTATTTTTTCTTCACATGTGGATGTTTTATCAAAAGGTTTTAACTTTGTACCATCTAGAAGTACAAGTTTGGTTGATGTGCTTATTGACTTCTAGTTATATTTACGTACATTAAATTTAAGTTTGTATTTTAAAAACACAGTTGGGTCTGAGGGGGTGAATTTATGGCCACCAGAAGGCCCAGTATTTTTAATATCCCTCTCCACAGTAAATTAATTATTTTTGATAAAATTTGTGAATTAAACCTTAGACACTGATTAGGTAAGGCAAATAGATCAAAACAGGGTTTTGAAAACCTTTCCATTGAAGGAAAAAACCTATTGGAAGATATAGTTTGTGATAGGAATATACATGAAATGAAGCCCAATAAAGGCAATGGGATGGTGTTGATGGATCAGGTTGAATATGTGTGTGTGCTATGAATAGTATACTTACAGATGAAGACATTTCCTGTATCAAAATTAACATTATTTATCATAAAATAGATTTAATGTTAGAAGGCATGTTATTTCAGGGTAATATTACATTTGATGAACACACTTATATGAAAAATGAATATCCAGTTAGTGGAAGTATATTTTGCATACCGAAGATCCATAAATCACTGCCGAATCCACCATTTAGACCAATAGTTGATTCTAAGAGATCAAAAACTTTTTTTATATCTAGATTTTTGGATGAACAGTTTGAAGTAGCATTACAAGTATTAAATTACATTTGTAGAGATTCTTGGCATATTTTATCTTACCTTAACAAGGTGGATTTAACAGGGGAGTTTTATTTTGCAACTATGGATGTGTGCAATCTTTTTAGCATTATACCACATAAATTAGGCCTGCAATGGCTGGAAAGACAGTTGGTAGCTTCAAATAAATTTGAGGGATACAAGATTAACACATTTGTAGCCGTAATGGAGGCGGTTTTAGTCAACAATTTCATGTTCTCTGAAGAGCAATTTTTTTAGGCAAAAAGTAGGTGTGGCCATGGGGGCAAAATGTGCCCCCACTTTTGCCAACTTGGTCATGTCTTATTGGGAATTCAATATGGTGTTTGAGAGTGGACATGCTGTATATATATATATATATATATATATATATATATATATATATATATATATATTATCTATCTATCTATCTATATATATATATATATATATATATATATATATATATATATATATATATATATATGTATATACACATATACAATTATACAAGATTTTTGGACGACATTTTTTTGTCTGGCGTGGCACTTTACCTCAACTTGAGGAATTATTTCAATATACTAATAATTCAGTTGAATTTTTGAATTTTACATATCAGTTTAACACAAATGCCATACATTATTTGGATGTGGAAGTTTCTTTTGACAGTGAATTAAAGATGTTAACATCAAAAATTTATAGAAAGTCTACATTTTTAAATTTGCATTTTGATTATTCTAGCTGCCATCCGCCACAACAAAAAAGAGCTGTAGTTAATGGCCAATTAGTGAGGGCAGCTAGAATGGTGACTAGAGAAGTTGACTTCATGCAAGAAATTGATTTCATATTAAGCGTGTTTCTAGCTAGGGGTTATCCAGAGCCCTTATTGACTGGGTTAAAAAATGAAATTGTTGAGAAAAGGAAAAATAATATTTATTCACCTACTTTGACAGGGTTAGAGTCAAATGGTTTAGCTTCCATGGTTACAATAACTGGTGCAACTAAAGAGATGTATGGTCAATTTTATATGGACATACAACAGAGACACCTTCGATATATGTGCAATTGTTAGGAAAAAATGGCCTTTATTGATTTTGGATCAAAATTTATTAGATAGGTTTGGTGACTCCCCTACCTTTGTAGTTAAGAGGGATTTCAATTTTAAAAACCTTTTAGAAAGAGGCTGGTGTCAAGTGAAAGAAGTACAATCAAATCTCAGAAAAGAAAATTTTAAATGTGGATGCAATCAATGTACACATTTACTTGAAACTAATCATTTGTTTTTGTTGACTGGTTTTAAAATTCATATTCATTCACACTTAACTGTTTCTCCCCAAGAATATAGTATATTTAGCTAAGTGTATGGTATGGCCTTCTATGTGGGAAACCCCCCCAGGTTTTTCAAAACCAGAATTTATGAACACATATTTGATATTTCTAAATTAATTAAAATGAATGCATTAAATAGACATATTGAGAGGTTTGGGGACCACAAATTTCATTTTTTAGTGATTCAACTGATTACAAATGATATTCAGGGTAGGGTGGTACCTGAAAAGCTTGAGGCATGGGAGTTATGTTCACAGTTGAGACTTAATGCTACAGAATTTCTAGGTTTGCATGAATGCACTAGTAATTCAAGTATTTTAAAAATGAAAAGATATGTTTTTTTTTTGTATTTTTTAAAAAAAACATGTTTAATATTATTGAGTTTATATTTTAGGCATTTTTAGTAAAATGTAAGTATTGTGCCTTTAAATAGTTTAATTGAAATGGTTTAATCAATTTATATTGAAGGTATTTAAGGGAAATGTATTTTATTGGTGTTTGTTCTGATGAAGTCTTGTTCTTGATACAGCTGAAAGCGCTTAACCAAGAAACTTTCTTTATGGAGCATCCTGGTCAGCCTTTTTTGGTTCGTGTTTTAAATGCTGAGAGTATGCACTATATTATATATAACAACAACAAAACCATATGAACATGCTGATAGCATGCATTATATTCTATAATAACAACAATAAAACCATATAAACATGCTGAGAATATGCATTTTATTTTATATTAGTGACAATGAAACAATATGAACATCCTAAGAGTATGCACTATATTATTGCAATAACCAATGGCTGGGTGTGGTATATTGAAGATTTACCCACAGATGGTGTGATTTAATCACAATGTCAAAGTAGAATCAGCAAGGTGGTATTCTCTTCCAGGTAAAAATTGTTGACTCAGTCTCTACCCTGTTTCTTTTTATTTATATTTTATTTATTTATTTTTTGTCATTATTCTGAAGTAAACTGACTTGCTAATTTAGCAAGTCTGTTAACTTTTGAAAGATGTCAAAATAATAATAATAATAATAAAATAATAATAATAATAATAATAATAATAATAACAATAACCATGAGTGTAAGACAAGGCAGGAAAGATTGGGCCAACAAATTATTTAAAGAGAAGGTAATACAGAGGAAGTAATCCTAGATGGACATTTAGAGTTAACGCACCTACTTGATTACATTTGAAGTGCCACTTCCAACAATATTGATAATTTTATTCTCAACTTCTTCAAGCCAACCTGCATTTATCTGCACCTAACTATATGTATCAATATATCTATAGACAGATATGAAACACCTGCATACCTCTGGGATCAGGTCTGAGACCAGTGTTACTTAACTTGTTTTTAATAGTATTCCGAAGTATGCCAAATTGTAGGTACATAAGTATGTGGAAAACTGCAAAATTGTTTTTATATTACAAACAAGGTCTGCTGCAGATGACCTTAACATGTGTTTGTTCTTTGGATACCAGATCCATCTTTATTCTGGATAAGTGTAAATTTATGTATATCAGTAATAAAGTTTCAAGATTTCCTTTATACTTAGCAAATTCACCACTTGAAGAGGTTAAAGATTATGAAGAACTTGGCATTACGGCTGTGTCCAACTTATCCTTTAACAATCAAGCCAAATCATTATTACTAAAACAATTAAATATAATGGTTGTTTGTTAAGAAAGCTCTCAACAAAGGATGAGAAGTGCTTGGTTATGGTGTACAAAATACGCATCAGACCAGTCATCATGTAAAATAACATATTATGTTAATACTCACAAATCCAGCTAAATATTTTAGAAAGATTACAATGGAAATTTATGAAACAGTTTCAGTCAATTGCTAGTTTTTACTATAGATCCAAATGTAATATTCTAGATTTGTTTTCCTTTTGTTATAGATATATCTGAGGTAAATTGATAGTGACATATAAAATATTTATGACCTGTTCAACGGTATATGTATAATACAGAAATATTTAATTGTTTAAAGAGAAATAGACTTCATAATATGAAATTTGTGACAAAATGGGGAAGATCTAAATTAAGTAATTCCTAAGCTGCAGTTAAAATTACAAACTGTTGGAACAATGTTCTGACTTGGATGAGACTGTCTGAAAGTTTGTAGAGTTTTAAAATAATTTGGACTCTATGGTTGATGTAAAGATTCTTTTTCCATTTCTTGTAAGATTTCTAACACAAGTAGATGCAATGTATTGCAGAAATTGTAGTGCTGCTCTGACCCAATGTTGACTATAGTGTTCAGGGCACTGTATGGGAGCAGGATGACAGTTTCTACAATACATTGCCATTATTTTCATAGGAAAACTTCAGATCATAGTTCAACCTCTCTGTGAGCAAGTCAGCAATGGTCCTCATTTGTTAGTAGCTTGGACTCTTGCTAAAAAAAGATACTTTTTTTGTCATTGAGAGACTGGAACACTCACTGATGTACACAGTTTTACAGATTACACACCTACCCATGCATGTCTGATGTAGAGCTGACCCTGCTTATATACTGTGGGAGACTTATGTCCAACTATGGTCATGCTTCATGTTTATTGCTGCAAGCCCAAATGACTTTGTTATATCATGTGCCTATGGATGGCATATGAAATCCAAAGACCTGCATATTATACTCAGTTTAATGAGATCCTAATTTGAGCACCTACATCTGGTATATGGAATTTATAGTCTTGACCATAAAACATAATGCATCTATAGCAATTCGTTAAAGATTCACTTCAGTGAACCTGACTTCCTTGACTGCAAACCACTGAACTTCACTTCCGTGAATGTTCACAACTGTGAAAGATTTAAATAGGGAAAGGAAGCAGTTGGCCAGCAGCAGAACTTTGCCCTTTTCCCCACTGTAGTGCAATCTCAGAGTTGGTATATATAGTTGGGGGGTGTGGGGGTGCAGTCCCCCACATGGGTGGGTTTGACATACTGCAGTGTGTGCTCTGTTGTGCTGTTGACCAAGGGCTTTTTTTCCCTGGTGAAATCTTTTTTATAATGTGATTGTCCACGGAAGTGAAGTTTAGTGGTTTGGGGTCAATGAAGCCAGGTTTACTGAAGTAACTCTTCCATGAAGTGATATAGACCCAGACATAACACATAAGGGTGTGTGATATGGACAATGGCACACTATATTCAAGCCAACATTATTGTACACTCTAAGACTTTGTGACAGAAAATGATTGTACAAAAACAGCGTTGGACAAGAGCTGCTATAAATAACAGGCTAAAGGCTGTTATAATGTGATAATACATTTATTTTGAAGATGCTAGCACAAAGATAATAAGCTTGTTATTGCTAAGGCAAATTTTAACAGGAATATTTAATTGAACACTATTGCCCATGTTCACAAGTTGCTTTTGCTGAACATAAGTTATAAATTAGGATTCAGAGATTTGAAGGCAACATTCATGCTCTTCTACCCAGAGAACATGCACTTTAATTATAGCATAACCTACAGTCAGACACATTACAGTAGATAGTTTATAATGACACAGAACACTGTTTTATAATACTCAACTGTTAACACGGTGTGGTATAGAATAGCACAGGGCATGTAAGTAAAATATGTTTTCCTTATCCATATTTCTTTACAGAGACAGTTAACACTGGGTCTATATCACATGTTAGAAGTTTGAAAACTTCAAACGTTAATTAATCGAAATTAAATGTTTGAAGATTCAAACATTGAACATATGATAAAAAAGAAAAAAAAAGAAAGGGAACTTACCTGACTGGTGTAAGCAGGGGGGCAAGCCTCTCTGCACCCCCACCCCCTGCTCTTTAAATATACCAACTTCAAGACCACACTACAGTGCAGTAAAGGAAGATAGTAGAGACTGACAAAATTAGGTAGCAAATGTTTTTTATTTTAATACATATGTGAACAACAAATTTCCAACTAAGAATCTTTGGGAAACAAACTATATGATTAACTAGCAATTTATTCACTCCAGCCATAAGGAAACAGACATATACACACCCATCCAGCTGTGTGTGTGTTTGTATATGTATGTGTGTCTATCTATCTGTCTGTGTACACAGACAGATAATAACACACAGAAATGCATCTGCATATATTTGTGTACTTAAGATGGTATTATGATATTTGGCTGAATTTTCTTTTAGTCAAAGAGTGTTTTGGGTGGAATGCTTTAAATGGATTCATCGTTGAACATTTTTTCACTGAATCATGGTACATTGAAAGTTTGTTTATGGTGTGCGGGTTTCTGTGTAGGTCTTAGTAAACGGTTTGTGGAGTTCATTGTTTCTCGCTTGTGTAATATATGAAGTAGTGTATTACTGTGACATTGTGAGGGGATTAATATGTTTATAAGTGAAAGCATATAGGTGGAAGTAGTTCTGTCGTGGAGATATTGAAGATATTCAGTTGTTTTGGTTCTCTTTATTTAGGCACATTATTTTTTTTTCTTGTGCTTCTGGTGGTTTGTGGCTATTTTGATGTTACACAGTTCTGTGAAATATCTTTTGGAAACTTGTCCATTACATGTTTTTTCTAACCAATGTAATGTTCATTCAACAAAACATAAACTAATCCATAAATACTTATATTCATAACATATATATATATATATATATATATATATATATATAAATATATATATATATATATGTGTGTGTGTGTGTGTGTATATATATATATATATATATATATATATATATATATATATACCTGTTGGGTAGGACAAATGTGACTTGTCATTACTCACAGAAATTACTGACTGGGAATTAGTCCTGTAGTCAACTAACATCTTGTAGACTGTGCATGGTGCGCTATATTTCCATTTGGTCACAGTTGTGCATACGTGGAGATTGTATATGCAAGTAAAGAGGTGTGATAGTGATGCCCTCATGTTGGGTATGTGCAATTTAGCAGTCAGTTGTGAATACCAGGGTTATGCTGGCAGGCGTCCTGTAGCTGGATATAGTACTAGTGATCCAGATGTATAAAGGCTTACCTCTCAACTCTCCAGATTTTTGCAGAATGGCCAGACTTTTGTCTTAGATTTTTTATCTGTCCTTCATAAAATTTGTGTTCTTTTATTAAATAACTGAATACTGAAGTCACTAAATAATGACATACATTTATATTACAGACTTCATATCTTTCAGAAAATACATGCTAACACATATGTTATTCCATCAACTTTTTAGGTTTATAGGAATAATACTGAAAATCTGTAACTATTTTTGGCTTTTGTCCCCCTATTGTTTCAGGCTTTGTCCAGATTTCATGAGCTAAGAGGTTGAAAGCTCTGATAAAGGTGTTGATGGACTGAATATGTGCATTGGGAAGACTCAAAGTTTGAAGATGTTTTGCAAAAATAAAGCTTTTTGTGAATATGCTGTGGAATGTAATACGTTTCCTGTTAGTGGGGATGTTATACACAGGTATGTATATGGTGGTATACAGACCTGAGTGTGAGTGCCATATTACATTATGTTATTCAGTGGATGTGTCTGAAGTATTATGTGTAGGTGTGCTTGTGTCTACAGTATTATGTGTAGTTGACTAAAATGAATTTCAGTTTAATGATTTGAATGTTGGTAAGTGCTGTGATTGATAATACATTATACATTCATTACACACACACACACATATGTCACCTGTTGCACAGACATGAACACACACACATGTGCACATACACAGTGAGCTAGGTATGGGTGCGTGTGTCTTAGCTGTAAAAGCCAGAGGCTTTGCAGTTTAATAGCTTTTTTGCCATTCCTTGACTTGACACTGGGTCTTCACACCTTCCTATGTTCCTTTTATTAGTAAATGTTCTCAAGGAATAAACTTACAACACATGACATAATTTCTAGAAGAGTTGCATTATATATATTGTCCATAAGCTTCATTGTGTTCTTTACTAAGTACAACACCCATGGCAAAACTCTCACAATGTTACCATTTTTGTAGTCTCGAATTGCTGCATTTCCCATTTCAAGATTATTCTGCTAAGAGACCATTCTTTGAAAAGTGGAATGAATTTGTTCATCACTTTGTAGTCACACTCTACATACACACGCTGGATATCCTGTCCTAAGTTGTCACTCAGTTAACATGTATTTTAGCTGTTGATGGCAGGAAATGTTTCATGTAAATGTGAGATAATTCTAACATGATCACTGCATGGAATGTGAAAGCAATCAGGCACTGTAGCCAAAGATTATAACTTTGTTTTTATTTTTCCTCAAAGGACTTTAATTAAAGATTGTTGGAGAGAAAAGAGTGAGGGTTGCTGTTTAAATAGCAGATGCTTTTTATCATGCTGACAGCTTTCTCTCAGTAACATTCATTTCAGTCTACAGTATGACAAACAGAGCTTGTAGAATTAGATGCTGTCATACATATCAGCAGCGTGAAACACTTTCTCCTGCCAAGGGTTATTTCTACATCATTCCACCAGCAGCAGTCAGCATTCAGCACTTAACTTAATGGACACATTTCAGGAAGTAACAAGTCACAGGCTAATTCTTCATTAAAGATTTATATTTGAAATAGAGAACCTGCAAGTTCTACATCAGTAGACTTTTCATCAGCTGGTTAAGCATGACACATGAGGCAGGCTGCTGACCTTCCTGTGGCAGTGAAAAAAAGAGAAATGGCCTCTCTTTCACCTCCATGGTCAGCTATGTACTTCCTCACTGCAATTGTGGTACCTCCTTACACTGGACCGGTCAATGAGGAACCAAATACTGGACCTTTTTCATAGTCCAAATCCTGGTGGTCAGAGCAAACAGTTCTCTATATATTCACACAGTGTCTCTGAAACAGACAATCTTCATTTATGAATGCAGAAGTAGAGGGTACAAATGTATTAATATATATCAAAATGTTTCAGCAGCACTGCTTCTAAATAAATGCCAGACAGACTGTCTAATATATTTGTAAGTCATTGTTTCATAAATGTATTCCTAGTGCTTACAGTAGAATGCACAATGTTGATTTCTTTTACATCTTGCCAACAATTTAATGTATATAACATCATATATATCTATATATCTTTATATACTCTTCTTCTTACAAATATTCTTAGTATCAATGTATGTTGTATATTCCAAAATGAAGAATATTCTTTTTGAGATTAGCCATATCTTTTGATGCTTCTCTAGATAGCTGATGTTAACTGTAGCGTTGTTTTGTTTTTTTTTTTTTGTATTTTGCTTTACTGTTTAATTTGTCTAGTAAGTTTATTATGATAATTACAAAAAGAAAATCCCTTTTGAATTGAATTAATAGCTTTATGTCTAGATTGTATAATCTACTACTAAATGATTTGTTAAACTATTCCTGACTTTTTATTTCCATTGAACTTATATCTCTGTAATGTATTCTCTTCAAATTCTTGTATGACATGCTACTGGAGCTTTTCTCCCCGGGCCTCCATCGAAAATGGATATATGTCCAATCGGACAACCTTGTCACCACAATAAACAGGACAGGCTGGAGGGATAGATTCCTGTCCCAGAAACTTCCTATACTCTGGAACAAGCTAACCATCTATGTCAAGCAAAGTTCTTCATTAGCACTCTTCAAGAAAAATCTTGATGAGTGGATGGGAAATAGGAAATACACCCCGGGGATCACTTCTGTGTCTCTTCTCGACAGTGGCACAGGAAAATAACTTTTTTGGGTGACATAAGCCATGGAACCTTGTTGGCTAGGCTTACGTAGGCCCTTGGGCTGATAGCCTAGTACCTACTTATGAACCTATGAACCTATGAACAAATGTGAAATAAATAAATAAAATAAAAAAAATT